>NW_015505277.1:1023079-1090320 GCF_001515645.1 Sinocyclocheilus grahami | reverse complement strand
CTTTCTCTTTCCGTTTGCTCCGTTTTTTAAACACCGAACTTCAAACTCATCCATGTCAAATTGTTCATTCTTGAAGTAAACTTGTGTCCGTTTGGTGATTAAATAAACTGTTCTAGACCGCTGCTCGAGTTGAACGCGACGCGTCCAGGGTGTGTGTGAGTTCTCCTAGACTCAGCGCTGCGCTTTTATTTTGATTAGATAATCATCAAGTGTTCAAGAATAGAAGCAGTTAAAGTGTGAGAGTATACATGCAATATCCATATGTATATAATTGTAATGCTATGGCCTTTGTGTTTATATTTAAAGATGTGCATCTTTAAGCATGACAGTTGAAATGAAATGGTAACACTTTAAAATAAGAGTCCATTTGTAGCATTAATAATAATGAAAGCTGTGTAATGAAAGTATTGTTCCTTGTTAGAGTGTGTTCATTTCAACATTTTTATTATTATTATTACTACTAGTATGGTTCAGTACTGTTTTGTTAATAAAGCACTATTTTAGTTTTTGTTCAGTATCAATTTTAAAACTATCGGTTAATTAATCGGTATCGGCCAGTGTGGTCCAACCTAGCTATCGGTATCGGCAAAATCCACTGTCGGTCGACCTCTAATTATAACAGTAAGTACATGTAACATGTGTAACACGGACACCTTAAAATAAAGTGTTACCTAATTTCTTTAAAAAAAATTAAAAATAAAGAAAACCTCTTACTTAGACTTTTGAACTAGTGTATAAAATTCTAATGTTTTGTAATTAATTCACATAATTTTCATGTAAAAACACCAAACAGCTAATTTGGCCTGTTAGAAATACACTGTAGACATAACTAAAATTGTTAAAAAGTTGACCCTCTTAGTTATGTTGTGACACCTTCCCCATGTGACAACTTGCCCCGGTTATGCATACAAATGAATGTATTAGTATTGTAATAGTACTATATTAATTAGTACACATATGTGACATTGACATACCTTGCAATAGTCATTGGTTCGTTAAAATTATATACAGGGCCCTGCCGGAATAAAACCTGAAAAACATAAATAGTAAATCACATAAAGCTAAAAGTAGTGCAGTACCCATCAAACCGGAACACAAGACTTCCTGTCAAGCATTCTTCTGCACCAGTGACATTCTGTAACATGAGTTCTTGACCTTTAACACAGTTCAGTCAAGACTCCTTTCGTTCCTTATAAAACCGACTCCATATACATTATACGATATAAGAATTGTAACACTGTTACAACGCAAAACATTCGCAGTCCTCGTGTAAACTCAGTGTAAGGCAGCTGTCTGTCATTCATTGGCTCACACTGGTGACCTTCATGTCTGCGCGTCAGTGTGGACGCTACCTGCGTCGCAGCGGTGGAGCTCTCTGTTGTTCCGCCTCCTGAAGCCGCGTGAGTGAAAGCTCTTCTGCTGAACCCGCAACACCAGTCCAGCAGCACAGCCGCTCCAGGGCTGCTCCTCCAGCATCGGCTCCACGGCACCGCCATGCTGAAGATGCTTCCCCACCGAGGAGCCGCACATGCCCCGTGACGTCACGTCCGTTACCGAACCGGAAGAGATGTCACGTGGTGTGCTGCTGTTGAAAGAGGGCCATTTGGCGTGTACGGGTTATAAAATAGGCGTGGTATGGTGGCCCATAACTTGTCTCTAATTGGTCAGATTCGTAAATTCTAAATAATAATAATAAAAATATGTATTATTATCATCATCATCATTATTATTGTTGTTATTGTTGTATTTCAATTTTAATTATAAATAGTTACATGTTAATAAATAATATTATAAAATAAAATAAAAACCGTGTAAGGGTTATAAAATAGGCGTGTTATAGTGGTCCATAACTTTTCTCTTATAAATTATAAATAATAATTATAAATAATTGTAAGTGTTATTATTATTATTATTGTTGTTGTTGTTGTTTTTAATTATTTCAATTTCAATTATTAATAGTTACATGTTAATAAGTAATATTATAAAATAAAATGTTAATAAAATAAATAAATTCAAGCATACATAAACATTATAAAAATATCATATATATATATATAGTATAACAAATTATATAATAATTATTTTTTACAAATTATATTATCGTTATTTTAGTCAATAGATATAAATAGATACATGTGTTAATAGATCAAATAAATTATTGCAACAATAAATATTGATTATTAATGAAATAATTTTTGTATGACTCGGGGTTGCTGGAGGTAAAAGTGTCCAGATGAGGTTTAATAGCCAATAGAAAAACGGGGAGGTGGCTTAAAAGGAAGAAAACAAAGGTTCTGAATCTATAAAATTAATAGATTTAATCAGTTGTATTTTGTAGGCACTAAAGAAAAAAGGCCTGAGAGTCACATGGCATTTTGAGCCCCCGAGCGCCCCCTAGTCGAGCGTCGGAGTATTGTTTGTGTGACAAAGCAAATAGTGCTGATTTCTCCTCTAGTTCCGTGATGAGGTGAAGTACGGATGCGAATAACTTCATGTTTGTGAGATTGATGTAATGACAAAACATGGTTTCACGTTATTGTTATTGTTCTCGGCCGTCGCTAGCACGACATGCAGGGACCAACAAGACTTCTGTGAGAGTCAAAGTTGTAACGAACGAGACTTTGAGCAGAATCACTTCTGTGGAGAAATACCACTGACATTATCACATAAACTTTCAGGTAAGATTTACATTATGAGTGTAAACATGCTGTGTTACACCTCGACTGTGATTGAATCGCTGTCTGTGTTTTCCAGATGCTCTCCCTCTTGATGAGGTGGGTGGTCCTGTTATTCGTGCTGTGAAGGGCTGTGTGTTTGCAGAGTGTCAGCCCACCCCTCTGAAAGAGCCCCTGACACTGGCTGCTGTGTCACAGGTAACTAACCCTTCGGTGAAACTGTGCTTCTCGAATTGAAAAATGGTAGCTGCCAGTCAAAAGTTTGGTCACATCCAACCATTCTTTATTACTATTCTTGTTCACCTCAAAAAAAAAGTAATAAAGTCATCATCATAATTTATTCATGCCCTTATACACAATAATACACATCAGCATACTTTTAACAAAAGTATCATTACTGAAATAATGTAGATTAAATAAATATACTCAAGTGTGAACAGAATGTAATCTTTTCGGACACTTAATTGCAATAAAATGAAAAGTTATTAAAGTTTAAATTCATATTAAATGCAGTTAGCTGATCTGCAGAGACCTATTTAAGTAGAACGTATGTACATCTTTATAATTGTTACGTTCATCACTTCTTTTGTATTTAAAATACGGTTAAAGTGTACTAACAAATGCACGGACAAATTTACATTGGTAAACTGAAATGTACTTGAATGGCATTTCTATTTAAACTTATATATATATAACCGTTGTCCATAAAATGCGTTGCACAAATTCGAACATCTGGGTCGTGCTGTTCTGTTGTAAATAAATCTTAACCAATGATTCCTAATTGCATCTACTTCCAGAAGGCCAAATAAAGTGCTTCTGCTTTCACACTGAAATACACAGCGTCTCCCTGACATGCTGCTTCAACACTAACTGCTGTTCCTGAAACCACGCCTTCTTTCTTTGCGTGCACATTTGGGCGGCATTATGCTAATATTTCCACATAGTGACGTAGACATGTGGGGGCGTGTTAGAACGAGGCATTTTAGGTAGGCGTGGCTGACTCTTAACTTTTATAAAGAATATCTCTTTGGATTTGAGACTTTAGTCTTTGCAACTTTACAGATCTTCTTTATGCACCAAGAGCTTGTAACACTCCAAAGAGAAAGGAAAACTTGAAATCGCATCATATGACCCCTTAAAATGATAAGAACGTGTGCTTTTTTAAATATATCCTTAAGTGGCCTTTTATATAATCAATATTATATTGTCTACAAGTACAAGTTGTTTTCCATTAAAATGTGTTAAAATTAGGGTTTGTGCACATTCAATACTAAAAGAAAAATCACAAGGGGTGGCAGACCACTTCATCAAAACAAAATTATGGACCACCTACTATTACATAGTGTACAAATGATCCATAGCATTTGAGCTATATGTGTTTGTCACGAGCATTTAACTTATTGTAATGAGTTAATTAATTTGTCGTATTTACGTATTTATTTCGAAGAGATCTCAGTTTTCAGCTTATCAATTCCTAATCAACTTGTTTTTTCTTTGTTTTGACAAAACTGATTTCATGAGAAACAGGAATTCAATCAAGCTTGTCTAAATGCTTGTCAATGCCTTTGTATTTATGAGAGTACAATGGCATCATCAAATTCATCACTGTACCACCACAATACTTTTTTTGTAAATGTTGTTTCCACATATTTGATTCTCTTTATGTGTATTTCAGGATGTGTTGAGGAATATTTTGGATCTGAATGAGTCTGTGATTCAGAATGAAGAATTTGTTCTTTGTGTCAGTGGTGGAAAACTGTTTCCTGGCTCGATTCCACTGGCACACAGATACGGGGGCCATCAGGTAAAACTGAAGTTTCAAACCTAACAGCAATGGCATAATTTCAACTATGTTGTTTGATTATTATTTTTTATAGTTTGGTTATTGGGCAGGACAGCTGGGGGATGGAAGAGTACATTTGCTGGGTGAATATGCAAACAGGTAAATGTCTCTATAATCTCTAAACTCTCATCATCTTATGCCGAGTTCACACTGCACGATTTTCAAAGACGTTGCATCACTGTTGGTTTCAATTCACACTGAACGACTATCTGGGGTAGCATTCAGTTGTTGCTGTGTTCACACTGCACGATGGAACAATGACAGGAGGTTACACACTGACTTTACAATAGGGAGAATCACCGATAACGCTGTCTAGTGCAGGGTTGCCAGGTTTTCGCTACAAAACCCGCCCAATTACTACTCAAAACTAGCCTGAAAATAGCCCAATTGCTTTCGAGGGGGTCCCCCAGTAAAAATCGCGTTCGGGGGGTAAAATACACATTTTTTTGGCGGGGTTCTCCTGGTACACTGTAAAAAATGACCGTGAATTTAACGGTAAAAGACTGCTACAGTAAAAACCTGTTAAATGATTAACGGTAAATTCCCCTACTATATACGGTGAAAAACTGTATTGGACATTACATGTATTGGACATAAATTTTACGGTAGTATACCGTTTTTGGAAGTGAAAAATACCGTATAATTTACAGTCAATAACCGTAAATTGACATTCCCAGAATTCCCTGCGTTACATTTCAAATTTGATGTTTTTTTTTGTTGAAATAACTATGTTTCTTAGTTTTTTCTTATCAGTTTTGTATATTAGGGTTGTGTGTTACACCTAATGTTGTTAAATGAATGTTTATTGCATTATTTCAGTTTCATATGTGTTACCGTGATGGTGTTTGTGTGAATTACACTGTGCACCTTCTATATATGTTATTATTTAAAAGCTGCTTGTGATGGGCTTTGGTTCATCATGTGACTTTCTCATCACCACCTGCATTTGGTGGTTATCAGTGTATTACAAAGGTACATAACAGATTTCAGTACTTCAAATAGGTTGGTATATTAACATTATATCAGTTAATGAAATTACGGTATTTAACTGTAAATTTAAGTTAAAACCATAAAAACCTAAAACGTTGCTACTGTACTTTTTACGGTAAAATTCCGGCAACCACAGCTGCCGGTTTTTTACCATAAATTTTACGGAATTTTTTTTGCAGTGTAAAATTCCCATTCCAGGGCCTAAATATCACGTTATTGGGGTCGCTTCAACCTGCTGACATAAAAACAACCGGCGGCAATCGCGTATTTGGTAACACTGGTCCGCAAACTACGTTTCATATAACTCCTCCCCGAACTTCCCTCTGCCCTGTATCTTGGTCTCTCATTGGCTGTAGGTCATCGCCGATGTGTTTTTCAGTCAGAACTCATTGCACACAGCATGATTTTGAATCACCGACAGCTCCAGATATTTAGCATGGCAAATATTTCACGGGCGTCGGCGACGCATCGCATCGCATCGGCGATTCCCTCAGATCACGTCTTTGATAATTCACACCGCGTGATTGTCTCTCACGTGAACGAGCACCGATTTGCCTCCGATTTCGGGCATTTGTCGGCGATTTTGCAAAACCTGCCCGGCGAGTGAAAAATCGGGCTAAAATCGTGCAGTGTGAACTCGGCATTACACAATGTTTAAAGGAATTGTTCACCAAAAAATTGACATTTTCTTTTAATTTACTCATGCTCAGGCCATCCAAGATATAGGTGACTTTCTTCAGTAGAACAGTAAAGATGATTTTTAGCTGAACCCATGGTCTTTGTTTATTCATAATCTGCAAGGTAATGGGTGCCGTCACAAAAAGCAGTTACAGGAAATACAAAAGTAATGCCTGTGGCTTCTGGTGATATATTGAGGTATGCACACGTGTCCTCCTTCTCCGTTGTAAACAGCAATGGCATCACTTCACACGTGACTTTGCTACCACGCATGCATAATCATGCAACAGAAACCTTGAGCTCCAATGCTGTTTGCCTGAGGCTATGGAGTACAGGTATATAATGTTGTAAATAATCTTCAGTTTCTTGCACAGATCAATTGTTTTGCTTCATAAGACCTCAATATAGCATCAGAAGCTACAAGTATTAATTTAGTTTTTCCTGTAACAGCTTTTTAGACTCTCAGTGTGACGGTACCCATTAACTTGCATATTATGAATCAGCTAAATATCATCTTCAGTGTTCTACTGAAGAAAGTTAGTCACCTGCATCTTGGATGGCCTGAGAGTGAGTAAATGTGTGGCAATTTTTTATTTTTGGGTGAACTATTCATTTAAGCATGCAGCTGAACAATGAAGATATCTCAGTTTAGAAATGTGACAGGTGTTCTGAATGAGAGTAGGCCAGTCTACAGTCTCTCTTTTTTTATCCAGAAAAGGTGAAAGATGGGAACTCCAGTTGAAAGGCTCAGGAAAGACACCGTACTCAAGGTGAATTTTGCTTCTGTGGTTTCACAGTATTTGCTTTATACTGTGTGTTATCTTAAGAAATACATAATTATTTTTCTTAGTTGTTATACAGTATATATATGTCATGTCATGATGTTGTGTGCATAGGTCTGGTGATGGACGGGCTGTGATTCGCTCCTCTGTGAGGGAGTTCCTGTGCAGTGAAGCCATGCATTTTCTGGGGGTTCCCACAAGCAGAGCCCTCAGGTGCATAAAATACACATCATACACTATTTTATATGTGTGTAAAATAGTGCTTTATACACAGTCTCTTATGTATGCGTACATATGCGAAGATGCCTTATGCTAATTAGTGAGGTGGGAGAGAATGAATGGGCATGCACAAAAACATTAATACTGTATTTACCACCTTCAAATTTTGCTGTTTTGCTTTTTTTCAGTCTGGTTGTAAGTGAGGAGCCTGTATGGAGGGATCAGTTTTATAACGCCAATGTCATAAAAGAAAGAGGTAAAACTACAATCAGATGAAAAAATACTGTAAATGAACACTTTGTTCTTGATCAGTCTTTATCTTTATAAATCATGGCATGTGATTGTTCTCTGTGTCCATCAGGAGCGGTTGTTTTGCGCCTGGCCAGGTCCTGGTTTCGTATTGGTTCGCTGGAGATACTAACTAGAACCGGAGAGTTAGATGTCCTGCGGTAAATTAACTTTAACTCAGGAGGGTAATATTTATTCTCAGACTTACTCTCATTTAATGTTTTTTTCTGTATTTCATTTTTAGGACATTATTGGACTTTATAATTAAAGAGTATTTTAAATCTATTGCGATGAATGACCCTGACAAGTATGTGGTATGTATCTCAGTGTCTCTCTTATGTTTAGTTGTAATACAGAGTTATTTTATACTTTCTAACCAGCTTGACTATATTTCACTGGGTTTCAGGTGTTTTTCTCTAGAGTGGTGAATGAAACCGCACATTTAATCGCCCTCTGGATGTCAGTTGGATTTGCGCATGGTTAGTTGACTCTTCTTTACTAGTTTAATTATCACAGACTGTTATATTATAGATTGAGCTGAATACCCAAAATGTTCAACCATATGATCTGCATCTTCACGCAGGAGTATGCAACACCGATAACTTCAGTCTGCTTTCTGTCTGGCCAGGTCCTGGTTTCGTATTGGTTCGCTGGAGATACTAACTAGAACCGGAGAGTTAGATGTCCTGCGGTAAATTAACTTTAACTCAGGAGGGTAATATTTATTCTCAGACTTACTCTCATTTAATGTTTTTTTCTGTATTTCATTTTTAGGACATTATTGGACTTTATAATTAAAGAGTATTTTAAATCTATTGCGATGAATGACCCTGACAAGTATGTGGTATGTATCTCAGTGTCTCTCTTATGTTTAGTTGTAATACAGAGTTATTTTATACTTTCTAACCAGCTTGACTATATTTCACTGGGTTTCAGGTGTTTTTCTCTAGAGTGGTGAATGAAACCGCACATTTAATCGCCCTCTGGATGTCAGTTGGATTTGCGCATGGTTAGTTGACTCTTCTTTACTAATTTAATTATCACAGACTGTTATATTATAGATTGAGCTGAATACCCAAAATGTTCAACCATATGATCTGCATCTTCACGCAGGAGTATGCAACACCGATAACTTCAGTCTGCTTTCTGTTACTATTGACTATGGCCCGTTTGGATTTATGGAATCGTATGACCCAAGTAACTTTCTTTTTCCCATACTTCAAAATATTAGGGACCATTTTCTTGTAATAGTTTAAAGTTTGTTGTATAGCATAACATGTAACGTGTGTGAATATATACGTATCATATATAATTCATACAATTTTCCTTTTTAAGTATAGTTCAGTACAAAATTAATTATTGCTGCATTAATTGTTGTATTCTATTCTATTAAGTGAACATGAAACTAACCTACCAAAAAAACAACATTGCTACAGCATTTTTTTTTCTGTATAGATTTTGTCCCCAACACATCTGATGATGAGGGCCGGTACAGTATAGGAGCTCAGGCTAATGTGGGCCTCTTCAATCTACAGAAACTTCTAGAAGCTCTGAAACCACTGCTGACCCCAGATCAGCTGTCACAGTAAGAGCTCTTTTTATTTTCTGATTGTATTGATCTGGAATGAAACGGGTGATTCATGTATCATTTCATTTGTTCATTTCAGGTGTCAGCAAACACTGAAAGAATATTCACAAACCTACCATCAAAGGTCAGCATGCCATTAAACTGTACACTGAACACTGTATTAATTATTCTAATCTAATTCTTCGAATTTTGTTACAGATTCCATGAACTGTTCAAAGCAAAGTTAGGCTTTCTGGGAAATCAAGAAAAGGATTCATATGTGATTGCATTTCTTCTAAAGGTAAATATTAGCTGTGTGTGCGTGCGTGTGTGAGAGAGAGAAATATACATTCATTTATTTATAAAAAAATTTTCATTTTTTACTAAACTTTTACTGTTAGATTTTTTTAATTCCATACGGTATTAAATGACCAAATCTATCAAATAAAGTTCAGTGTCCTGTTGTAATAACTGCAGTAAACACAAAGAGTAGAATTACATGTATAACGTTGTAGAGTTAAATGTATAATGTATGGTGTGTGATGTGTTGGTTTAAGCTGATGGAGGACACTGGAGCAGACTTCACCATGACTTTCAGACAGCTGAGTGAAGTCACTCTGTCCCAGCTTCAGACGGGATCCTTTCCTCCGGTACATTTCCACACCATTCACACCCACAGCAGCTGCAACATCCATGATTTATATAATAATGATTTCAGTCCATTAACTGTGTCTCTCTTAACAGTCGATGTGGGCTCTGTCAGACCTCTTATCACATGAGTATTTCAGAGACTGGGTTCAGCTGTATTTAAAGCGTTTGTCAAGGTAACATTGCTGCAATCTACACTCGCATACATTAGAGCATTGAAATGAACATCTCTCGATGTTTTAATCTCTGTCTCTTAAAGGATGAAAAGTGACTCAGATGCAGCACGTCAAGACAGAATGCAAGGTATTTTTTGGTCTGTGTTGTATATATTGTTACATTACAGTACAGCAAACTACCATTCAAAAGATTTTTTTTTTAGAATGCTATTGATAGAAGTCTTATATGCTCACCAAGGCTGCATTTGTTTGACCAAAAGTGAAAAGAGTAATATAGTGAAATAATATTAGAGTTTCCTATTTTGATATTTTAAAATTTTATTGATTCCTGTGATGGCAAAGGTGAATTTTCAGCACCGTTACTGTCAGCATCATTGCAATTATTGACGCTAAACTTTTGAATGGTAATGTTGTTATGTGTTATGTCGTTATGTGTGTTGACTGCTTTGTTTTTATTTTTCAGGAGTCAACCCTCGGTATGTATTGAGGAACTGGATGGCTGAATCTGCTATCAGAAAAGCAGAGAAAAATGACTTTTCAGAGGTATGACTGCATGTGATGAACTTTTGCTTTAATATGTTACTTTGAAATGTACTGTAGGCCAGACAATTACACAAAATCTACTATTTTCAGGCAGACTATTATTTTTTATAAGTGATAGAATGTCGTATGATGTATTTCTAGGTGGCGCTGTTGCAGAAGACTCTAACAGAGCCGTTTGTGGAGCAGGAGGCGGCTGAGAGAGCCGGATACTCCAGTAAACCTCCATCCTGGGCTCAGCAGCTGAGGGTCAGCTGTTCTTCCTAATCTATGTTCTCAATGTAAGCATAACTTGAACATTCATTTGCATCAAAACATTCTGCAGTTCTACACAAGCATGTGAAATTTTGCATCATGCATCTAAATAAGAACTCAGTAAGGCCTGCCAGAATCTGTTTAACAGTTAACTTTGCAAGACCGTATTTACTGACATTTCATTAGCAATGATGATATAGCATATTTGTAATACATACAGTATATAATCTAAGTAGCTGCATAAGAACAAAGTATTTACACATTTTTAGTTTTGTGGTGTAATAAAAACATTTCAAACAACAACAAAATTAAAGCATCCAATTTGTCCTAATGTCACACCAAAAACCGGTCGGGGGTCAGTTCCTCAGTCCAACTATAAAAACATGTCAATTAGCTCTGTCTGTCTTCAAGTTCATTGGTGACTGCGCTTTTTCTGCATTGCTGTCATCAGTTCTGACATGAAGTCTCCACCTGATGGCGCTGTTAGTTGAGGTGTAGTCCTCTTTAGTGGAGGTGGAGCCACTTTTCTGACGAAGTCGGTGGGTTTGTGGGCAGCCGGTGGTGGAGGTGGAGGTGGTGGCGGTGCTCCACCTGCAGATGCAAAGTTTTGGGGAGCAGGAGGAGGTGGTGGAAGAGACGCAAAGAGGTCTGGAGGTGGTGGTGGGAGCGCTTCTCCCCCGTTAGATGTCAAACTAGGTGGTGGTGGAGGCAGGAATTCAGGGGGCAGCTCGGCATCTTCTTGAGGAGGTGGTAGAGGAGGCAGGTCATCCATGGGTGGAGGTGGGAAGGAGGATTGTGGGAATTGAGGTGGAGGAGGAAACTTGTTAACTTTGGCTGTGTTGGGAGGAGGAGGAGGCAGGATTTCCATTGAAGGCGGAGGTGGTGGAAAAGTTGTTTGGTTGCCAGAACCCTTCAAAAACAAACCAAAAATAACATTCAGGAGAACTCTAAATAAATCATGACATTACAAGAAGATTAAAACAGCTCTCAAGGAACCATATACATGTATAGCCTTGTGAAAAAGAAGTGTGCCTAATTGTACTGAATGTGCACTTGCAGTGTACTTCAAGTCTTAAAAATGTCATTTTATCTTTACTTGCAGAAAATATAATATTAATGAAATAAAAGTTCAGTACTTAAAAAGTAATTTCATTTTCATGACTTAAAAACACCATTAATAAGATAATATGGTCACACTTTATTTTAAGGTCCAGTTCTCGCTAATAACAAACCATTAACTACGACTTTTGTTTAATAAACTACTAATTTGCTGCTTATTAATAGTTAGTAAGGTAGTTGTTAAGTTTAGGTATTGGGTAGGATTAGGGATGTAGAATATGGTCATGCAAAATAAGCAACAGTGCCATGCGCATGTGTCGTTTACATGAAGCGGAAGCAAGCATACTTCATGATACTCTTTCCACAATAAGTCATTATTTTTGTTTTCTTTGCGCACAAAAAGTATTCTCGTAGTTTCGTAAAATTACGGATGAACCTCTGATGTCACATGGACTATTTTACTGATGTCCTTGCTACGTTTCTGGACCTGGGAACATATCAGTTGTGTTGCTGTCTATGGAGGTTCTGAGAGTACTCGGATTTAATCAAAAATACCTTAATTTGTGTTTCGAAGATGAACAAAGGTCTTATGGGTTTGGAAGGACATGAGGGGGAGTAATTAAAGGATTAGTTCACTTTCAAATTAAAATTTCCTGATAATTCACTCAACCTCATGTCATCCAAGATGTTTACGTCTTTCTTTCTTCAATCGAAAAGAAATTAAGGTTTTTGTTGAAAACATTCCAGGATTATTCTCCTTATAGTGGACTTCAACGGCCACCAAATGGTTGAAGGTCACAATTACAGTTTCAGTGCAGCTTCAGACGAGGAATAAGGGTCTTATCCATAGACTGTATAAAAACATGGACGTAGTGTCCGTGACGTCACCCGTAGGGTTCCGAAGAGCGTTTTTGAAGCCTAAAGTAGGCGGAGTCGGCCGTCGCCATCTTGGCAGCGTGTCACACCCGGATAATCGAAAATGGGCAAAGAGGCGGGAGCAGGTTGCTGAAACCACGCCCACCTAGCTCGACGGTGGTGACAGCAGCGGCAATCCACCTGTCACTTAAGTGGCCGCGCCCTTAATTATGCAGAACTTTAAGGCTTAATATAATTTAAACGGATGAGTTATAAAAAAAATTCACCCCCCTCACAGTTGTCATGAAGGGCAAAATTAGCTATATAGACCAAAATCATTTTTTGAACCAGGCTGTAAACATGTTTTTTTCTGCTGTAAAGTTGGGCATTTTAACATGGGGAGTCTATGGGATTGACTCCCTTTTGCAGCCAGCCTCTAGCGGCCAGTTGGCGAAATACAGTTTAAGTCACTTCCTCGTTGGCTTCACCAGAGAGGGGGAGGTTGCCGCTTGGTCTTATCTAGCAAAACGATTGCAGCCAGCCTCTAGCGGCCAGTTGGCGAAATACAGTTTAAGTCACTTCCTCGTTGGCTTCACCAGAGAGAGCGGGAGGTTGCCGCTTGGTCTTATCTAGCAAAACGATTGGTTATTTTCTAAAAAAAAAAAAAAAAGTATATGCTTTATAAACAAAAATGTGCCTTGCACTGCTCTGCGATGCACGTCCACGACTTCACGTAATACGTTGAAAAGGTCACGCTTGACGTAGGCCGGAAGTACCGACTCAGTGTTTACAAATGTAAAGGAGGACCCTCCAAAAGTTGTTGTATGTTCAATGACACATATTCAAATGTCTTTGTGTCAGTTTATCGTTTAAAATGGTCACTTCGTGTGCGTATCCTGGATGTTTAAATCTTTTGAAACCTTACTTCCGCCTACATCAAGCGTGACCTTTTCAACGTAATTACGTATTACGTGAAGTCATGGACGTGCATCGCAGAGCAGTGCAAGGCGGTCATTTTTGTTTATAAAGCATACATTTTTTTTCTTTAGAAAATGACCGATCGTTTCGCTAGATTAGACCCTTATTCCTCGTCTGGTATTGTGTAGAGCCGCACTGAAACTGTAATTTTGACCTTCAACCGTTTGGTAGCCATTGAAATCCATTGTAAGGAGAATAATCCTGGAATGTTTTCATCAAAAACCTTAATTTATTTTCGACTAAAGAAAGAAAGACATATTTGTGGGTGAACTAACCCTTTAATAATAGGCATGTTAATAAGCAAATAGTTAATAGTGAGAACTGATCCCTATACTAAAGTGTTACCGATAATATTAGTGATTTTTTTAAACCATGTTCTCCATTACTAAAACAGCTGATATATTGAGAGGTACCTTGGTCTCCACTGCAGGCTGAGGAGCATGTCCATTTGCAGCTTTGGCTGAAAGATATATACAAGCCTTTCTAAATGTCCTCAAAATCATTTAACATGTTAATATAGCAAGATCAATGATACATTTTATGATGATCTGTTGAGCTCCATCATCTCTACCTTTAGGTGTAGGGGAGGGTGTCGATGCACTGGAGGAGGCCTGGATAGTGCGGTTAGCCCATGTTGCAGAGCCTGCAGCTTTCCTCACAGCAACCTTGAAGTTGTCATATAACTGCTTACCATACTGTGAAAGAAATCATGACAAAACAAGACCGTTAATACTAGAAGAACTTAAAGGGATAGTTCTCCCCAAAATGAAAGTTCTGTCATCATTTACTGACTGTCAGGTTGTTCCAAATCTGTTTGAGTTTCTTTCTTCTGTTGAACACAAAATAAGATAACCAAATAGATGCTTGTAGCCATTGGGTTGCCAATGGGTACCAGCAAATGTCCAGTTACCAGCATTCTTCAAAATATCTCCTTTTAGAACAACTTGAGGGTGAGTAAATGGTTTCATTTTTGGGTGAACTATTCATTTAATACCCAAGACAAAGTTCAACAACTTTGCCGAACACAACATAGCTAAAGTTTACAGTGTACATATTTGTATTGTAAACTAGAATTTCTAATGCCAATGCTTCATGTCTTCTTTGGATTTATCATTCTCTACTTTATAAATATTTACAAATGTATGCTCTGTGGCTTGGTTTCTGCTCACCTTTGCAATACGTATTCCAGTCAGCCACAGAGTCATGGTCCACTCATCATCACAACACAGATACTTGATGTATTGTGATTCTTTCTGAATCTGAGGATGCTGAAAAACAGATCACAGTAACCATATCAACCACTGTGTACTCTGATATAAACATCTGACAAGGCCAAGATACCTAATAACACTTAATTTGGTTGTATTCCCTATTACATTCCACATAATTTCCTGATGATTTGTGAAACCACTTAGTATTTTTCAGATGTTGTATCTTTAAAAGATCTTCTTGCTCTAGTCCCATTGTACATTTTCCTGAAAATACACTTTGTTGTTTGTGTTTTTCTCTTTGGTTTGGGTTGGTAACAAATTATTAAGGGTATTCAAAGTTAGTTCTGTTTTGATCATATTAGTCTTTCTCCAAATAGACAGTTGGGGATATTAACATTATTACTGAACTGCAGTTGCATAGCAGAGACAGTAGATGGCACAATAAAATCACAATTTTGATGGCCATCCCCCCCTCTAATGCCATACATTAGGATTTGTCATCAATATTGCTAAAAGAGGCAGAGACAATGTTGTACTTGATGATGTTGAATTATTGCACAAGTTGTGCAAATAATGCATGTCCTTTTCTGTTGGAGCATAGTGTGAGTCACTAGGTTTATCTTTGGATCTACACTCTTAAAAAGAAAGGTGCTTCACGATGCCATAGAAGAACCTTTTTGTCTAAATGGTTCCATAAAGAACCTTTAACATCTGAAGAACCTTTCTGTTTCACAGAAGGTTCTTTGTGGCGAAATAAGGTTCTTCAGATTACAAAAAGGTAAGAAAGAGATGGTTCTTTAAAGAACCTTTGACTGAATGGTTCTTTGTGGAACCAAAAATGGTTCTTCTATGGCATCGCTTGAAGAACCTTTTGAAGCACCTTTATTTTTAAGAGTGTACATCATGTATTGCATTTGATCATGTTTGCATTTTATTTCCCAATTGCTTGACTAACTTAAAACACAGACAATCCTAACTTAAGCATAGCCTGAAACACCCTCGGAAAGTATTACAAATCAGTTTGATGATTTGTCATGCTTCCTTAGCAAGAGGTTAGTTACCATGTCAGTGGACCTGGTTTTGTTATAATCATGTATACAGTAAGGTATTTTTGTCTCCTGTGGATTGATGTTGGTGAAATAGCTTTTTATTCAAAAGTGAAGTTATCATTACTTTGTCCAACGAGAATCTTTAGCCTCGTTTAAAATTAGTAGAAAAATTAACCAATATTCACACTTTCACCACTTATACATATTCTTAGGAGAAGTACAGACAATGTAACAGTGTAGACTGAAGAAAACTAAGTTTAAGTTATTTTAAATTGTGTGCAAAGACTTTAATTACAGACAAGCTCTGGGATGTGATTTACAGCTTCTGGTGCTATAAGCCTCACGTCTTTTACGTCTGCTTTCATGTCCATTAGTACTGCTGATAGAACAGCATTTTAAAACGAGGATTTGCTTTAGGGCCCAAATTCCAGAAGCGCAATTTCTTTGCATTATCCAGAGAATGAGAACAGAGAGACTTTTTTTCAGTTTGATTTCAAGTAAAACAAGAGAAAAACAAGTACCACAACCCTAGTTATTCTGCCTGTTTCTACTGCTAATTTCCATGTCTATGAAAAGTTCTGTTTTGGTTTTAAAAATGTCCATGTCACAATTCAGTGTATTTTATAGAAAGGGGAGTGTTTGTTGATTTATTTATTTATTGCAATTAAAATTACTATTAAATTGATCTTCCTTATAAACAATCATGTCAAGAAAAATTGTGAAGCTTCTCTTGGGTTTTTGTTAAATGTGAGCCAAAATCATCACAATTAAAAGAACCAAAGACTTAAACTACTTCAGTCTGTGTGCATTGAATTTATTTAATACACGAGTTTCACAATTTGAGTTGAATTACTGAAATAAATGAACATTTCCACGACATTCTAATTTATTGAGATGCACCTGTATGTTTCAAAATGTCAAGTACATTTAAAGTGCACATTCAATTCAATTAGATGCGTTTCTTTTTCTAAACGTTGGGCTGAAACCGTACCTTAAGAATGAAGCAGTGGTCTGTTGGTGCTTTGTATTTGATTCTGTATTCTTTGCAGTAGTAGACGTTGACATTATCAAACTGCACCAAGCACACAAGATCCCGTGAAGCCTGATGAAGACAGAGCAAAAAAAACATTACTCACCGAAATTTAGTTGCTTGACCTTTTCACCAAGCCAGTTATTATTTAGGACTATAGCAATGCAATGTACATTGAGCTTAATGAGTGAGGATTTGTCTGAACTCCATGTCTGGTCAAAATACACTGTATGTTTTTCTGTCTGGTTTGCTGACCTTTGTCTTGCCTTTGGGTGAGTAATACAATCCAGAGGCCCGCAGCAGGAAGTAGCGCTGTTTCCAGGATTTCTTGCCATCCTCCTTCAGATACAGAACACCCTCCAGGTCAGGCACAATGACGGAGGCTCCACAGAAGTTCTCCTACACCCAGAAATGCAGAACCAGACATGAAGAATTTGATCATTCGCTTACACTCAGGTTGTTCCATATCGGTTTCTGCAGAACACACACTGGAATGACATGAGGGTGATTATGTCGAAATTGGATCAGACTTGTTAAGACCTGCATTACTTGATCAAGAGTGTTCGGTTATGATGATAAATATGAAACCATTACATTTCTTTTGATAAATGTCTTCATCTGTATCTTTAGATAAAGCCTCTCAATTATATCAAAGTTCAAGCCAGACGCACCTCCAGAAGCTGTTCTTTGTCTTTGTCTTTCATGTCCTTTAGAGATTTCTTATCCTTTTTCCACAAATAAAAATTCTGTAAAAGAAATTGGAATGCACTTAATGTTGATTAGCATTCAGCAGAATCTCAGTAATTAATCATCAAGTATTCATGTATGTCATGAGGCACCTTTAAAGACAGATCTTTCTACACAAATGGCCACTTCTAGATTTCTACCATTAGATTAACTGCTTTTCTAATTCTAATTTATGTTCCATTTTCAGTGAACTTACTGGGCACAAGAAATAGAGAAGATATAGAAAAGGAGTTGTTTTAGTGTTGGAAATGTCACAGTTATTACAAGCAAAGGAAAGGATCCACTATTTTTAGCACTTTTGTATTAAGTTATTTATTGGTCACACTTTAGTTTAGTTTGACTAATTTGCTGCTTATTAATAGTGACGTGACAGGTGACCCATACTAGGAATTAGTGCTCTGCATTTATCACATCCAAAGCGAACACACACACCATGAACACACATCCGGAGCACTGGGCAGCCATTTTTTTGCTGGGGAGCAGTTGGGGGTTGGGGGCTCAAGGGCATCTCAGTCGTTGTATTGAAGGTGGTATTGGTATTGGTATTGAAGGTGGGAGAAAGCACTGTACATTCACTTCCCCCACCTACAATCCCTGCCGGTACGAGACTTGAACCCACAACCTTTGGGTTACGAGTCCGACTCTCTAAACATTAGGCCACGACTTCCCTCGTAGTTAGCAAGGTACTAGTTAAGTTTAGGTACGGGGTAAGATTAAGGGCTGTAGAAGAATCATGCAAAATAAGGCATTAATATGTGCTTTATAAGTACAAATAAACAGCCTTTATGCTAGCAGCCTGATAATAGTGAGAACTGGTCCCTAAAGTATTAGCTATTTATTAGTAATTTAATCTGTATCATCAAGAAGCACAAATAGCTGTCCAAACACTTGCCTGAGGGTTTCTGAACACTTCATACTTGTCTATTTTCTCCTGAAAACGCACTTTGTTTTCAGTGTCCCTTGTCCATGTAGAAAGAGGCTCCACAAGGTTCTCATGGTCCTCAAACCCCCGTTCTGTGGAAAGTTCAAACTCAGTTCAAATGTCATTATTGTTGTCCCTTTTATAACTAAATATTGATAGTCAATACCACCCCCTCAAACTTATGCACAAGTTCTGTAAAGATTCATTTGACAAACACTTTTATCCACAGCAACTTAAAATATTTGGTCCCACTTTTTTAATAGGTGGCCTTAACTACTATACTTCAAATTTAAATTAATGATTTGATACAATGCACTTATTGTGTACATACAGTTTTTTACATTGTACTTAAAAAAAACCTGTAGTTACATCTGTACACTCTAAAAAATGCTGGGTTGTTGGACTAACCCAACCGTTGGGTTACATTTTTACATTAAATTTTTAACCCAAAAGTTGGGTTAGTCCATATTTGACCCAAAGTTGGGTTGAAACAACCCAGCATTTTTTTAGAGTGTAATAATTTAATAATTTCCCTATTCAACTAGACAGGACTTGGTCTTGGCTGCCTGAAACAGCTGCCTGGATGTGTTGTAAAGCAGGAGAAGTACACAGCAAACTCAAATATAGGGCAGAACTTCCTCTGAAAGAAACTGGTGTAAGCTGCTTTCTTTTTTAAACGGTTAACTTAACATGACTTTGGCTTATTTACTGGAATAAGGCTGAAAGATCCCCTGAAAGTAACAGAAAAATAATAGGAAAAAATCCAGTTTTCAGAAATACTATGAAACAACCCAGCATTTTTTTAGAGTGTAATAATTTAATAATTTCCCTATTCAACTAGACAGGACTTGGTCTTGGCTGCCTGAAACAGCTGCCTGGATGTGCTGTAAAGCAGGAGAAGTACACAGCAAACTCAAATATAGGGCAGAACTTCCTCTGAAAGTAACTGGTGTAAGCTGCTTTCTTTTTTAAACGGTTAACTTAACATGACTTTGGCTTATTTACTGGAATAAGGCTGAAAGATCCCCTGAAAGTAACAGAAAAATCCAGTTTTCAGAAATACTAATGATGGTAACACTTTAGATTAGGGAACACAGTTAACTCGTTGCTGATTAGCATGCATATTATTAGCATACTGGCTGTTTATTAGTATTTGTAAAGCAAGTCTTCCCCATGATTGAGAGACAATTTTGAAGGCTGAATTGGTGGGTTTTTGTTAAATGTGAGCAAAAATCATCAAAATTAAAAGAACCAAAGACTTTAAACTACTTCAGCATGTGTGCATTGAATTTATTTAATACACGAGTTTCACAATTTGAGTTGAATCACTGAAATAAATTTCACGACATTCTAATTTATTGAGATGCACCTGTACCTTATTCTGCACAAACATTCTAGATCCTCTAACCCTACTCAATACCTAAACATAACTATTACAAACAACTACCTTACTTCCAATAAGCAGCAAATTGGGAGTTTATTGAGGGAAAACTCTTTATTAATAGTGAATGTGTGTTCCTTATTCTAAAGTGTTACCAAAATGATTATCATAAAGTCATTAACTAATAACCAAATGCTGGGTTTTTACTGTGCACACCTCCTATTGCATTGGTGCCAACCCAGACACTGTGGTATATATATATATATATATTTATACAACAGTTCGTTCTGGTTCTCAAATCTGATTGGTTGAGAACTGTGAGATATTGTACTGGTATCGCTACAGGAATGCCCTTTCACAATTTTGTAGCACTCCGCTTGTTCTAGCCGGGTCTATGTTTTTTTTAATTATTCACTGAGCTAATCGTAGAGTACGTTAGTTAATATAAGATGAAACGTCTAGCTTCGCGGTTTCTCTCTCTCTCTCATTTGGATGCACGTCTCGCTGCATTGTTTCTCTCTTATAACCTCATTATTTCTCACTAATAATCTAACTGAAGCAGCACATGCCCTTGATACGAATTCTAAAAGTGACGTATGTTTAACTGTCAACTTGAGCTTTGAATCCATGGTGGAAGGAAGTAGTTCCACACAAAAGAGGGGTTTATTAGGCACTCCATTGTTTCTTGTTTAATTACACACGTTCCGTCGAACTGTTGTATAAACGCAATATCACTCGAGTACGAGAGCGATACCGGCTCTATATCAGTGGCTGTGATTGCCTCCAGCACTCGGCCTGCGGTCTCGTGCCTCTGGCCTAATCACAGCCATGCTGATATAGAGCCAGTATCGCTCTCATACTCGAGTGATATTGCTCATATACACGGCTGCCCCTAGGGGGGTGCTTATTTCCTTGCGTATGTATGATTTTCTGTGTCCCTCAGCTCGATGAGAGTACTCTAATGGATGGGAGTAGATGGTGGTGAAGAGCTGTATATGTAGACAGCAAGAAACGGCAATAGAGTATGAAAGTACTCTGTGTCTGTGTGTCAGAGCTGTTTAGATGTTCCCTCATGATTATAAGTCACTCACAAATGGAAATATCATCATGCGAAGATGATGCTTCTCTAAAAGATCTTTATCAGAGTTAAAGTTTGACTCTGTTCCTTACACTGGTGAGTTACGTTCTTTTGGTTAGATTGCATTGATAGTTCATTTTCAGTGAGAGATGCCAATAGAAGGCAGCATGAGGGACAGATACTTTTGACAACAAAGAGGTCTATTGCAAGTTTTTCAAGTGCCAATTGTTAAACTATAACATTTGGTTTCCACCATTCCATGTGTTCTTTTCTCTTGTGAAAAAGAAGTGCACTAAATGTGCACTTGTAGTGTATGTGAAATGTTTAAAGTATATTTAAAAAATCAATGTCAATGTTTACGTACACTTACGTGGCATTTTTATTCCATTGATATATTATCTGCAAGTACCGTTTTTGTTTTTAAATATATTTTTATGTTTTAAAGTACACCACAGGTGCACTTCTTTTTCGCTAGGGATAAGAACAAATGAAATAACACAAGATAAATCCAGTCTATTCATCTCAAATTTGGCAGCCAGAAAGCAAACATATGGTAATTGCTGCAGATGAAGCCTCGCAGCAGATGGAGAAAGAGAAATTGGGGATTTTGATCATAAAGACTGAATTTCCTCATGATAGGGAGGTTGAGTGATGGTGTCTGGGGCAGTAAATTAAACCCACCTGTCGTCTGGTGTATGAGAGTGAATGTGTATAGTGGTAGGTCAGCTCTGTACTGTGAGCTCACTGGAGCCTGGCTGTCAGCACGCCAGTAAAAACACACTTCATAATCTTCGAAAAATTCAGCCTTATAAAGCTGATGGCAACTGAATGGACATGCAGGTCTGTGTGTACCTGGATGATACTCACCAGTCTGTAAGTCAGGGTTGGTCTCACACACAGACCAATCCACATTGCAGTCACAATGTGTCTTCTCAAACAGGTTGTCTATCACATCTCTGACTGTTTGTCTCTCATCCACCATCAGAGTCTTTGAGCTGCCATCCATAATCTCCACTTTTACGACCAGCTATCACGACAAACCATAAATAACAAGGTTAAGCTTACTGTAGTTAACAGCATAAATGCATTGTTTTTTGTGTGTGGTGATTTGCATCTGCATTTGGAATTATGGCAAAGTTTGTTGACATATGTTCAACAAAATCTTTGCATGCCCTGTAAAAGAAAGCAAACTGTTTGGATACTTTACAGTTTATGTTGGTCATAAGATGTCATCCAGTTCTTGGTCAGAATATTCTGCAAAGTGGAACTTCTGGCTAAACAAAATTTAGTTGAAACCTAAATATTTTAAGGAGCCTGGTAGGAGCCTAACATAAGCACACACTGGTGACAAGCCATGCTGGTCTTTTTAACAGGGCCTATGTATAAATGTTTGGAAAACAAGATATATAAATGGTCTTATAGATATATACATTTTCTGTGAAATACATGGGAAGGATGGGTATGACAATCCATTTAAAGAGAACTTTAATGTGTGGCTCTGCAATGGTGCGTGAAAATGCTCATCGACAAATTTGAATATCAACAGTCATGCTGAAAGTGTAGCTTAGTGCATTCAAAATGGTCTAATTTTGATTGTAGTCATGTTTTGTACTGACCACATTGTTTCAGTTATCATTGCAACTTTAAATATATCATTGCTGTAATCACTGTTACAACATATACTGTACACTGGGTAAACCACTTTGAGTAACCAACTTTAGATCACTCGGTGAAGGTATTAAATTAGTGTGGCTCATGTAACCTATAACCAGACTAATTAGAAACCAGACTGTTAATCCCTCCTGCAGTCTGAGCCTTATTACTGCAAACAATTATTGCTCAAAGCTTGCTCCTTTATTGCTCAAGAGACAATGTTTAGTCGTCATGATACTTTATCATGATACTTTACGAGACACAAAAATACACATAACCTATGCAATTATTGATGGTATGATTATGGATCTAAAAAAATACACTTAACTTATGCAATTGTTGACAAATGTTGATAGTATGATTATGGATCTAAAACAAATACTCATAACCTATGAAATTGTTGACAATTGTTGATAGTATGATTATGGATCTATACATTTCTAACAATCATTTTGGACAGTTGTGTAGTTGAGACCAGGTCATGCGAGTCTGAGTCAAAAATGAGACCAAAAGTGGGATGAGTCCGAGTCAAGACCAAGACCTGAAGATGATCGAGTCCAAGTTAAGACAGAGATCTGAATATGGTCAAGTCCAATTCTAGACCATGACCTAAAAAAGTGTTGAGTCTGAATCAAGCATAAATCTAAAGAGATGATTGAGTCTGTGTCAAGACACAGACTTGAAAAGTGTTGAGTCAGAGTCAAGACATCAACCTAAAAAAAAGGTTTAGACTGATTCAAGACTGAGACCAGAAGATGATTGAGTCTAAGTCAAGACTGAGACCTGAAATGTATTGAGTCCGAGTCAAGACAAAAACCTGAAGATGGTTGAGCCTGAGTTAAGACAAAGACCTGAAAATAGCTGAGTCTAAGTCAAGACAGAAACTTGACGAGGGTCAGGTCCAAGTCCAGGCAGAGACCTAAAGAAGCTTGAGTCCGAGTCAAGACAGACCTGAAGCGTTGAGTCCGAGTTAAGACAAATACCTAAAAATTGTTGACTCGGAGTCAAGACAGAGACCTGAAGTGTTGAGTCTGAGTTAAGACAAATACCTGAAAATTTTGACTCGGAGTCAAGACAGAGACCTGAAAATAGTTGAGTCTAAGTCAAGACAGAAACTTGACGAGGGTCAGGTTCAAGTCCAGGCAGAGACCTAAAGAAGCTTGAGTCCGAGTCAAGACAGAGACCTGAAGTGTTGAGTCTGGGTTAAGACAAATACCTGAAAATTGTTGACTCGGAGTCAAGACAGAGACCTGAAAATAGTTGAGTCGAAGTCAAGACAGAAACTTGACGAGGGTCAGGTTCAAGTCCAGGCAGAGACCTAAAGAAGCTTGAACATTGGAACTATTTACAAAATAATATGGTTTGCAATGTTCTAACACTGTGTTACACTGCACATATCAAACCAAACTTTCCAAATCCATTGTCCTATTGTGGTATAGCAAGAGCATGGAGTATGCCAGAAATATAATGGGGAAAACATGTATTACTTGTGTTTACTGTCTGTGACTCGGCTGTGCATCCAGTGAACTTCAAGTGAGCATCCAGACACAATATTAAACTGATAACCCTAAACAAATAATTAGTAAGAATACTTTTTGTTTGCTGATTGCTTGCTGTTTGGGATAAGGTACCTAATTAAAGTCTGAAAGTCAAATTTCTGACCAAATACCAGTAAATTGACTACTTCAAACCTTAGTAAATCATGTTATGTTTATTTAAATGTTCTTCTTCCATACATTTTGCATCTGAAATGGGAAACTCCAACAAATGCATAAGTTGCATGTCTTTAGTAAATGTTGTGTTGTGTGTTGGTGCAAATCTCCAGTTTCTTTTTATTTATTCTATGATTTCTCTTAAGGGATGTCCTTCATAAGGCCTCCTTTGGCTTCCACGAGAGGGAATATGTCAGCGCGTTCAGCAGGGTGCAGGCATGCTCCAGAATGCCCCGATCTGACTGATGTTATTACTCTTTTAGAAATGGATCAGTGTGGTGGATGTCCTCTCATCTATCTACCTAATGCAGTCAGCAATTTCTACCCCACAGCATTGAACGATGCCATGAAAAACATCTATATTTTTGCAGTTAAATGACTCACATTCTTGATAAATGGATTTAGGAACGGTCTCCAGCTGTTTTAGAATAGCCAAAGCCAGCATGAATCAACATGAGCAGTGCCTGACTGCAATAAATAATATACTTGACATCATTCAAGTCCATTCAAGACGGAAAAATGATTAAAACAACTGTATCTCTCACCTTTTTCACTTTGGCCTCCTTTAGCTTCTCCAAAGCAAGCTTGATCTTATCTGCTTTCATCTGTTCCTCTAGTTCTTCCTGAGGGGGAACAAAATGATGTTTGTGGTTTCATTGCCTTTCATTTCATAACGTCAGTGTGACGTTAAAGTAGGGTGACCATACGTGCCATTTTCCCTGGCCAGGATTTCTATATTGCCTAAAATATCTAGGTTTTGGCTTTGTTTGCGTGTGCAGACCGATCGGTGTATGACATCAAAATACCTCGAGAGCATTTTGAAAGCATAAGGAACCGTCTATATGGTATTTTGATGTCATACACCGATCGGTCTGCACACGCAAACAAAGCCAAAACCTAGATATTTTAGGCAATATAGAAATCCTGGCTAGGACGAGTCCTGGGAAAATGGCACGTATGGTCACCCTACTTTAAAGGGCTCTGCATATGGGAAATGCAAGGTTTACTTTGTCATTTTTATATTTAATCTGCAGAGAGTCAAAGGAAGACGGTATAGTGTTGTCTGGTTTTGTAGTCTGAGGTCAGAGAATCTTAACAGAAATAGAAACCTCAGATGAGGCTTATTTTGAACGCTCAACAGTATACAAAGCGTGTTGACTCCGATAGAGTTAACGTTAGCATGATGCTAAGCTAGTAATGTGATTAATTAGAATTAAATACATACAAATAGTTTCATGTTTGTACAATAGCCTATATTCCAAAATATCACCAGGCATTCTGGGATCCAAAGAAGGATGTACGTAATGCTATCCTTCTTGGAAGGCAATATAATTATGCTGCCCAACTTGTAGAACAGCCTTCACATCGGTGAAGTACAAGTACATCTGTAATGCTTTTAAGTGCTTGTTAGGTATCTCACTTAAGGTTTTAAAACAGAGCTGATCTACATTATAAAAACGTCTGGATATCTCCTGTTGTACATTCTGCCAAGCACTGGTCTAGACATAAAATAACATTCAATGAATATCCGGCTGAGCTAACATTGCAATCATGAGGAAAATTATATTTTATGGTTAAGCTTTTTTACATGCTGAGTAGAAATGGATATTGTAGACATTCATAAGGTTCATACTTCATAAAGTTATTGCAGTTTTACACTGTTGGCTGCACTTAAATTCAATTATAATTGCTCATATCTGTTGTTTGGCCTCGTTGAGTTAAAATAAAGCCTGTAACCTTCAACTATGTACGTGTTAACCACATGAGGCCTGAGGGTGTGCGAACCATTCAGAAAGATACTTACTTTTGATGGTTTGGAGGCGGGTGGTGGGGGCGGAGCTGCAATGGAGTTGGAGGAAGTTGCAGGTCTAAAGGTGTCAGTTGACACTAGGAGGCTAAAATTATTCTGAGGCTGGGAGGGTATTGGGGCAACTGGGGCTGACCCCGTAAACGTATCTCTTTTTGTGGCAAACTTTTCTTCCGTGGCACTGATATCTGCCACCAGATCAGCCATCAAGGCGTCCAAGTCATTGTCTTCCAGATCATGCAGAGATGCTTTAGAGGTCACAATGCGAAAAAAAGAAGAAAAAAAAGTCACAATGGAGGGGGGGCAAAATATAGCAAAATACAGCAACCTGATCTTATCAAGTATTTAAGGTGTGCTATTTATTTATTTTTATTTATATGAATTTGTAGAACATGCTACAAAACATAAGAGTTATAATAATAATTATAAGCATGAAGGTCCACCCAACCCCATCACTGGGACTTAAGTAGAACATATGAAAATGTACAAAGGAGATACAAAGTATGAACACACAAACAAGCCACCAATTCATTAAAATTTTAAATATTTACAAATTTCCATGAGATTATGTTGGATATTGTGGCCACAAATAAACAATTTCCCACCACATGAGCAGCCAGGATTTAAAGGTGCAATAGGTGATTGTCTTCAGAAACATTTTTTGTTATGCTGGTTGAAAGTCTCTTCACATCCCCATAGCAATCATTAAGTTAAGTGGTCTAAATGTATTTATATATTCTGTGGAAGGCGTAGAAAGAAATGTTCGTCCAATCAAAACGCTCGGTCCGAGCATTATAATTGGCTTTCCTACCTGCCTGTCAACATATGTAATAGTAGTAACTTTATTTATCCCCTTAGGGAAATTTAGTTTCAGTGTCTTGTTTCAATATGCAGTTCTCACAAACGACAGTACAACATAAATTTCACAATAGACACAGTACAAATGTAACATCAATTAATCAAAACGTGCTAATTACTGAATGAGACCTGCTCATTACATAAAAATAAAAGAGGAGAGGAATGAGAGAAGAGAAAAAAGAAGACAAAAAAAACTATTTCTTTCCTATCTTTCATTTAAGAGCTTTTATAACACTGCCTGTGTTATAAAAGATTTTTTCTCTCTGTTTTTAAAAAAACACCAGTATCCTGAATCTTCTACCTGAAGGCAAAAGCTCAAACTCATTATAGAGTGGGTGCCTATCATCAGATATAATTTTCATAGCTTTACCAAGACATCTGGTCTGATAAATTTGTTGTAAACCCATCACAGGGATACCAAGTAATTTACTCGCAGTACTTATAATTTTCCTGAACATACTCTTTTGTTCCACCATAACATTCCCGAACCAGCAAGTAATACAAAAAGTCAGTACACTTTCAATAAAAGAGTTATAAAACACCTTTAACAATGGAGGGCTTATGCTAAATTACGCAGGAAATATAATCTTTGCTGGCCCTTTTTGTTCACAGCGTCAGTCCATTTATCCCACCTCAGTTTGTGATCTAAAACAACTCCAAGGTATTTATATTCTTCTACCCTCTGAATCTGGTCCCCTTTAATAATGGTCGCACTCGTTGAGGACTCTTTCCTAAAATCAATACACATTTCTTTAGTTTTTGAAACATTTAACTTGAGATTTGATACATCACACCAAGAAACAAATTCAGTTAAAAAGGGTCCATGACTGTCCTCATCCCCTCTAAGGAGACTAACCAATGCAGTATCATCTGCAAATTTGATTAAATATCTCGCTGGGCAAGTACTCCTACAATGATTTGTGTACATAATAAACAGTAAGGGTGAGAGGACACAACCTTGTGGGGAACCAATATTCGTGATTTGTTTGTCAGACAATGAGGTACCCACACACACTCGTTGAACTCTGTTACTTAAAAAATCCTGCAACCACAAAATCACTCCTCCATCTAGAGAGAAATCTACAGATAATCTTTCGACCAGAACAGATGGCACAATATTATTAAAAGCAGAAGAAAAAATCTGCAAAAAGAATTTTCACATGATTTTTAGGACCCTCAGGATGTGAATAAACAATATGTAACAATGTTAAAATAGCATCATCTACTCCGTTATTTGACTGATAAGCAAATTGAAAAGGCTGTGTTTTTTCCACTATGTACCTTTTAACAAGCCTTTCACAACATTTAAACACAACAGAGGTTAATGCAATTTTCACATGATTTTTAGGACCCTCAGGATGTGAATAAACAATATGTAACAATGTTAAAATAGCATCATCTACTCCATTATTTGACTGATAAGCAAATTGAAAAGGCTGTGTTTTTTCCACTATACCTTTTAACAAGCCTTTCACAACATTTAAACACAACAGAGGTTAATGCAATTGGTCGATAATCACTAAGCTCTAATGGTTTGTTAATTTTAGGAACAGGTACTATAGTTAAAGTTTTCCATATAATTGGCACTGCATGCTGGTCAAGTGATTTTTGAAACAGCAAAGTAAAAACTGTAGATAATTGCTCAGCACATGATTTTAACACCTGACCGCCGATATTATCTGGCCCGGGGCTCTTATGTATATTACACTTCTGAAATATTTTTTCTGACATCAACCTCTTTGATAAGAAATATATTTGCAGATGTCAGAATCATTGATTCGTTTTTCTTTCTTTCTTCTCCATTTCCGTCAAAACGGGAGAAAAAAAGATTTAACGTATTTGCTAGTTTAAAATGTATTAGCATACCTCTGCGCACCCTGTTCGCACAGACAGGATACGTCATCAGTGCATTCATGCAAGCTGTGCAGATCTTCCTTCCTGGTATTGTAGTACTTTTACTAACTGTACTATAAGTTTTCTCACCGGTGAATGACATGATGTACCCCAGCGGTTCCCTGCGCCCTACTCCCTGAGAAATTAAGTTTACTTCACTTCAGATTATTCATTCATGGATTTGCGCTGCGCAGCATCTTCACACACAGACGCAACTTACTAGAAAAGTGTGACATAATATACCTCTGTAAATAAATGCGAGGACTGGAATTGGGTACCGCTGATGTAGCCTATTGTAGTAATGTTGTCTCTGGTATTCTGGTCTGTGAGCGTATATGCGTTCAGGGCAGTGTTCATTTTGACAGCAAACTTTGATTTCGTTTTAGTCATAGTCTTTTGACTAAAATGCCATTTAGTTTTAGTCATATTTTAGTCATCTGAATTTATTTTAGTTTTAGTCGACTAAATATCATAAGATTTTAGTCATCTAAATCTACAGTAACTTTAGTCAGCTAAAATCTAATGGGTTTCCAAATTTAATAAGGTTTTATCATAATAGACACCGATTTAACTGCGGTGACACACAACATGCCTTTATGTTAAAATTAAATAAAACCACTTCTCATAAAGAACAAGAACATGGTCTTGTTTTCAATGAAATACAAATGGTTATAAAAGGCAAATTATGCATTCTTTATAACGACTTGATTACCACAGTCTTCATTCTTTCAAGCAGACATTTATTTCTATAAATACATTTAGATTAGTCTTTAGGGCTACTAAAGTGATTCAGTCAAGAGCAGTGCGTGATTTTCAGTCTTTCGTTTGTTGCTTGATTAACATCAGTGTCTCGGACAATAGCAAATTAAGCTTTAGCGTTAGTTCTGGCAGGTCACGTGAGTCAAGTTTGCATCAGCTGATTCTCAGCTGATCACATCTACCTATAGGAATACGACACCTATCGCGGCATTCCTATATAAGCTGTATTCAGTATTATTCAGCAGCTTTTTAGCTTGCTTCGGAGCAAATTACCCTCCTCCATCCCCAGCTCCACCTTTCGCCACAGTCAGGACTTAGCTTTCTGATATTCCTTGCTAATCAGACTCCTTTATCTTGAATAAAGTGTTACACTTAAATATCATTGAGTACATTAATGATATCTGCATTGTTCTGTTCTGTTAACCCTAGGGGGGTTATTATTGCTGCTCTCCCTGCTCATTCATGACAGGCTGCATGGATGGGCAGGGAGGTTTTTTGCCCAGAACAGAACCATACCGCCAAACCAAACTTTATGCTAAGTATCTATCATTCTGACGATAGTGGTCCTGACAGAACTAAATTAGGCTGCTGTCCCTTTAAAACCGGATACACGGATGCAATGTACTGATACACGTCCAGTATTCTCCCAACTGTTTATGTGCACATCAGACGTAACCGAGTGTGTTTACGTGAATACTCGTCAAAACAGACAATTCGACATCATTTTGTGTGCATTTCTCCACGAGAGAGTAGGCTACTCGAGGCGCTGCTTCAGTGTCTGCGCTCAGAAAACCGGACCGAACTGAGTCCTCTTTTGCTTCGTCAGATTTATCCACATGACTGCTCTTCTCTTACTCCCCGATATCGACATTTTTAATGTTTTATGAGACGTGCAGCAAGTGTATGTTAGCTTATGTCCCGCCGGTTCATATGTACGCATCTAACCTCGTAACTATGCAGCAGATTCGTTCTGAACGAATCTCTTCCCAAATCATCCTTCCCTAACATTTTCGTCTCGTTTTTATTCGTTGACGAAAATATTAATAGATTTCTGTCATAGATTCTGTCATTCAAAATGAGTTTTAGTTCATCATCGTCTCATTTTCGTCGGTGGAAAAAATTTCGTTGACGAAAATTAGGACGAAAATTATTCGTCAACGAAATTAACACTGGTTCAGGGGGCGTGGCTTTGAATAGCGATTGCAGGGCGGGTGGGATGTTCGCTTTCAGTGCTATCAGGCTAAAGTTAGCATTTTCCAACTCCTACTGCACCTTTAACTAAAACCAGGGAGGGAATTCATAAAACATGGCTGGCCTCAACTTAAAAAGTTTTGGGTTTAAAAGTTAAAAAGTTCTTAATTTGTGACATTTATTAATGTCATTAATGTCATGCTCCGTGACAACCAGAAATGAGAAAAGAATTCATAAATATAAATACATTTTTTTAACGAGTATAACTTTAGAGCTGAACGAGGCCAATATGTAAGCGTGCTAATCAGGCTTTGATTGCAGACAACCTTTCTCCACTTCAAACAGCCCCGTCTGTGCATCTTTGGGCGGCTTTCAGACATAATTTCATGCAATTTTATGGTGAATTAATCACTAATTTCCTCCTAAAAGCAACACTTGATGAATAGAGCCTTTTAGGTGAAATAACTTGGTAAAACAGCAGACACTTGTGAAAAATATTAGCCTGAAATATTGTTTACCATTCAGATCTGTAAAACCAATGGAAAAGTTCATTTCCTGAGGGTCAGGAATGGAGGGAGGTTTAGGCAAAGGCGCAGACTCTGCTTCTTCTCCCAAACTCTGTGAAAAGACAAATGAGGAACAAGTCATATGAAAGACAAATATGGAAGCTATTCTACAGAACAAACAGCACAGGAACTATCATCTTATTAACATACAAACGTGATATGCATATTAGTCTTAATATGTGTGCTTCCCACTTTTGTTTCACATTTTGTGCTCATACTGTTAGCATCTGACTTATACCATCTCTAATTTATACTGCATGAAGAAAATATACACATTTTCAATGCATCGTATATCAGTGCTGGAACTGTTTGAATGGGATATAATTGCTGTGTTCTATTGAAGTAGCCACACACAAAAAGAAAATGTTAGAAATATAACTTTTTATGAAGCTATTCCATATCTTTTTTTACTTAAAAGCACACAAAGGCACACATCGAGTTTCCCCTCTTGAGGATATGAGAAACATACCTGCGTTAGGAGATCCATCTCCTGCAGCATGTCACTGAACATCGCATCAATGTCATCCATCTACAGCAGGAATAGTTGGGAGATGAGAATTTAACATCTTTAGAACAAGTTTTGCGATAGAATTATGATAATGTGAGAAACCGAACGCAGAACTTTAGGTATGAACACAGGCCTAGTTTTAACAAAATGCATTCTGATCATTTAATGTAAACACACACATTGTCAGTGTCATTTCATGTATTGTTTATTATATCCATACGCAATGGAATAATGGATTCTGTTTGGTCAGTCACAACATTGCAACCCGATCTCATGAAAGTGCGTATAAATTGTACGCCAAACAAAAACGAAAACCCGTGGTATTGATACGCAAAAATGGACTTTATGGGTAGGTTTAGAGTTGTGGGGTAGATGCGTATAATGTTAGCTTATGTCCCGCCGGTTCATATGTACGCATCTAACCTCGTAACTATGCAGCAGATTCGTTCTGAACGAATCTCTTCCCAAATCATCCTTCCCTAACATTTTCGTCTCGTTTTTATTCGTTGACGAAAATATTAATAGATTTCTGTCATAGATTCTGTCATTCAAAATGAGTTTTAGTTCATCATCGTCTCATTTTCGTCGGTGGAAAAAATTTCGTTGACGAAAATTAGGACGAAAATTATTCGTCAACGAAATTAACACTGGTTCAGGGGGCGTGGCTTTGAATAGCGATTGCAGGGCGGGTGGGATGTTCGCTTTCAGTGCTATCAGGCTAAAGTTAGCATTTTCCAACTCCTACTGCACCTTTAACTAAAACCAGGGAGGGAATTCATAAAACATGGCTGGCCTCAACTTAAAAAGTTTTGGGTTTAAAAGTTAAAAAGTTCTTAATTTGTGACATTTATTAATGTCATTAATGTCATGCTCCGTGACAACCAGAAATGAGAAAAGAATTCATAAATATAAATACATTTTTTTAACGAGTATAACTTTAGAGCTGAACGAGGCCAATATGTAAGCGTGCTAATCAGGCTTTGATTGCAGACAACCTTTCTCCACTTCAAACAGCCCCGTCTGTGCATCTTTGGGCGGCTTTCAGACATAATTTCATGCAATTTTATGGTGAATTAATCACTAATTTCCTCCTAAAAGCAACACTTGATGAATAGAGCCTTTTAGGTGAAATAACTTGGTAAAACAGCAGACACTTGTGAAAAATATTAGCCTGAAATATTGTTTACCATTCAGATCTGTAAAACCAATGGAAAAGTTCATTTCCTGAGGGTCAGGAATGGAGGGAGGTTTAGGCAAAGGCGCAGACTCTGCTTCTTCTCCCAAACTCTGTGAAAAGACAAATGAGGAACAAGTCATATGAAAGACAAATATGGAAGCTATTCTACAGAACAAACAGCACAGGAACTATCATCTTATTAACATACAAACGTGATATGCATATTAGTCTTAATATGTGTGCTTCCCACTTTTGTTTCACATTTTGTGCTCATACTGTTAGCATCTGACTTATACCATCTCTAATTTATACTGCATGAAGAAAATATACACATTTTCAATGCATCGTATATCAGTGCTGGAACTGTTTGAATGGGATATAATTGCTGTGTTCTATTGAAGTAGCCACACACAAAAAGAAAATGTTAGAAATATAACTTTTTATGAAGCTATTCCATATCTTTTTTTACTTAAAAGCACACAAAGGCACACATCGAGTTTCCCCTCTTGAGGATATGAGAAACATACCTGCGTTAGGAGATCCATCTCCTGCAGCATGTCACTGAACATCGCATCAATGTCATCCATCTACAACAGGAATAGTTGGGAGATGAGAATTTGCGATAGAATTATGATAATGTGAGAAACCGAACGCAGAACTTTAGGTATGAACACAGGCCTAGTTTTAACAAAATGCATTCTGATCATTTAATGTAAACACACATATTAAGTGTTTTTTAAACCCCAACTAAGCAAGCCAAAGAGAGAGAGAGAGAGAACTATATTTAATTTGTAATAATAATGGCTAAAAACAACATTGAGAGTGTTTAGTTCAAAGTCAGTACGGCTTAATGGAAAACAAAAATCTAATAAGTTACAATTGTTTTTTTGTCCCACTGGTGTTGTAATAATCTGGCAGCAAAAGTAGTTTTGTAACTGCTGTGCAGAATTGGTCATTTGGATGGTGCCATTTTTTTTTATGGTTACAGCAGCATACAAGTGTTTGTGATTGGTAATAAAGAGTACATATATAGAGTAATATACAATATAGAGTAATAAAGAGTACCTGTGCCAATGTGTAAAAAACAAACAAAAAAAAACGCCCAAAGCTTAACATTGCACAATATCCATCCAGAGGCTATAGATAAAAGCATGGCTTGCATAACTCGTTCTTTGCCAAGACATGCAGAATCCTGCCCATGAACGCTCAGCACTGCCTGAGTGTACAATATTACAGAAAGTATGAATTACATGCAAATGAATTTGCCAAGAGATCATTCTCTCTCTCATTCTACTGTAGACATTGGAGATGCAGTAAGTGAAAATATCAGTTCATGTTCTAGATGAAACTTTTCTTTTGTCACATATGAGCCAGTTTAAATAAAGATCTGTTAGCTTCACTTCTGATTATTCAGCTGCCTGCAGTTCAACTATAATAAAACAAACATTATCTGTAATCTTGGTCCAAAATACCCAACTCTGGCCTACTTCCCTCTTATTCTCCCACATTCAGCATTTCGTTTGTGCAACTGCTTTGAATTAATGCACATGTTATCAGTTTTTAAACATAGACGGCTAGCTTGAATCGCATGGTTTGTGCCACAGACATGAACGATTCCTTTAAATCTTCTAGCTTATTGAGAATAAGCATACTTTTCAGTCTGAAAAGAGAAACATTTTACTTGGATGATAAAATGTGCAAATCCCATAGACACTGAAGACGGGATTCAAGCCCTCCTTCAATGTATTTATATTTTTCTTTTTTAATCTAAGAATGTTTACTTGATCTTTTTGCATTCTGGAAAAAAATATAAATCATATTTTATATTAAAAATGCATGTTTTAAAAAATTTGACAAGTAATTTTTTCGTTCAAATATGAGTTGCGCTGTAATACTCCAACAAAAACAAGCTCTTCAATGAATACTATGTCAGACTAAACTGCCGGAGTCTATACCAGCACTTGTGAGTTAAACAATGCTGCGTCCTCTTATTTAAATGAAGTACTGCCGTGCAGCCAATCAGAGAGCTGTTTGTGTGCTGCTACACATGGGGAAGTGGTTACATAAACTTCCCCTCACAAGATGTTGAAAGCATGGAAGTTACTAACAGGAAACAGATGACACTCACTATCTCTCTGCAACTATCACAATACGGTGCTTCTTATACATGTCTTTTTCCAAACAACTGATAAGCATGGGCATCATTATATTATCAGTATATTCACATTCAAATATAAGCAAATGTCAAAAATGATACATAGATTTGAGGTACCAATACAGGAAGAAATGAAAACATGCAATTGCCCAGCATTAGTCCTGTTGAAACCGTGTGTCAGCGTAAACCTTTGGTTATCTGACAGATACTGTTTAATCTATTTTCCGGTATATTTCATGCTTCAAGAATCATTTTCACTTGTTTTGTTAAGTGTTATGGTAACCATAATATTCCATATCAAGGGCATCTGTGCATGATTTTAGGTCTGGAAAAGAAATTAGCTCAATGTTTCCCTCTGTCTCACAATTGCATGTGCTTTAAATTAAATATCGAGGAAGTTATTTAGTTATACTGCGATCAGACTGGTCTTACCTTGAAGGATAACTGTAACACAGTTCTGAATTGTGTTGATGGATATGTTTCATTTTCATTAACTCGCTCTTTAAAAAGTACATTTCTGATATAAATGCGTACAACTCATACTAGCTTATTGTGAGTCCACTGTGAAAAAGTACTCATATATATATATATAGCATAGCACATCAACAAGCTGCACAATTTATGGTATAATAATTTGTATAGCATGAAAAGTGCACAGTTAGTTACAGTATATGGCAAAATTGACTTTGGAGTTTGTACAAATGCCTACTTTTAATGCAATAGTAATAGTGATGCCTGCTTTATAGCAAACACTAACAATAAGAGTTGATTCCTAAACAGACTAAATATTTTGATCTTTAAATGTCATTTTTGAGGCTGCAGTCTTGTTAGCATTTATCGCAGAATGAAATGTTAATGTAAGACACAATGGATCTCTTTTGCAGCATTCCATGATTTGGGAAATAACTATGTAAAACTATCTTAACAGCTCATTTCCACAGTTCTCTGAGTAGCCTAGTAGCTATAATGTTGCTGCGCTAATGCGTTTTTTTTTTTAAATCACTGAGATGCTATCATTCCTTAGTAGTTATTTTAGTCTGAGGAAAACAGTCATTACAGACCCAGACGGACTGTTGACTTTGGGGTAACCTGATAGAAAAACAGTCTCCTGTTTGTTTCTTCATCAAACACTCGGGCACAGTGTTTTAGCTCAGCTGGTGTGCCATTCTATGATTCCTGTCACCGTGCTTGTACACTTTAAACTGTGAGCTGTTATGCTTGAAACACTAAACCTCTTTGTCATAAGAAAGTAGAGCCTGAGACAAAAAAAAAAAGAGTATGCTTTGAGGCTAAAACGTATGCATATGCAGGAGTTCACATTGTTCTGTATGACTTTTTGTAAACAACTTTCTAATTCCTTCTTCAGTCACCATTGTACAAATTATTGTTATTTGCTAATTTAGAGCGCTGACAGCATGTGTTATGAGACAGACATACAGTCATTACTCACAGTGACAACTGAGGACAAGCCAAACGGCAAAAACATAAGGTTTGTTCTTTACAAAATGTAACACATATTATCCATTCTAAGTCAACATTAAATTACATTCCCGACTTTACTTCCATACTGTGGCATATTTCCAAGTGAAATGTGGTATTCAATGAAAACAATGATTTTATCCATCAGGAATTGTTTGGATTCTGTAAAGTGGGTGTTTCAGTGGATTGTTGAGGACTAGTGGTTAAACATTACGCAATCAAATTTCGATTAAAATTTATGAAGACAAAAATGGTTACATTTGGAATAACGTGCACTGATCATTCATGCACTATGAAACTAGGAATATGTCTTAAGAAGCTTTAATGATAAATGAAACTACTGTTAGTCTTCAGATTGGATAGTCCAAAACTATTAGACATTGTTTTTAGCAAATATCACACTGATATGGGTGTGGTGTTATTTGTTCTGCTTGATGTGTCCAACAGGTGACCAGTCACAACAATATAATGAATTCATTGACAATTAATCCAGTCAGAAGAGAAGAGTCAGTAGTTTGAGCTATTTTCAGCTGCCCAGTTTAAACAACATATTGGTCAAAAGCAAATAATGCCCATGTCATCTTTATGTCTGGACCCTAATCAAGAATCAAATATACTGACTCACATCATCAGTACAACAGGTACAGATACAGCGTCTGGTCTAACATTTAAACTCCTTTTTGTTTTCATAAAAACAATCAGTAAAGTCAAAAAAAAAATTTCTATAGGAATTAAACTAATCTTAGGCACAAGAGACACTACAAAAGCATCTTGTTTCTTGATTATTGTCAGATGTAACAGGTATTTGAACAAAATCAACAACAAAAAAAACATTTGTTTGAGGAAAAACATCACTTACCTTGGTTTATTTGGCAGTTTTAATAACTAGGTGATGGGGTCATAAATACGTTTTCTGTAAAATGCCTCTCTTTCCTGTTTAACGGTGGACACCACCCAACCCACATGCAGCAGGCTGCTGAGCTGTAGCGCTTGTATGTTAGTCACTGACACTTCACTTACTTCCTGCCTGACACGGAAGTTCAGGTTTAAACCTGTCTTTGCATTCCATGCATGACGCTGAATAGCAGCGGCATACAAGTGCACAGCTGAGATTGCATACGAGACAAGCCAACCAGTGCTAGTTTATTATTTCTCTGTAGATTACATATTGGTCAATGACTGATAAGCGTTTCTCCCTGTTAATGATTAATGCCATTGTTATGCATGTCTGCTTTTTGTCAGCAATGATACGTTTCAACATAAATTGAAGCCATGTTATTTTATAAACCTGCTTGCTAGTGCGTTTTTTGTTGTGAAGGCAATTGCATGCAACTATAAAAATGATTAATGCTATAGAAATAGTTCACCCAAAATGAACACTTTGACCATCCACGATGTAGAAGAGTTTGTTTCTTCATCAGAATAGACTTTTAATTTAGCATTACATCACTTGCTCTCCAATGGATCCTCTGCAGTGAATGGGTGCCGTCAGAATGAGAGTCCAAACAGCTGATAAAAACATCACAATAATTCACAAGTAATCCACTCCACTCCAGTGCAATCTTGTAATTTGAAAACTGGATGTTTGTATTGAGCAAATCCTTCTGGCAAAAAGGTTCCCCGCAGATTTGTGAAAGCAGCTTGGTTTAAACGTGACTTTTGTGTAAGCTGTGCTTTATTCCTCATTGTGCTTGCTTGATTTATTTAGAATTGCATTCATATGTGACCCTGGACCACAAAACCAGTCTTAAAGGGATAGTTCACCCAAAAATTTAAATTCTGTCATCATTTACTCACCCTCAAATAGTTTCAAACCTGTATGAATGTGTTTGTTCTGCAGAACACAAAGGAAGATATTCTGAAGAATGTGGGAAACAGAGCAGTTCTGGGGCACCATTGACTTCCATAGTATTTTATTCTCCTACTATGGAAGTCAATGGTGCCCCAAAACAGCCTGGTTACAAACTTTCTTCAAAATATCTCCCTTTCTGTTCGGCAGAACAAAGAAATTTATACGGGTTTGGAACTACTTGAGGGTGAGTAAATGATGACAGAAATTTCATTTTTGGGTGAACTATCGCTTTAAGTGTCAATTTTTCAAAATGTAGATTTATTCATAATCTGGAAGCTGAATAAATAAACTTGATGTATGGTTTGTTAGGATAGGACAATATTTGGCCAATATCCAACTATTTGAAAATCTGGAATCTGAGGGTGCAAAAAAAATCTAAATATTGAGAAAATCGCCTTTAAAGTTGTCTAAATGAAGTTCTTAGCAATGCATATTACTAATCAAAAATTAAGTTTTGATATATTTACAGTAGGAAATTTACAAAATATCTTCATGGAACATGATTTTTACTTAATATCCTGATGATTTTTGGCATAAAAGAAAAATCTATCATTTTGACCCATACACGCTAAAAAATGCTGGGTTGTTTCAACCCAACTTTGGGTCAAATATGGACTAACCCAATTTTTGGGTTAAAAATGTAATGTAAAAATTTAACCCAACGGTTGGGTTAGTCCATATTTGACCCAAAGTTGGGTTGAAACAACCAAGCATTTTTTTTTAGAGTGTACAATGTATTGTTGGCTATTGCTACAAATATACCCCAGCGACTTAAAACTGGTTTTGTGCTCCAGGGTCACAAATAGAGTATGGAATGTAGTGTGTCAGGATATTGGGCCAGAATTGAACAACACATAAAATATTCACAAATTGAAAGGATTTATTACAGTGTTGAGGACAAAAGACATGCGTTTGGACTTTAGTTTTGGTTTTCATTCTTTGTCCAAATAAAAAGGGAAATAGCATTGGAAAGAAAACTTACCTTTTCATTTCATGGGGTTTTCTCCAGTGTTGACATATTTACTATTGAATCTGGGAAAGCATGTTCCTGTCATCATTTCACAGCGATGCTACAGAAGAACAAGTTTTGGTTCCCCAAAGAACCTTTCAGTGAACAGTTCCTCAAAAAAAAAAAAACCCTTTCTTGATGTGAAGACCATTTTAATAATCTAAACAACCTTTTTTCACTGTAAAGAATGTTTTATGCGATGTATAAAGGTTCTTTACGGTACTACAGATGCCAAAAAGAATGTAGATGGCTTCAAAACTAAAATAAAGGGAATAAAAGCCACAGAACTCTCACTTTGACTTCATGGGGTTTATAGAGTCAGCAATATGTCTGTTCCAAAATTCCTTACTTTTTCAAGCTAAACTCGTAGAATAGAGACTGTCTAACTTATGCCTTGGCAATGTTTCTTTCCATTCAAGTGGCTGAGTAAACAATCTCAAATGTTGTGGTGAGTTGGAAGCAGCTGGATGTAGATAGATGCAGCCAATTAAGCCATTTACTCTAAGGCAATACAAACTTAAATCTGTTTAGCACAAGTCCTAGAAAGACACAGTTTCAGGACATTTAAGGACCATTCGAGACAACAACACATCTATTAACCTCATCTTCACATGACTGTAACTAATTAGTTAACACTGTTCAAACTAATTTTGGCTAACAACAAACCTACTGCATCCACAGTTTATACTCTTCTTAAAAGAGGATGGAAATCTCACCATTTGCTACCAATTATCCGATCTTATTATGACTTTTTTTATATGTTCTTATTCTCACTATGAATTTTCCTTAGAAGCCCCCACCAGCTCAAGTAGGACCACCCTTTTTGAGACAAGTCAACACTGTGTGGCACAAACCAAAACATATGAGACCAGAAATGTTTGACATCATGGAAACCAAAATAATGCCAGGTTGTTTTTGTTTGTCTGTACAAAGTTACTGACATGATAAAGAACCATTTTTGTAATAAATGCCAAGCACAAAAGTTGAACCATCAACAACATGAAATAAAAACGAAATAACGTGCACTGCTGAGACTACAAATGTGTAAGAAAGGATTTACCATACACTCTAAAAAATGCTGGGTTAAAAAGGGACAAACCCAGTGGTTGGGTTGTTTTCAAAACAGCCCAACCGCTGGGTCAAAACAACCCAATAGCTGGGTTTGTCCCTTTTTAACCCAGCGCTGGGTTATATTTAACCCAGCATTTTTTAGAGTGTACAAATACTGTTTAATATCAGTGTGTTCTTATTGATTGTGTGACTCACTCCAACCACAAAGGCACATGCGCTCGTCTAGAAGAATAGTTGAAATGAAAATGTACTCACCCTCAGGCCATCCAAGATGTAGATGAATTAGCATTACATCACTTGTTGTGATCCTCTGCAGTGAATGGGTGCCGTCAGAATGAGAGTCCAAACAGCTGATAAAAACATCACAATAATCCACAAGTAATCCACACCACTCCAGTCCATAAATGTATGAAGCAATTCCACAATTAAGATGTTTTTAATATCGCTTACTCCAGTGAAAAAGTCGTCTCGTCTGAATCCGGAGAGAAATATGCATAGATCAAGCACAGCCAAAACAATCCAAAACAATTTTAAACTAATAAGTCATTGGGTGTTGATGTGAGAAGACAACAGGGGATGGACTTTTTTCACTGAAGGAAGCGTTATTATGGATTATGGACTATAAATTACTTTATACAGAAGCGACTATCTATTAAAACACCTTAATAGATTTATTCATTGCAAACATGCAGCTTTTACTTCACAAGATGTTAACTTATGGACTGGCGTCATGTGTATTGCTACATTTCTCCAAAAAGTGTGTGTGTGTGTGTGTGTGTGTGTGTGTGTGTGTGTGTGTGTGTGAACTATTCCTTAACTGACAGATTTTATGCAGAGAATGAAAGCAGACTATTATAAACAGCTGGAGAGGTGAGCGCATTTGGCAAAAAATGACAGCTTAGCTCATGAGTCATGGCCTGATCTGACAATGAACATACTTCAGCACTTTTCAAAGAAAGTACACTAGGTCTCAAGTGACTCCAAAAGGCCATATGGTGGGGTGTGAGGGGACATGGTCTTTAAAAACCATTAGGCCACAGTTGACTCATTATTCTGGTTTAACAGGGTCTGTACTATTCAGTACTATCAAACACTGGTGGTTCATTACAGCCATTATAATGGGAAATACAGATTTCACAGCTTAAACCATCATTGTAGCCTAATTAAAATGTCTTAGTGACTAAAACTTCACATTTTTATATCCAGATACTAAGCATGTGTCCAAGCAATAGCACACTCCAGTGGTGTGAATGGTGGCAGAATTGTTCAAAATATCCAAACAGCTATGTATAGATCATAAATACATCATCCATAAATTGAAAAAAAAAGAGAGAATGTTAAACCATGTTAAACAATGTTAAAAAGGCAGAAGAAAGAAACAAATACAAGTTTGGAACAATTTGAGGGTGAGTACATGATGACAGAATTTGAACTTTAAAGTCAAAACGTGATGTTGATTTTTCATTATTAGCCTTAAATGCTGATTATCTCAATTTCAAGATGGATATATAACATTATAGCCAATAATAACTCAGCAATCTCATTTTGCCTTTAAATATTTATTTGGATTAACCAATGCACCATAGAATATCCTGAAGCCATAAACACATGCAAATGAAAGCTCTTTAGTTATCAGCCATTAAGAGCTCTGGATTCCCGTCTCTCCTCTCCAAATGTGTGTCTAGTACGGCCGGCTGAACTCTAGCAAATAAACTTTGACCCTTTAAGACTTTGTCTTCTGCCTGACAGATTCTGAATGACAGACAACAGCTGTTTAAACAATCAAAAGCCTGTCTATCTTTAAAAAAAACTGACATGGCCACAAACAAAGGTGACACTGGTCGTAACACAACTTTCCTTTACCCACAATGACGCCTCTATTGCAAACTTGCACAGCACCAAATGAATTCCTGTCTGTGGCCAAATTGCTATATTCGAGGATATAGTTAGTTTAAAATAGGAAAAACTTCGCAAAAAATACCAGACTTTTTTAAAAATTATTATTCCATCTGGACCACCCTTTTCAGTGAGAGATTGTTAAGTCTAATTCAGGCTTTTGGTGTTAAAAGTTGAACATTGTCGAACATAGCACACTAAATGAAAAAAGGAAAAATAAACATCAAAGGATGAAAAACAGATGAAAGACAGGGAGAGTGAGGGGTTAAACTCAGGCTGGGGAAACCTGATGCTAATTAAGTCTTTGGAATGCCACATAAGGGCTGTGTCCTGAAACTTAGAGAGCTGCCTAACTAGACAGCATTTTTTAGCAATGATTTGCAGGTACAGTTTTGAGACATTAATTGGTGCTTGCAGAATTATTGGGCATTTTAGAAACATGGCGACATTGTAGATGCATGCATGATTTTTGGGCATCGTGCATGCAGCACATTTGGGTTTAATTAGCACACAGAGCAAAAAAGCACACATGCTTTGGTTTTAGGCATTCTATATGTGTGAGCAGAACCTTTCTATCTAAACACTTTTGAAATCGAATGCCACGGATTGTGTCTTAAAACTAAACTGAGCTACACCTAAACAGCATTTTTGGGCATTCCTAATGCATCCAAAAATGCATGGGTATACGATGCCCAAAAATGCAGCATGTACACCAATAATGCTTAAAATACACACAAATATGATTCCTAAAATGCTGCACTTACATATGATGTCTAAAATGTTGCCTAGATAGGGAGCTGGCTATTTTTTGGGACGCAGCCCATTCTCCTTCCGAAGTGTTTAGAGTGGCTCACACACACACACTCCAGTGGAGGAGAGATGCTCATCTCCTGCTGTTTATATTTTCACTGACATTCAAACAGAAGACAGCTGCAGGTAAAATCATCTTGCTGTTTAAAGAGTTTATCTGCGGATTAATACATACAAGAACAAAATGAAAGCCAGCGTTATCTTCCGGATCAGGCTGGACTAAATGATAACAGACTTTTTCTGTGCTTTTAGTAGGTGTGTGATAGATTCTTTTAATCACGTATTTCCTCACGAGTCATAACTGTTATTTTCTTTATTTAGGCGGATACATGATTAAACAATGCCATCCTCCAAAAAGTCGCTTTTGTTCCTGGTTTATGTATTATGCACGTTCCGCGCTGCGTGCTCTGGGGACTTCGGAGACCCCAGACCCTGCTCTGGATCACACTGTCCGGGGGGCAGATCGTCCAGACCACCGCGACAGCACAATCCGACAACACAGAGCAGATCAGTAAATCACCATCATGCTCCCTCCAGCTTTCCATCGGAACATCACGCAACGCTTCTGTCCCAGCGCACGCGGTCTGGAGACCAGACAAGGGAAACGGTCCAGACGCCTCAAAGACCAGATCATGTTATGAACGACACCAGAGAATGTAAAGGAATTGAGTGCCGTCTGCCTCTGAGGATACGACCGAACCCCAGACCGAGACCCTGTGCTGGAGACGGGTGCGTGCTCGGGACCAGCCAGCCTCCCCTCATCCATATGGCAGACAGAGCCGCTCAGTTTCTGGGGGAATTTCCGGACATTGGATACCCCGCATCAGAGAGTGGGGCTCCTCTGGGAGTTCAGCTCACTTGTGACATCAAACCAGGTGAATTGAAACAGTGGTTCCAGCTGTTCTGCACTTGAATTAGAGTATCTTGTTTCAAAACTGGTGTAACACTTAAGTAGACAGAGTAGGCTATTGTATTACTATAGTTTATAAAAAATTATATATAGCACAATTTATTTTTGTTACTTAATCCACTTAACTGTACAAAAGTACATGGTATTACCATGTGCTTTATTAAATGCATACCATGGTAATATCATGGCATTGTCTAAAGTACTTTGGACTGTGTATACCACTTACAAAAAGTAGCTAACATGGTATGACCATGTGCTTTGTTGAACATATGAAGTAGCATGGTAATACCATGGTATTATTTGAAGTACATTGAACTGTGTAATTTTCATGAATTTTTCCACTATCTAAAAAGTAGCATGTTATTACCACAAGGTTTTTGGTCGTCAACTATGGTAATTCCATTATATAAATTTAGGTGCTTCCAACCTTTGTAGTCACCTGATTATTTTATAGTTTTACATATTATATTTTAATACAATTATTTTCCCACAAATTATTAAATAAAATAATACATTGTAAATGATTTCATTTAATTTATATCACAGTTTCACAAAGCCCCTCCAGACGACTGATACTATTAATGTTGTACTCCAAACTATGCAGAGGAAATCTCTTTAATGCTCTTTATTGGAGAAGGATGCAGACCTGTTTTTGCTTGTGTGAGATATTTGAGTAAACCTACAGACATCACAGAGGAAATTCTCTATGTTCTTTGAAAAATATGCCACAGGATGGGGAGTGTATACAAACTATCATGCTCAATAAAACTCATATTTTATTAAATTTTCACATCAGTACTGGAATGTCCATACATCAATGAATAGGGGAATTTGATAGCTGGCCCTAGAACTATTATTGCAAACATTTCCATCCCCCTGGATCTGCTTGGCTACAGAGAGAGTGGTAGAGCTGCTGAACCGCTGGCAGTCAACTGTCAAGACACTGCAGACTACTTTGAGCCATTTCCATATGATTTAAATAGTTTTATCACTGGAGTTGGAAAAAATAGCACTTGGTTTTAAAAATGTGTGATCAAACTTTGACCTTCACATATAAAAAAGTTGTATTAACTTCAGAGAATTTCTTGTTTGGATCATCTTTAAATAAACTATTAATGTTGATTTGCTCCCAAATAATTGTTCTCATGTAAACCAAATATATTTACAATTCAGTCTGATAAGACCAGTGTATTCCACTATTAATGGAAATGTATATTCTCTTCTTAAAGCTAATTATACGCTTGTTGGGTTACAGCCACTTAGTTACTCTTTCCTTTTTTTTACTAGGAGATAATGAGGTCCCTGCCGAGGATGCACTGATCCTGCATCTACAGCTGGCAAAGGGACAAGAGAAGCTCGTGGAGGCTTTGAGAGCTCAACAAGTAGTGATCCGTGATCTGCAGCAGAGACTGGGGGAACAGCAGGGGGCCCTCCTCTCCCAGCAGCGTGAAATACTCGACCAGCAACGCCGCATGTATGAGCAAATGGATGTGGTGAAGGCTCAGTACGGTCTGCTTTCTGAGACCGTCAAGCAATTCTCATTCCAAGGCTTGCAGGGAGAAGTGCAAAGCTATTTTGAAAGCCATCTGGCTGGCCTGCAGAGCCAAGCACGTACCCACCTGCAAAAGTCCTATGCTGTGCATAAGGTAGATGTGGATGCCAAAGTGGTGAATGTAGTTGGAGATGCAGGGCACCCAGTGTTGGGCTGTCAAATTGCTTGTGGGCCTGAAGAATACTGCGACTTCCAGAAGGATCCACCGCAGTGTGAAAGGTGCACTATGTGTCCCCCTGGATTCTTCCTGGTGTCACAGTGCTCCCCCAATGCTGATAGGATGTGCCAGGTGACAGTGTGGCAGCAATTGCAATATGCATGCAACACATAAAATTTCAATGAAGAGCAGACCAAGTTATATGTCTTAATATTTAACATGTCTTTGAGTAACAAATATCTATCAGCAGGACAGGGATGAATGCCTAGAATTACCAAGCCTGTGTGGAGAGCGAGTAAAATGTCTTAATACCCCAGGTAAGCAAAATGAAAACCCCAATGCCTGCCTTTAAATGGTCTCTTGGGATTCACCAGGCTCTTTGTTTCATTCTTCAGGTGGGTTTCGTTGTCTTGGTGTCTCTGAGAGGGAGATCTCCGCAGGGCTGTGTGGTCATGAGTACTTCTACAGTCAAGAACTTAAGGAGTGTCAGGCTTGTTCAGACTGTGATGGCGAGCCTGTTGGCATTCCTTGTACTTTCACCAGTGATACTGGATGTGGAACTGTGACTGAGAACATGCTCTCACAGTCTTGGACGGCTTCGATTGCCTTACCGCCTACAAAGTCGAAGAGTACTTCCATCTATCCAGGGCTACAGCTCAGTATTCGTGGCAAAGCAGGAAACAACCTGTTGACCAACCATGATAATTACCTCAGCCTCCAACAACATGGACTGGTCTGGATAGACTACAACTTTGCACTAAAGCATAGCTGCAGGAACTTTCTCCAAGTCGGGATACGGATAAATGGCAGTGAAGAGGAGGATAGAGACCTCAGCGGGGTTCGAATTGAGCAACCTGAAAGGAAGTTCTTCCAGGGTGTGACTGTAAGTGCAGCAGTTGAGGTAGAACCCAGTCATACTCTGACACTCGTGCTGAAGAGTCCCAACCAATACTGCAACCAGAGTAAAGATATTCAAGCCTATGAGCTTGGAGGAGCTTCGTTCAGCTTGCTCTGGCTATCCCATGACACCGGCGCTGTGGCCATGACTGCTCAGATGTCCACAGCAGCCCACCAAAGTAACTATCGCCCCACCTTCCGTATAGCCACTGTCTCTGATCCCTACATAGTGGCTCTGACCCATGACAGCCGTGGGGTTCGTTTCATGGAGACCGGCGTGGTGAAGTTTGTTCTCCAACAGGCCATCTATTCAATGGGCCATTCTTGCGTTCGAGACGGTTTCTCACTGATTGCCTACGTCAACAGAAATGGCACTAACCAGGAGGTGCTACGCTCCTTCAAGTCTGGCGTTAACTACAGAGACACCTCCATCAACCTTTCTGGGGCCACAAGGGTAGACAGCGAAGACTGGCTCAATTTTGAAATTGTCGCCCCATCTCACTGCAATGTCCGCTACTTTGGTGATAGTTCTGGGATTAGTATGCTGAGCTTGATATGGATCCCTACCGCTGTCTCCTCCATGTTCACAGCCACTGTCTCAAGAACAGGTCTACCTTCTGGGGCAGTGCGAAATAAACCCCTGCTCTTTAGGCAGATGAGCCCAAATACAGACCAAATGCGACTAGCTGGATCAGGTGAGCTGCATGCTCAGAGGAACTTTGTGTTTTCGGAGGTTGGGACGGTCAGTGTGGCACTCAACCTAAAACTGATCCACTCCTGCAGTGTGGTCAAGCTGACCCTTTACCGTCAAAGTACAGATGGAGGTCAGGCCTCATCCTTGGCCCAGCAGGTGGGTGGACATATGCCTGAAGGTAGTGAGTGGGCCAGCGTGGGGCTGAGAACTTCTTTTGAAGTGCAGAATGGTACTGCCATTTATGTTTTTCTGGACTGCATTCGTGGCCGGATCAACCAGATCACTCATGAGGGCGGCACCAACATCTCCATTCTTTGGTTGGCATCATGATTCCAAGTATGCAATCTTAGATCTAAGGTGCTGTAATCATTTGAAAGAATACTTTGGAAAAATTGGTGCTTTCATAAGAAAAAGTAGAAAACTTTAAACAGATGGACTTTCCAAAAATGGTTCATTTTAATAGTTGAAATGCACAAGTGCTATTAATACTCCTCTAGTATTCAGATTCTATGTTTATTGGCATTATGTGAGGAGCAAAGAGGGATGTATTATTATTCTGTAAAAATTCAGTTACACAAACATAAATATGAATATATGTTTTTTTCTTGGCTAGAACAATGAACTAATTGAACCTTTAAAAAGTACTTTTTCAGTGCTTTGGCTGGTTGAGCAGTGACCAATTGTTCCCAATGGAGTAATCCATGTAAATGTGTGCATACAGTATTTTGTGTGTGTTTGATAGAAAGTGTGTTTGTTAAAGAGAAATAATGTATATTTGTGAGCTGATGTGATGATTTTGCTGCACTTTATCAATACTGAAGTGCAGTATGTTGTACAGTGTGCAATTTTGTGTTTGCCTTTTTGAAACAACTGGGATTCAAATAATATAGCTTGATCTATATGAAAGATATAGGCACATTATATAAATCAAAATATAATTAAATCATTATGCATCTTTCAGCTCTTGAATATTTATATTTAGTACTATGAATGCATACTGCTGACCATAATGAACTCTGAAAACTGTTGCCATTTGCTGTCTTTGCATACCATGTTTAATTGCTTTTGTATGTGCTCAAACTACAGATTACAAAACTACAGATTACAGATTGTGAAGTGAACAAACATTTGGCAACATTAATGCCATGTCTGTCTTCACTGTAAAACACGTTAAAACCAAAGTATATGTTGGCCTTTAGACCCGTGCATTTCAATGCAAGGAGTGGTATTTCATTTACTGTAGAAATAATGTAGAGTGTAATCTTTTATTAAAAATGTTTTAAGTCATATCTATTTTGCCAGAAAAAAAAACTATACTTCTTAAAATTTTATTAAAGCTTTTTGGTGGCTCTATGAGATACAATCTACTTGAAAGTCCAAATAGACTGTACTATTCTTACAGTATATTTTAACCCTGTTCTATACTTGTTTAGTAGAGAACAGGTTATTTTCACTGCATTCTTATAAAAAAATATTGCTTGATCATGTCAGCTTTGGTTGATTTTTAAAATCTAGCACATGCTACGTGTGGTTGTTATTGGATTTGTTCGAGGACACTGGTTGCTTCATAATTGCAAATAAAATGTACTTACCAGTCTTTGCTAACCCATACATTCAGGATCCAGGTGTCCACCCATAGTTGATTCCAGATGGGTACCAGACATCCTTCCACATCGTCAACCTCAAGAGGGCAGCAGTTTGGTGAAACTTCAGATAGCAGTACTGAAACAGTACAGGACATCATACTGAACTGCGAACGTGTGATAAAGAATCATGTTCACTAGAGCTAATAATGCCTGAGATGTATCTGCGATAAAAGTTTTCAGGAACTTCTTTGAAAAACAATTGAATGCCTGCCGAAACATGACTAACAGTGCTTAAAATAGCGAGAAAACTGATTGTGTGAAACAATAGAATGTATTTGTCTGCTCTGGGAATGGAAAGCAGGTGTGTGGCGTGCTGGAACCAGATGTTTCTGGTGTAGATCAAATGAGATGTTGCTGCATCCAAAAAAATATCCATATAAAACACTATGGTTCGGAAGAGAGACAGATATCAAGAGAGAGAGAGAAAGAGAGAGCTGTATAAATAGTTAACATACAACTAGCCTGAAAATCACAGAAGTTTGGAAAGGGATGTTTTTGCTGGTTGGTTTCGATATGTGATTTTTAGATTGTGGAGGATTGTTTTTTAGTACTTTTACAGTATGTTTTACAGTTTATAAATGGACTATCTTTTGTGATATAGCCAATCAAAAAGATACAAATATAAAGGACTTTCAAAAGGAGTTTATATCTGCATGTGAACCCTTGAAAACAGAAAATGTAGAGCATTTTTTCTGTTTTATAAGTTGTGGATTAAAATAAAACAGCTATCAATGCCAAAGGAAGGATTAACTGGGAAAAAATCTCTCTTGACAGCCTAATTATTTTGATATGTGTGGTGTTTATGCGGTGTGTTCCTCTTCAAGCATCTCTGCCCATATACTCATTAGTCCACATACAGCAGAACAAGCTAAATCTTCAGCAATTTCTGCGAACAAACCATTTGCTCTTACACAAATTAAATATGAAATGAAAATGAATTACAACTACGGCAAGAAAATAAATGTAAACACAACAGCTTGGATGCTCTCACAAACAAAACTGTTCTGTCAATGATTAAGAAAGTTTCCATTCTGGTCAGAATGTGTACTTTTAGAATATATACACATTGAAAAAATGTGTACAGAAATACACATCGTTTACAATAGAAGATAGCCCATAGCTTGTCAAATAGACTCTCGTAAGTGCATATAATCGCAATGCATTTTTGTTTGATTTTGACACAAGGATTGACAGCATGTAACAAATGTTGTACATAGAGAGTAACGCTACACTGTAAAAAAAATATTGTGATTATAACAGTAAAAGACTGTAAAAATGCTACAGTAAAAACCTGTTAACTGGTTAACAGTAAGTTTCCATACTATAATCGGTGAATAAATGTAATTACATTTAATGTGTTTAAATGTAAACATTTACATTTAACTGTTAAAAATGCGGTTTTTGGAAGTGAAAAAGAAAAAGTCATTGTATAATTTACAGTGAAAAAAATTTAAATTGACACTCCCAGAATTCCCTGCATGACACTTCATATTTGATGTTTTTTTTTGTTGAAATAACGTTTCTTTTTAGTTTTTTCTTATCAGTTGTGTACACTAGGGTTTAATCTTACATCTAATGTTGTTAAATTAATGTTTATTGCATTATTTCAGTATCATGTGTGTCACCATGATGGGGTTTAGTGTTTGAGTGAATGACACTGTGCAACTTCTACATATAAGTATTGCTCTCCTCAGCTCGTAGAAAAGCTGTTTGTGATAAGCTTTGGTTGATCATGTGACTTTCTCATCACCACCAGTTTTCGGTGGTTATCGGTGCATTACAATGGTTCAAAACAGATTTTAGTACTTAAATATTTTGGTTTATCAACATTATATCAGTTAATAAAATACGGTATTTTATTGTGAATTTAGATTAAGTCTGTAAAACCTAAAATGTTGCTACCATATTTTTTACAGTGAAGTTCTGGCAAGCACAGCTGCCGGTATTTTACCGTAAATGTCACAGATTTTTTTTTACAGTGTATGGATGAATGTCTGTTCAAAAGAAAAGTTATATTTTGCATAATCGAAAACACAAAAAGTATATTTTATTGAAGAATTTCTACAAAAAAGTGAATTATGAAAACATAACAAATTTTTATGAGAACATGTGGTTCATGATGTTAATGTCCCAATGCCAAAAAAAAAAAAAGGTTCAAGAAAAACACCCATTTTTTATTAATTTTTGTAATTTTTGATTCACATGTATTTCATTTTGTGACAAAAAGGACACGAAACAATGTTTTAAACTTAAAGCTGCAATTAAGCAGATCTTTAGATGGACACCTTTAGCTGTTTGTAATGAACTCGAGATACAGAAACAGTATACGTGACCTTTTTCAGGAACATTGTTAGCTCACACACCTCTTTCCTTTTATCGCTAGTTTCATCCTCTCCCTCTTTCTCTCCTCCATCTCATCTCTGTTTGCTCATTAGGCTGTTTAGTGAGGCATGTTAATGAAGGCCAGCAGGTCACCACGCACAAACAGAGAGAAATTCACAGTCTGCAGCTCATGAAAGCCTTTTCAGTCTCACCAACCAAAGACCTTCCTCCCACTCAGCAACATTTTCCATTGAACTCATAAAGATGAACTTACCGTGTTTCCTACGGAAAACATATTAGGTGTCTGTGTGGTATTCTAATCATTGCCCAGCTATAATGTGATGGCACTCATTTCATGCTGTGTTTGGATTTCTGTCCAGTTAGTAAATGACTTAATTAAGATGTAACGATTGTTTTTGCCATGAACCATGACTCCATATTGCTTAGCACATTTTTAAGATAAGCATCGCTATTGCTATTTCTCATACTCAAGGTTAATGATTTCAACAAACCTCTAGGCTCTAACCCTGTAGATATGGATTTTTTTTTTAAAAAGACATCTTACCAACTGCATAGTAATGCCCACATACTGTAGAAATACTCAAAGCACACTATTTAGCAACAGCATATTAATGCCCTGGCAACCACCAACAACACCATTAACAACCAAATAGCAACAATCAGAAACACTATTTAAGAACACCTTTGCAAGTGCATATCACCCGCGTGAACACTCTGGCAACAGCACAACAATGCACCGAAAACACTCTTACAGTACCAACAATAGAGTAATGCCATGGCAACTACCAACAACACAATTAACAACCAAACTGCAACACTCAAAAACACTGCTTAGCAACAGTTAAGCAACTATACATCAACTATGAAAACCTTGGCAAGGACATATCGACCACGAGAACATTATAGCAAACACAAAGCAATGCACTAAAATTACTCAGCAACTCTTAACAACAGCAGTAATTCAGTGACAACCAGCAGCATAGTATTGCCCGGGCAACCAACCATAACACCTTTAACAATAAAATAACACTTCTTTGCAACACCTTACCGATTAACCATGAGAACACCCTAGCAACCACACAGCAACATACTAAAAATACTCTTACCAAACATAAGGTTATGCCATGGCAACCCCCCACAACACCCTTAATTATTGTAGCAACACTTAAAACACACTACTTAGCAACACCTTATCAACTACATTGCAACACTCAAAGAAAATTAAACTCTACTTGGTAACACCTTAGCCACTTATTAACTAAAAACACTCTATGAATAATAATGCCAACCTCCCTTAATAGCCACACTTGAAACACACTACTTAGCAACACCTTAGCAACTACATAGCAACATTTAAAAAAAGCACTACTTAGCAACACTTATTAACCATGAGAACACCTTAGCAACCACACAGCAGTGCACTAAAAACGCTCAGAACATCTTACCAACTGCATAGTAATGCCACGGCAACCACCCACAACACTCTTAACAACCACACATTGTAGCAACACTCAAAACACATCACTTAACAACATCTTAGCAACAACATTACATGCAAAAAAGACCTCTAACACTAGCTTGCTCTATTCTTTTTCTATTCTATCTGTTTTCTTTTTATTCATTATATGATTTAAAGAAAAACCTTGCTACGTGTACTGCATTAAGCTAACTGAGACTTGTTATAGCACTTGCATATCATTGCTCTTTTGTTGATTTTGATTGCTTCCATTGTCCTCATTTGTAAGTCGCTTTGGATTAAAGAGTCTGCTAAATGTCTAAATGAATATAAAACAACAAAATCAAGTGAAAGAACAGGAGTGTGTTAGCATTGTTCCAAAACATGTCAGAAAGAATTCTCTTTTCTTGAAACAATAGACAGCTCAGGCTCTGACAGGACGTAAGATGTACTTGGTGTAGCTTTAAAGAGCTGAGATCAGATCTATTCCTCTGTGAGTGCTGAGGTTAATTGCCTTCTGGAGCAGCCACTGAGAGATTAAGTGTTTTTAAACAGCTGTAAACAAATTACCTTCAATATACAGTCACAAGCTGGCTACTCTGAGCACAGTTTGCACTTGCGGTGTCAGCACAGCTTATGTCATTGTGAGTCTGTAGCCTATAGAAAATATATAGAATTATGGTCTGCAAGATTTTTTTTAACGCTTTTGAAAGAAGTGTCTTGTGCTCACTAAGGCTGCATTATGTGAAAAACAGCAGTATTGCAGCAATATTGTGAAATATTTAAATTTAATATATATTTAAAATATTTAAATTTAAAATGCATTTTTTTATTTCTGAATTTTAAAATGTAATTTGTTCCTGTGAATATTCAGCAGTCCAGTCTTCAGTGTCACATGCTCTTTCAGAAATCATTTTAATATGCTGATATGCTGCTCAGGAAACATGTATTATTGTTGAAAAATTGTGCTGCTTAATCTTTAAAAATCAAGATGATTTGATTTCCCTCCAGGGTTATTTGTTGAATAGAAAGTTCAAAACAACAGCACTTATTTTACATAAAAATGTGCTACAAAAGGTAACAGCATACAGTAAATCACATTTGATCAGTTTAGTGTTAAATAAAACCAAACTATTTTGTAAACAATAATAATAATAATAATATAACTAAATAATACAACTTTTTGTACATCTTTATTTATCTGAAAAAAAAATCAAATTAATCTATCAAAGCCAACAGATAGTAATGCTGTACTTTTTGTGCTTTAGCAGCCCAATATAGATGCTTCTATGTGTGCTTAGGAAATAGTTTCCATCTGCTTTTCTTGTTATAGGTTATATAATTATGTAAAAAGGAAAATATACTTGAGGCAACCATTTGTGGTTCCTCAGACCGTCACAATAGCACCATTTCAAAAAGGTGGAATCCATAAGTTCCTTCAAGAACTCCTAAGCTCAGAACTCTAATAATCATGTTGGCTGACCGCCAACAAAACATCAGTGTGAATATTCTGAACAATTCTAAATGTATTAAAAAACTGTTGATGCACAACTTTAAAGGGGTCATGACATGAGAAATCAAATTTGCCCAGATCATGTCAGAGGATCATATGCCTTTTTTTTGTTTTTTTTTTGCAGCATTCTCATTTGTAAGTGAGGCAAAGTGTAATGGAGAGTTTGCAAAGAAACATTTGTTGAAAGATGAAGCTGTACTAGATCTGACTGCTGTTGCATCACAAACTGTAAGTAAATGATTTCATGATTTGTCTGTAAATAACAATTTTATATGGATTATGTAGTCAGAACACTCACACACAGTGCACTGAGGTTTGAGTGGCTGATTACTGACAAGCCTTAAAGGTCCCCTGAAATGCTTAGAAACACGCAGCGTTACTCTATGTGTTGACGTCATTTGAACTGAAACAGGAAGACAGGGCGGGACATATCAAGCAGCCCCGCCCCTTTTAAAAATAGCCAATAGCGTTCGTTTATATCACAGCTTGGGCTAGAGCCGTTCAGAGCCGTTGAGCTCCATAAAGCCGCATTTGACAGGGTATGCCAGCCACAATCTCATCCACATTGTTATAAAATATAGCATTCAGTGTAGAATTCAAATAGCTCCGATACATTTTGTGGTCTGCGCCGACTCGTGCATGTGATCCGCTCCGTGCTATCGTGTCTCTGGACCGGAGCAGAGTGTGTGTGCGGTGCGGTGGTTAGCGTGACAGCGCGAAACCAGACTTATTTTTTTCCTCAATGGAAAGCATATTTACACTGTTTGAATCGTTCCCTGTCCCCTATATAGTGCACTACGTGCCATTCACTGTACAGAAAATACTAATTCTGTGGACAAGTGACCGATTTCAGCCGCGGCTTCAGCATCTATTTTATAGTGTAGGGGGCGGGCGCTTCGGATTCTAGAGAGCATTTGATTGGACAGAAAGTTTGAGAAGCTGAAGTACGATGTGACGTCAAAAAAATCATAAAAAAAAAATAATAATAATGTTGTCACTGTTTTGGAGCACACTGCCTTATAGATAACCTTAAGACTAACATATTGATACTAACACCCAAAAAACTTTAATTTTGATTTCATGGGGACTTTAAAGGTCCTGCACCTATAAAAAACTGATCATTTTTAGACATAGGGTCAGAATGAGGGTTGAAAATAAGAATTTTTCCACATACATATTTGTTTTTTTAAGAACAAAAGCATTTTCTTAACATTATAAGTGAACCTCAAGAAACATATTATAGTAATTATGAAAAAAAATCCATGTCATTGCCCCTTTAAAACTGACCGCTGCAGCTCTGATGCGTTGAGGCATGGACTCCACGAGACCTAGGAACGTGTCCTGTAGTATCTAGCACTGAAATATTAACAGCAGATCCTTTAATTCCTGCAAGTTGTGAGGTGGGGCCTCCATGTTGGACCAGCAAACCCCATAGATGCTCAATTGGAGTGAGATCTGGCGAGTTTGGAAGCCAAGGCAACACCTTGAACTCTTTGTCATGTTCCCCAAACCATTCTTGAACAATTTTTGCAGTGTGGCAGTGTGCATTATCCTGCTGAAAGAGGCTACTGCAACAATCTTTAGGTACAGTATGTGTCAAAGTAACATCTACATGAATGCCAGGATCCAAGGTTTCACAGGAGAATATTAGCCAGAGCATAAAACTGCCTTCTTCTCATCCTGCTGCCATCTTCCCCAGATAAATGATGGCAACTTTCTTCCATTGCTCCATGGTCCAGTTCTGACACTCACATGCCCATTGTAAGCAATTTCGACGGTGTACAGGGGTCATCATGGGCACTCTGGCAGGTCTGCACCTTTTACGCAACAAACTGTGATGCACTGTGTAACGCTAGTTCACCACTTGTCCATACTTGCACCAATTTTGATAGGCACTAACCACTGCATACTGGAGCACCCCACAAGACTTGCCATTTTAGAGATGCTCTGACCCAGTCATCTAACCATCAATATTTGGCCCTTGTAAAAGTGATCTATTCGTTTGCCCTTTTTTTCCTGCTTCCAACACATAAAATACAAAAACTGACTGTTCACTTGCTGCTTAATATATTCGACCCATCCACAGGTGCCATTGTAATATAATCAATGTTATTCACTTCAACTGTCATTGTTTTTAATGTTGTGACCGATCAGTGTATATCAGGCATTGGAGGGTTAAACTAAATTGAAGTGTAACTGAAATTGAAATATACCATACAAACTTTCAGAACACAGGGCATGCATTTAATCATTCTACATACATCAAAGGCCATAAGCAGAACGTAAACTATAGATTTAAAGCCTTTTGGCCTTAAATTAGGATTCCCAAAGTGAGTAAATGTGAGAGACTCTAAAGTAAAGACGTCAGCAGAAGGCTCTTCGTGGGGATGTTTCTGATCACAGACATTGCTGATGCGGTTTATCTGCAGTGACGTGATAAGAAACAGGGCTAAACAGATAACAGCGGAACTGATGGGTTTCTATGTATAGCTGAGACAGGTCACATGACTATATAGGGAACAAAATTGCCTTTTTAAGCAGCAACAGAAGAAAGCAACTACAAAATTGGGAAAACTGAGGACAGTGGATGATTGGATGTAAACATTGCGACTGACTGTCAAGAACAATTTAGAACAACAATAAAATAACAAAGGGCAGCTTGGCAAATGTATGTCATATATGCAGAGAGAAAAAAAACAGGCAGAACTATTTAGCTTTTTCATCACTCTCTGGTGTTGTGATCTGGTGTTATTAAAGGGATAGTTCACCCAAAAATGAAAATTCTGTTATCATTTACTCACCCTCATGTCGTTCCAAACCTGTATGAGTTGCTTTCTTATGTTGAACACAAAAGAAGATATTTTGAAGATTGCTGGTAATCAAACAGTTGGTGGTTGCCATTAACTTGCATAGTATTTTTTTGTCCTACTATGGAAGTCAATGGCAACTACCAACTGTTTGATTAACAGCAATCTTCAAAATATCTTATTTTGTGTTCAACATAAGAAAGCAACTCATACAGGTTTGGAACGACATGAGGGTGAGTAAATGATAACAGAATTTTTATTTTTGGGTGTACTGTCGCTTTAAGAGAGAGAAATATTTGCTAATTTAGTTGCTATAGCATAAAATTTAAAATTACTCAAAGAGGCACTACTGGGGTGAGAAGCCTCCCTTTTACAGATTTCATAAATTACTTTTGATAACATTTTTATTAATAGCTATTTATATATTTTTAATGTTGTAAAATATTAAATCAACTATTGTATTTAAAATAGTATTTTGACAATTCAGTTGAATAACTGAAAAAGTAATGACAGACAGAGCAGTCTCAAAGTAAAAGAGATTCATCTGAAAAGTAAATGTATTCTTGTATACAGGCATATGAATATTTATATATTTAATTGCCCATATTTTAATTCAAGATATGTCATAATAGCAACACTATGAATAACAATATGAATATGTTGTTATAATAATAACAACACTATTATTTTATATGTTTACCTAAAAATAAAAACTATAATTTTTACTCCGCAATTCTAAAACTGATGTGTCCACAAATCCCTTTTTAACAAACAGACTCAAAACTTTGATATTCAACATAATACTATTTTCAACTAATGTCGTGGATCACTATTTGCTCAGTATTACTGGAGTTGTTTTCAATATGCATAAAACTCCTGGGAACTGAATATTTAATCATAAATATATTTTAAAGAAACGACACAAATACAAAATGTATGTATTTATGTATGCATGCATGTATGTCTAAATAGAAGGAAATCATACCTGAACACAGCACACTGTTAGGGATGAAGAATTCACTTTCAAAAGCTAAATGCTTATATTAGAATATGTTAGATATTTCATAACCCCCGCCCCCCCCCCAAAAAAATAAAACATATTCATATAAACATATTCACTCTGCTGGGATATGAGTTTTGGATGTCAAAAAACACTCAAATATGTTAATGAATATTAATACCACAAAAAGGAGTCAACTATTTTTTACTGGTGATGTGTTATTTACAAAAGATAACGAGCATTTTACACTAGTAAGGCCACAGTGCCTCCTGTAGGCTGATATCAGTTAATGATTCAACACTCAAATGAATTCATTATTCCTGTCACATCCTCTGGGAGCCGTACTACTTCACAACACATCTTACAACACTGATTAAATGTCAAATTACATCCCCAATGACTCAAATAATCATAGTAATCTACTTTTCACTTTCTAGTTTATTAATAATCTAATACTACAAATCACTATCAGTCCCAACAGAATTAAGTAGAATACAGACAGACAGACCAACTGATAGATAGATAGATAGATAGATAGATAGATAGATAGATAGATAGACAGATAGATAGACAGATAGACAGATAGATAGATAGATAGATAGATAGATAGTTAGATAGATAGATAGATAGATAGATAGATAGATAGATAGATAGATAGATAGATAGAATGTAGTTGCAGTTTGGTTTATCACTACCATGTGACTCAGAATCAGATAAGAATACACTGAAGATGACAGCACAATGAGCAGTACAAATGCTGGATATATACCCCTCAACGGCACAAGTGTTTCTGTGGATGCATTTATGAAGTGCTGTTAATACGAACAGTCCTGAAGGTCAAGTGCTCTGCCGTTATGTAATGTGGTACAGATCCAGGCGCTGTGTGAGTGTTTGATGTTCATGAGAGGCATGACTCGAGGCCTGTAAAACACCAGATCTCTCTGTGCTCTGAAATATTTACTGAACACCCTCTTCACATGCTACTTCACTTTATATGGCTTTATGTAACTTTTTTTGGGATATTTTTTTCAGTTTGTTCACATTTGACAATGCCTTATAATTTTCGGTAGAATCCATAAAAATGCTCAGGAAAAATATTGGAAAATATTATAAGTGAAAAGTGCACTTAATGTAATCATATTGAATTTAAAGATTTAAATTATATTTCTAATCATTGTTTACATTTTTTTTGGTCATGATTTAAAGAAGTAGGCTACACTTATTTTAATGTGCTGACTAACATACTAAAGCCCATGCGACATACTTGATCATAATATTAAATGTAGTGTGTTATTTGATATTTGCCTACATTAGTATTATTTAGTAGGGCTGTCACGATTCCAATTCAATTAGAGTACTCGATTACATTATTAAAATGATTAAAATTCTCGAATACATTTTGCCCGTGTCAAGTAGCCTAACCAGAAAAATACCGAGATAGTCCTCACTGCAGAACACAAGATCCAGGGGGCGAGGTCCAACTCCTCCCACCTTACATATACCTAAACCTACCCGTCTCCACCCCCTGATCCCTAAACCCACCCTTCTCCACCCCTAAACCTACCCATCTCCACCCCCTAGATGTGGATCCAACCCCACCCCCTGGATCTTTGTTCTGCAGTGAGGGGCTACTGAAAATACCGGAGGTGGCGCATTTCACAGACGATAATCCATGAAATGCATTAGGCCTATTAGACTGTTTTCCAAGGCTGCATGATATATTAAACCCATTTAAAAATCATAATAAAACATAATGCTATCATGAATTGCCAAACGCTACCATTCAATTACATAAATATATGCGATGCAGGTTTAATATATGCGCTCTAATTATTTACATGCATGTAGGTTACGTACGTGTGTCTCAGAGCGACTCCGTTCACAGTAAATGCTGCTCCACACAAACTGTTATCATTTAAGCGTCTCAAACTCCATCTGTGCATATTTTTGTGAGTTTGGGTTTATTATGACGTTCATCTGGAACCGCAACGTGTGCCATTTGATCAAATTTGTAAGATAAATACAGAAGAATACATCAAACCTTGGCACATACAGAAGAATACATCAATATCTTTCTCAATATGCTAACTGTTCATCGCAATTTCAAGATAAAAAATAAAACTCGCTCTGAGTTTACACTTGATGTCCACATATTCAAGAAATTACAGTGGCTGTAGTATTTTTGTCGTAAAGAAATGGCCAAATATTAAGTGGACATTGGAATTAAATGCTTTAGTCGATATTAAACAAGGATTTGAGAGCACAGTAAAGTATAAAAACAACTGTCACGCTGTTGGCGCCCTCTGCAGTCAGTAGTTATAATGTGTAATGTACATTAACTCTGTTGTTTATAATACATTATGTATTTTAACAGTTTTATTCAATAAAACCATATGATTACTTGTTTTTGATACTTAATTTGAACAAATTATTATTGCCTATTTGCTATAAATGTATTTTAAGTCATTTTAAAGGCTATTGTTCGCTTAGGTCTATTTTTATTACTACAAAAAAATATATATACACTGAACAAAATTATAAACGCAACACTTTTGTTTTTGCCCCCATTCAAGAGCTGAACTCAAAGATCTAAGACTTTTTCTATGTACACAAAATGCCTATTTCTCTCAAACATTGTTCACAAATCTGTCTAAATCTGTCTTAGTGAGCACTTCTCCTTTGCCAAGATAATCCATCCACCTCACAGGTGTGGCATATCAAGATGCTGATTAGACAGCATGATTACTGCACAGGTGTGCCTTAGGCTGGCCACTCTAAAATGTGCCGTTTTATCACAGAGCACAATGCCACAGATGTCGCAAGTTTTGAGGGAGCGTGCAATTGGCATGCTGACTGCAGGAATGTCCACCAGAGCTGTTGCCCGTGAATTGAATGTTAATTTCTCTACAATAGGCCGTCTCCAAAGGCGTTTCAGAGAATTTGGCAGTACATCCAACCGGCCTCACAACCGCAGACCACGTGTAACCACACCAGCCCAGGACCTCCACATCCAGCATCTTCACCTCCAAGATCATCTGAGACCAGCCACCCGGACAGCTGCTGCAACAATCAGTTTGCATAACCAAAGAATTTCTGCACAAACACCTGTGCAATAATCATGCTGTCTAATCAGCATCTTGATATGCCACACCTGTGAGGTGGATGGATTATCTCGGCAAAGGAGAAGTGCTCACTAACACAGATTTAGACAGATTTGTGAACAATATTTGAGAGAAATAGGCCTTTTGTGTACAGAGAAAAAGTCTTCGATCTCTGAGTTCAGCTCATGAAAAATGGGGGCAAAAAAAAGTGTTGAATTTATAATTTTGTTCAGTGTATATATATATATATATATATATATATAATTGTATTACTCGATTAATCATCAGAATAATCGACCGATTACTCAATTACCAAAATAATCGTTAGTGACAACCCTAATATTTAGTAGGCTTTATTTTAAAGTTAGTATATTTAAAATATACAAAAATGCAACTTCATTACAAATGTGCAATTATAAATATATTCTAATAGATGACATACAAGTTTCAATAGAAATGGCATTAAATTATATTTCAGTTTACCATAAATACTTCTGGGAGGATACTTAGTCATAAAAGCCCATTGTCTTTCAAATCAAGTGATGAGGTTTATTAAAAATCCAGACAGACTTGTTTGGCAGTATCATTTATTGGCGTTTCTCATGAAAGTAAAACACATTTCAAGAGGGTCTGTTATCTGCCTCGCTCTATATAATTTCAACACAATAGTTTTTTTTTTTACTTTCTTCTGAACATCAGATCCTCAGACAATCACTTTACTTTCAAGCAATGTTGAGCGAGAAAGAAAAAAAATGAATTCACTCAGTCATATGGTGTTACCCTGTTCGGTCAGGTTCATGACAACACATGAGTTCCTCATACGACAAACTGATGGACATGATGGGTAGCCATGAAGGTAAAGTTCTGAGAGCTGCTACAAGGCAAAGCAAGAGAAAGAAAGGAAGAAGAGAGTGCGATAGAGAGACATCGAGAATTTGAATATGCTTATATAGAGGCATGCCAAGGAACTACACACGCTAATATTAAAGCTGCGGAAAACAACCAAAGCGAAAGACAGATAGAAAGACAGAGATACAGTATACGGTTGCGAAAGCATACAACTTCTAGCCACGCAGAACATGCTTGCTTAGCAGATAAATACATTGGATAATGCTAACACAGAGTGAGCAAGCTAGCGACAGTGTACTATACATTTGAAGCTAAGCTATCCATATTGCCACTAAAACTAACACCAGGTTGCACTAATTATACATATATATATATGTGGATATCTGGGATTGTATTTCACAAGCTTGGAAGGCAAGGCATTCATGCACGTGCAAAGAGAGCAGGTTTGTAGCAGCAGCGGGAAAATACGGCACAGTGGGCGTTCCAAGACTACCACGGTGAGGATGTCGATGCATTTGTCGTGAATACAAGAGCTTAAAATACATAAACTATGTGACACAGCTTGTCGATCCTGAAAAGGGACAGAAAGAACACTCATATCTCGAAAATTACCAACTTAGCATTCCTTCAATGCTGAAAAAGCAGCTTGACCCCTATGAAAATTAACTATGGTTTTACTAGAAATAAAAACAAAAAACAGTTAATATAGTTAAACCACAAATTAACCATGGATTTGCAACACTAACCATGGTTTAACCACGGTATTTGTAGTAAAACTGTGGTTACACAATTCAGTCTGCCAAAAAATATGGTTACTACACTTTTTTTTAATAATAAAACCATGGTTAATTTTCGTAACTAGCCGGATTAGCTGGTTTAAGTTGGTCTTCCTGCCTGACCAGGGGTGTGTTTCCTGTACAATGATATAACTCACTGCTCAACCACTTTAGTACGATGCATCCTTGTAGAAAGTAGCTAGCGATGAGTTTTCCAAAAAAGAATGGAACTTTGTTACGCATTCGTTTTTTGAATCACATTGGTTAGAATTGTTGTAAATGGCGTCAATCGGGTGGTAATTAAATTAAAGTCATTATTGCTGTAAATAATGCACATGGCATCTACGGACTGCTTCGTTACTTTTGTTCTCCATTCTCTCCTTCGTGGTACTAGAGCATGTATGCAAAAAAAAAAAAGTCGTAAAATGACATTTATTAATGAATAGCATGATAGCTATAGATTGTACTATGTGTTGTACTCAAGTGCATGATATATTTAAGTCCTTATGTCATAATAACAAGAAACTATGCTTCTAACCACATGTTAAGAGTAGCTCTGATCACAAAATTTTGCGATGCTGTTTGCGAACGTTTGTTGGAACTATGGATTCAGGAAACACCAAACTGTTGGAACCAACAAATTATGTTCAAGCTAAGATACTATTGGGAAACGCACTGTAAGACCAATCTTAAACCAGATTTGGCTGGGTTCAGTTGTGTTTTTCAGCAGGGCGGCTGACTATTACAGGATACAGGCAGTAATGTAGCATTAGCAAATCTACACAGGATTTCAGCTATAAGCAACTCTCATCTCGAACGGACGTCCAAGCTGGGACACATTCAGACAACGCTCAGTTTCATAAAACATCAAACTAAGAACATCCATTGGACAGATCATCATACATATAAGCTAAAGTGCACAAGCTCCTCTTTAGGAGAACTAGACAATACTGGCAATTAATACTAAGGCAATACAGTTACAAACACACAAAAATACAAATCGGCACAGGATGTCAAGTTTATCACTTGGGCACGAATACAACCAGCACTGGTTCAGAAATGGCCCTCATAACCACCGAAATGTGCTATAATAATCATTTCGAGTTAGTATGTTAAAATGCAGAGGCTTCAAGTGGATTTAAAGCCAGATCCTTCATCTCTGTAGTTACATAAGTCATCATATTCAACACATCTGACACACGCACACACAAGCAGAATTTATCTACCATTTATGATTAAATATCTGTTGAATAGAGAAAATAATATTATTTACCACACAAATAGACTCTGCCTTATATACAATACAGTGATGTATCCACATCGATATGCACTTGAGCAAGAACATCTTAAAATATTATTTACATACTATCATAGGGCAGAACCCTAATTATGCTTATGTGTTATTTTCGTTTTGTCGTTTATATGTAACATTAAATTTAGCTCTGTTAATATACCCTGAAATATCTATAATGTTGTATAAGAAAGCTAAATAAGTACATGAATGGGTCGGTAAATTAAGAAATCTATTGCTATTATGTAGGAAAGTGTTTTACTACACTAAATTTGTCATTTAAATCCATGTTTTAATACAGTACTTAATATGCATGTGCTATTGTTTCATTCCAGGGGACATTGTTGAAAGAATGAATATGCCTATTTGATTTCTTTTTTTATTTTGTTTGCTTAAAAGTGAACATCTACCTAGAAGTTTCCAAGACCAACTGCCATTCAAATGTCCCTCTGTTGCACTTTTCCAAGTATTAAAGGGTTAGTTCACCCAAAAAATGGCTGTTCACCATTAATTACTCACCCTCGTGTTGTTCCAAACCCGTAAGACCTTCGTTCATCTTCGGAACACAATTTAAGATATTTTTGATGAAATCTGAGGGCTCTCTGACCCTCCCATAGACAGCAAGGTAACTACCACGTTCAAGGTCCAGAAAAGTACCAAGATGATCGACAAAAAGGGGTCTAAAGTTACGAAGCTACGAGAATACTTTTTTGCGCAAAGAAAACAAAAATACCGACTTTATTCCACATTTTCGTCTTTACTGCGTCACTTTGGACGCGTGTTCACGATAGTATCATGACGCAAGCGTGAGGGGGCGCTGACCCAGATCTGGCGTAATTACATCATCACGCCGGATCTGGGTCAGCACTGGCGCCGCCACACACTCGCGTCATGATACAGTCATGAACGCACGTCCAAAGTGACGCAGTAAAGATGAAAATGTGGCATAAAGTCCGTATTTTTTGTTTTCTTTGCGCAAAAAAGTATTCTCGTAGCTTCGTAACTTTACAGTTGAACCACTGATGTCACACGTACTACTTTGTCGATCATCTTGGTACTTTTCTGGACCTTGAACGTGGTAGTTACCTTGCTGTCTATGGGAGGGTCAGAGAGCTCTCAGATTTCATTAAAAATATCTTAAATTGTGTTCTGAAGATGAACGAAGGTCTTACGGGTTTCGAACAACACGAGGGTGAGTAATTAATGACAGAATTTTCATTTTTGGGTGAACTAACCCTTTAAGTTGTAAATTCTGAATTTCCGAGTAAAGAAATAAAGAATATTGTTGATAATTGCACGTTATTAGGGGAAGGGAAGCATTTTAAACAGCATTACAGGATTATTTTGTTTTTATGGTAAGATAATTAAACAAATTTTGTTCTTTTTTATTATTATCATTTTAATTTGGTCAAATGTTAGAAGTACAGTAGCATATAATATGCTACTGTATAGACATGTTTATATAACATTGCTGTTCACTATAGACACTGGCAGTCTCCTGTAAATATCATTTTAGAGCGCAACATTATAGTTGTGCTTGTTTTCTTAAAAAAAACGTTAATTCATTTAAACTATATATGAACAACACTCAATACATCTGGTCGAAACTCTTGTAAAACTCTTCCTATGGTTCTGTATCTTGAGAAATTGATAAAACTTAAGTCACACATTGTCTCTGAATACAAAAGCTTTACGTACGATGAAGTGGTTTTTTTATCATATGTATCTACTATTATAATATAGTCTGTAATCTGGCACTTTAAATAACTGTTCAAATAAAAACTTAGGACCTGCACTGAATAAGAAGCAAGTAACTCTTCATATTCTCAATAAACACATGTAAACAAACAAAGTCATGTCAAAGACACTAAGATAGACAGTAAAAGCAGACGGTAACACTTTTACAGGGCTTTGGACCACGAAGCCCACAACAACGCTACAATACTAAAGTCTATATATTTTCATATTGTCTTTTTTTTTTTTAAATCATACTATCTTTATATGACTTTGGAGAAGAGGAATCAATGATTTACCGTTACATTCACAACAAATATTCGATCCATCCAGGGACACAAGAATAACAGGTTTTGGCGTCTTAGGTTTTTAAAGATCCTGTCCCAGTCGCTCAATCTCTTCAATGAGGAAGTCAATGTCTTCAAAGGTAGCAGCTGGGTTGGAGATGACCATACGGAAGAAGTTGACCTTGTCTCCCTGCGGCTGATAGCTCACCATGGTCGTTCCGTACTCCATCATTCTGGCTTTGATTACAGGGGCAACCTGTGAGAAAACATTTTACTAGCTTTGGGAAATGTTTTTTTTTTTTTTACATTTTCTCAAAAATTGCCCTTGCAAAATTTTATCGGGTGCTGGTGGTGGTTGTCAGGGCTTTGCTATAAGGTATTTTTTTAAACATCTGTGCGGTTGCCAGGGTGTACTGGCTGGTTGCTAATGTGTTACTACATGGCTGTTAACTGGTCCAAGTCAAAAGAGCCTCTGTGATAGTCTGGTGTTTATGACCCTCCTTTATGCAACTCCTTTTTGCTAACCTTAGCAAACACCACTGATAAGAATAGTGCAGAGTAAAACTGATAACAAATACATCTTCAACTCACTGAAAAGTGTATTAATTTGCTAAATAATGAGAGTACTTGTGCTTTGTCGATGAGCTGTCTGATATTGATCGTAACGGAAAACGCTTGAGCAGCCTTCTGTACTGTGCATTGCTACCTCCTTGGGTGAATGTGACTTCTTTTATCAAATGACTTGGAATCATACATTTTCTTTGCTGAAACATTCTTTGAAAACCCTGTTTAAAGGTATATATATATATATATATATATATATATATATATGTATATGTGGTATACTTTGATCTTAGATCA
>NW_015505277.1:1008777-1022911 GCF_001515645.1 Sinocyclocheilus grahami | reverse complement strand
AAATTTTTGTTTCAAATCATTCCCCCCCCCCCAAAAAAAAAATATTATAATATTTTTACAGTAATACAGTAATATTGTGAAATGTTTGCATGTTTTTTTTTGTTTTTTTTATCAATATTTTTTTATAAGTATTTTAATCCTATGATGGTAAAGCTGAATTTGCATTACTCCAGTCTTCAGTGTCACATGATCCTTCAGGAATAATTCTAATATGCTGATTTGCTGAAGAAACTTTTTTTTTTTTTTTTTTTGTGGAAATCATGATATATTTTTTTCAGGATCCTTCACTGAACAGAAAGTTCAAACGAACATAATTTATTTTAAATCTTTTGTAACAATGCAAATGCCTTAAGTGACACTTTAGATCATTTGAACATCAGTTGCGGAATAAAAGTAGTAATTTCTCAAAAAAAAAGATCAACAAAAAAAAAACTTTAATTTAGAAAGCAAATGGAGCAAAAATGTTTTATTTAGCCAATTACAACAAGGCAACCACTAAAAGCTTCATGCTTAGATCAGTAAATTCTGTTGTTATTTACTCACCCTTATGTTGTTTAAACTAATTTTTGTCTATACAATGAAAGTCAATGGGGTCTCAAAACATCACTCGATCCCATTTACTTTCATCGTATTGACAAAATAACACAGAGACATTTTGCAATCTTCTTTTGTTTTCCACAGAAGAAAGAAAGTTTTGAACAACATTAGGGTTTGTAAACGATGACAATTTAAAATTTTGGGTCAATTGTTTCTTTACATCTTTGAGAATTGTTTAAGTAATACAGAGTAAAAGATACTTAATTTTGCATTTATTTGGATGTGCATTTAATAATATGAGTTACATCAATGGACGAGTTTAATATTTTTAAATATAAAGACTCAAAATAGATTAAAAACAAAACAGAGTCTGTACGTTAACCAGTTCCAGCTCAATTCATTGCAGAATTGTAATACTTTAGACTAAAGCCTAACCAGAATGTCAACCAGTAATATCAATCCAGTGTTTCCTTATAAGCGTGATGCTCTGTCCTTGACTTAACCTGAGCAGAACTGACTTGATTAGAGCAGTAGCTTTGGACAGTATGTGGGACTGTACTCTGAATAAAAGACACACAGCCGCTCATCGCCACATAATTACACTCACTTCCTCTCAAATCTTTTGCAGGTGTCCAGCTATTATCAGCAGTGGCCTGTATCCAGCTCTTATAACCACGTCCATCTCTATGAAACGAGCCTTGATATACTGGAACCTGTCCGGTGTCTTTTCATATACGTCTAAAAGATTTTAAAAAATACTGTATTGCATTGCCCCTGCACCATAAATACTCAAACCTATGTGACTATCCTGCTACTCAAGAGTCTCCGGAAACCAATTTTATCCTTTGTAAAGGACAAATAATAAGTGTTCTAGTTTCAGGTAGATGAGGAGGGGTTTGTGGGTAGGGTTAGATAGAGACTCTGTGTATGGCTTGCATGAGCGCCATCTGTTTAGACTAATAGCCGATTAGAGATTTGCTGGCATGGGAGTGACTGAAGAGCAGCCAGCCAATAAAAGGACACCTGATGAGCGGCCCCTCCCCCCTACAATGACATCACTACAGGGATGTCATTTTAGATATTTTTCTGTTTTGAAGCATCTAGACGTTACAAACAGACATCTTAACCATTATGTGCTGTTGTGTTTGGGTCCCTGAGACCCCAATGCTTTAATAAAATCTTTAAAAACCACTGTTGTGAAAAAGAAATTCAAAAAGAGTGGAACATTTATGTTATGGAACATTACACTATAAGTGTACATTCAATACAATTAAGCAAACTTCTTTTTCATTATGGATGTTCTTCTGGCCTAAACAAAATCAAAATAGATAATAGATAAATAAAATAGATACATATTATTCAAACTGTAACCTTTTTGACTTACATCACTCATATATAGCCGTTTATTGTTTCTTAGCATATGGACATTCTGCATAAATGAATAAAATTGTATTTATGTTTTATGTCTGGTATCTCCTGAATAGGCTAATATTTGCTATTTTGCTTATAATCAGTTCTCATAAGACAGTATCATGAAATATAACTGTTATTTCAATGTTAAATATGCTTTTGGCTTATTAAAATGCCCCTAGGGTCTTTCCAACCCACAAAACAGAGCATGAAGATTAATTTACTTTTTTTGTTACTCTTTCATTGTACCACTGCTGCAAAAGCAACACGTCATCTTCTGAAACATCAAAGCTCAGTTCACATTACCAATTTTTCTCACCTTGTGCAGACGCTTCATTTTCTCCACTTTGTCCTCCAGGTAGCGTACGCCCGGTGGAAGGTACCAGAAACACACATTGGTATGCTGAGGCTGCAAGGACACACGGCCAGCAGATAGCATCAGCGTACCTTCACGCAATACACACACCTATCACTCAATTTAACGTACAACACACGCTTGCATAAATAGAGCACTCTGGGGAGTCCATTAAAGATCCGTGACGGAATATGTGATTAGGGGCCGTCTGGGGCCATAATGGGAATTTTTGTCGCTGTCAGTTTGGAAGCAGCCATGTAATCTATTCAATCAAAAGGCTTTGCTATGAGGGCTTTGAGCGCTTGAGCAGGTAGCTCATAGACAGACACTACAGTCCATTAGAGGCACTCATCCTCATTGTGATGCTCCAGGGGCCACGCTAGAGAACAATGCCTCCATGCACCAGTGAAAAGGACTCATTAGCCATTCAAATGGTGGGACATACAGACAAAACACAGATCGAGTCATACCTCAGCATGCTAAAACCTAAACATGAAATTGAGAGCTGAAATGTTTTGTTAAATGTAATTCGATCATACTGCAACACGACAACCCTCCTCGCCCTGCACTGCACTGACTTCAGCAAGGAGCCTCGAGCCGAATCATTTTGTCACATTGGCACCAGACACAATTTACATTTAAATGAGCCTCGAACGACTGCTCAGTCATTTCAAGGGTGAAACATTTCATGTTAGATGAATTAGCACACACAATCAGCTTTGCATTTGACAAAATTACTTAGAAATACAGGACTTGCGTTTAAATTCAAAGGGGATTTTTGTTTTTTAAAAGACATCAGATTTAGGATTTAGAAATAATGTGCGTTTTGTATCTTTATGCAGATGAACTATTTCCTGGGAAATGATTTAGGAATACATTTCATAAATGAAACGAACTGCTTTAATTTGAATATCTTTTTAACATTCAGAATACATTTAAATAATTCTGAAAAAAAGCACACTAAACTTTGAGTTAAAAATAAATAAACGAATAAATACAATATATTAAATGGTATTAAAGCAGTATCTTTTCATTCATTATAATCATTCACTACTGTTCAAATCTGGGGGTTAGTAAGATTTGATTGATTTATTGATTAATTTTCATGTTTACTTCAACACATTCAGACTTTTGACCATTAACAAAAAGCATAATCAACCACACATTAATTCATGCCATGTAGGGGTGGGTTATATTATAATGTGATTATATCACAATAGTAGACTGCCACAGAAAATCTATTCAATTTATACAGCAAACTAACTCTAAAAAAAGAGAAACTGTCAGAATTACTGTCTGTCGATTATTGTGGTTATATTGTGACATTATTATTGGCATTATTGTGGATAATATGCTGAGGGCGGTCAATGCACAGACTATCTGTAGTCCGTTTACGTGTCGTCTGAGATAACAAGTTCTGTTTGCTCAGACTAAACAAGAGCACATAATTTCTATCAGTAGAAAATACCTGTTGTTATGTAGTTTACTCTTTGAACATTCTTCCTAATTCCTTTCCTTTCTAATTTCTCAATCTCTTCTGAATAAAAAGCACTGGTGACAAGATGCAGCAGTTGGCCAAAAGAAATAAATACAGAGTTCTTGCATGAAACTCTAGATGGCGCAGTCCGATAGGTCTAGCTCAGTCTGACCTGGTGACATCATTGTCACATGGCAGCTGATTGGTTCTCTCCTGTATCGGTAGCCAATGAGCTTACTGCTCAGTATTCAGATATCTGGCTTTTGTTTGCTGTAGCAGTTTGCAGCGCACTTCAGAAACCCTCCACCTTCCCCAGCTCCACCTGTATATCTGATACGAGGTGATTCATGTATGCTATATGGGGGTTATTCATATGTGTTATATGTGCAGCAGAAGTATTTCTTACATGCTTACAGCAGCATGTTGTGGATGTATTGGCAGTAGCAAGTCTCGATACTTGCTCTGCCGCAGCAGCAGCAGCAGCGTAGCAGATCTATTCCGCCAAGACCAAATACATTAACTTTGTCATGTACATTACCATGCCAATCCCTCCGAGAGTTGTCATGACAGAAATACATCTAATCAGACATACCTTTCCATCAAACACCATCTCATATCCTTCCCTGTCCTTGATCTTGTTGTAGAGATACTCTGAAAGCTCCAGACATTTGTCAATCTGAGCCTCAAAACCAATAGTACCCTTCAGAGGAGAAATGAGAGGACAAACATTGTAATAACACAATAAACCTCACTACACAACTGACCAATTTGGATGAACGACTTTCCCAAATGTCTTTACAGTGGCCATTGAAGGCAGGCCAGCTGCCCAGTAAATGTGCTGATAGTAAGTGTTCACTTTTCATGGGAATGGGATACTAGTTTACTAGATTAATTCAGTAAATGGCATCCAGTTATCTTGGTTATTTTGCATTTTTAATCCACTTTTGTGTAAATGTCGACACTTGATTTGACAGTCGGCTGTAATTACCTTCAGCTCATTCATTACACAAGAAACAGTCAAGTTGGGAGCATAGTGTTGTATACTACACATCTGGAAATTCCATTCATACAAAAAATCATATAATGTGCACAGTGCACATACTTTCGTAATAATAAAAATAATGTTCATAACAGCATACTACTAAATAAAGCAGTAAAATATCATATTGCACACACTTGGAATTGCAAAAGGACTTAACATTTTGAAATGTTATGTTTTGAAGTTATAGGAATGCAAAACATAAAGCTCTTAATACCTTAGCTCTCCACATTAGCCATAGTTTGAAGATGTCCACATGGCGGCCGCACTGCAGGGCCTTGTCCCCTGTGTCATAGGACAGATCATACTGCTTGTCCTGCTGGAACAGATAACAGGCCTGCATCTGATTGCAGCTCTGCATCAGACCCTGGAACAGATAACATGAAGAGACGGACAAACAATTACAAAAAAAAAAATTACTTTTCGTAGCATTCACTGGCAGATGTCACGTGATCACAATTTTTTAAGCATGACTTAGTGGTTTAATACTGGCCTCTGTAATAATATAATGTGATAATATGTTTTGGTTTTGATGAAGACAGCAGACAGCCTCACCTCCTCTCGAACCAGCAGAGCCGAGCACTGCAAGGGCACAGCCATCATTTTATGAGGGTTCCAGGTCATAGAATTAGCCCTAAAATTGTCAATTTATACAGAAAATAATTTAAATACCAAGTCATTGTCCTTGAAACGAATGAATAGCTATATAATCATTTATTTTGATTCAGACAAGATTTTTCCCTGAGGCACTGTGCTGTGCAGTGAAACATCAAGTCAAAAGAAAAATGATCAAATCCATTTAATTTCACAAGGGTAATCGTTTCACACTGACGCTTGTGGACTTCTCAATCATATTTCAGTCGTGCCAACTCTCTAAATGAATTTAACAAGCCTTTATTGATAAGAATAAGATGTATGGTAAGTTTGATCTTGGCTGACTAGATACGCTACACTAGCGAGTATGAAGACTTGATACACCTGCTCAGACATAAAGATATTAGGAAACATGCTGCTGCAAAAGGTAAAGAAGAACCCCTCATAGCAGATCTAGACAGGTGGTGCTGGGGAGGAGGAGGGCTAAAAATGAAAATTCTCATAGCTTGTGCAGAGACCGTGCACTGGCTAGCTTAGTCAGGATATAAAAGAGTTACACAGATGAAGAAGCGCAGCTGATAGGCTGCTGTACTAACATCGAGAGAACCAATCGCCACATGGATAGATTTCCTTGACTGAACAAGACATTTAATCCAAAGAACCCGCAGATTATACTGACCTCTCGACTCCATTCAGCTTCCACCGGTGTTTCCGGGACATTAGCAAACTTCCGCCCCATGCTCCCTGTATGAATACAGAAACAAAAGTCGTTTTAAAAGCAAACTAAAATGCACTATGTGTTAACAGAAACATGCTTGTCTTTCACATTTTAAAAAGAATGTTTAATCTTGGCATATACAGATGTTTGAGCTCTGACAAAAAACTTAATACTGATTTTCATTTATCTAAAATGTGTAAGCAGATATTGTATTTCTTCTGCAGAACATTCATCAAAACATATGTACATTATATTCACTGCCCATTTGAGACTATAGAGCTGCTGCCTTTAGGTCCGATGAATGAGGTTGAGAGGATTCAAATGCAGTGCATGTGTTTGAGCTTCAACATGCCGCCACAATATTGTGGCTGTTAAAATGCCAGAGGTGACAGAATCACCAGAGAAAAATGAATAGTAATGAAAATAAGATATCGCTATTAATCTTTTCGGCCCCGTGAGAGGGAATACACACATGTACACACTCACACAGACTGATTGAAGGTAATTCCTCTAATAGGAAACAGTCTACGCTTCTAAAAGATGACATTTATTACATGCTTGCTAAATTATCCCTATATCCCACACTTCAAACGCAGCTGGTTCAACAGCAACAAATCATTTGTACATGTCCTGGAGATTACATTTGTGCAAAATATGCTGCAACCAAAAATTCTTGTTGGTGGCAGGGTGTTGCTAGGTGCTTCCTTGCTAGGTGAGGTGTTCTGAGTGGTTTTTAATGAATTGCTAGGTGGTCGTTTGGAGCGTTTCTATTGGTTGCAAGGGTATTGCAATGCAGCTGCTAAGGTGTTCGGATTGGTTTTTTTGTACATTTCTATCCATCTCCTAGTGTGCAATCAATTCTGGGTGGTTACTAGGGCATTGCTGTGCAGTGCTATGGTGCAGTTGTTCTGGGTGGTTACTATGGCATGGCTATGCAGTTGCTAGGGTGTTCTTGGTGGTTGTTAGGGTGTTTAGATTTCTTGATAGGGAATTGCAATGCATGTTTTAAGGTGTTCTAGTTGTTTTTTGTACTTTTTCACTTCACTCATTTAAATAATTCCCACCCACGGATAGCACAAGAAGGGGGTCGAGGCCTGATTGAGCTGCACTAGAGAACATAGAATGCAAACAAAACAAAAAAACATACCACTCTGAAATGGCCTGTTAAATCCATGCTTGCATTGGTTCAGTCTGTACGATTCTCTTGTTCATAAACATTGTCAGGGTCTGAATCGGACTCAAACTGGTATGGCAAAATTGATGCCATTGTTAATATGTATAGCTGAGCAACTTTATGATAAGGGGCGTGTCTAAGGGGCCACTTTAAGTGGTTCACTAATCACGACACACTGGGCCAGCTAACCAATCACAGCACATTTTATATTTCAGAAGGAGGGTTTCATCGAAACAGGAGCTAAACAGAACTTTTCAGACAGACTGGGAAGAGAGGTGCTGCAATAATGTAAATTCTGTGAAAAAATTGTGTTTTTTGAACAATCAAACATGAAAACCTATTCTAGTACACCCCAAAAACCAAATCAAGACTTTGTTAAGGGCGTAATAGCACCCCTTTAAAGCGATAGTTCACCCAAAAATGAAAATCCTGTCATCATGTACTCACCCTCAAGTTGGTTCAACCCTGTATAAGTTTATTTCTTCCACTGAACACAAAAGAAGATATTTTGGAGAAAAAAAATTGATGGCCCCCACTGACTTCCATAGTATTTTTTTTCCATACTATGGAAGTTATTGGGGACCATCAACTGTTTGGTTACCCATATTCTTCAAAATATCGTCTTTTGAGTTCAACAGAAAAAAAAAGAAACTCATACAGGTCTGGAAAAACTTGAGGGTGAGGGTGACAGTATTTTCACCTTTGGGTGAACTATCCCTTTAAGATCTGTAATGCAGTACAATTGAAAAGGTCCTCAGTTCTGCATCCAGAGCACAATGCTTCGGATGAGCCAACACTGAGATCACTCTTGGATCCCAGTCCACTGTCGGTATTTCACAGGTGAAATGTTCACATAAGTTCATGCAAGTTCTACTCACATCCACATGCATCCAGATATCATGCTTCTTACAGATGTCCGCTATAGCCATGAGAGGATCAAAGGCACCATAAACCGTGGTGCCGGCCGTGGCGCTGACAAAGAATGGCACATATCCCTGTGAGAAAGAAATCAATGCGTTATTCAAGGGCCCATTTAGCCAAAGAACCACACAGATTATTTAAACAGACCCAAAAGAGACACACGAGACGGTCATGGAGACACGGTCATTGAAATTACCTTTTGCTTGGCTTCAATAATCCTCCTCTCAAGGTCGGAAGGAATCATCTTACCCCTGGAAGAAATGAGAGCAGTGAAGAAGTCATATGGTTTAGTGATTATAAGACGTGCATTTCTCAAGTGTGCAGTCATGAAGTAATGCATCAGTAGTGAGAATCCAGACTAACCTTTCATCAGCTTTAATACAGATGACACTTTCTGTACCGATTCCAAGTGCGGCTGCTCCTTTCTTGATTGAAAAATGGCTCTGAAAAGCATAATCAGTCATTAATGCACTAAATTGCATATAAACATAAATCTATAAATATTTGAAATGTCCTTAGAAAAAATATAATAGTGATTAGGGTCTTTATTTGCTATAATAATAATAATAATAAGTTATTATTTAATAACAATAACCAAGCATACATGAAAATGTTCTGTAATCAAGCCATTTTGTGAAATCATACATAAGCTGATATGACATGCAATTTTGCTGTCTTGAAAGAAAAACATTCCTTCTTTTCTTTATTTATTTGCATTCCTTTTTTTACTCTTTGAAATTAATTTCACTGGGCAATACAGAAAACACATTTTTAAATAAAATGTGGGAATTATCATCTGACTGCTCTCTCTCTCTCTCTCTCTCTCTCTCTCTCTCTATCTCTCGCTCTTTTAATAACTGAAATACAAAATTCTCAAAATGTGGACATAAATACAGTTTAGTGTAATGTAATATATTAGCATTATGTAACTGGGGAGTGTTTTCAACAAATGACGTTCACAATTTACATTCTGACTTAAAATAAAATGACTATTTTGACTGTTATTTACAGTATGTTATTATTTCTCTCTTTTGATACTGAAAATAAATGAACAGACATACATGTTCAGATGTGAAGGCCACCAGTCTCGGTACGGATGACATTCCTTTCTCCTTCACCTCAGGGAACATTTTATAGCGAGCCAGCAGCATGGCATACATGTTGGAAATGGCGCCACCTAGAGGACAATAAAGCAATCCTTTTATTCCATAACTCGGGTAAAGCTTGACCTCTGTCAGTTTTTACTCAGGCTCTGAATGTCATTTACTCTGATGTAACTGTCCACATCATATCCCAGTTGTGATTTGTACCTAAAATACATTTTTGCTGATCCATTCTGAGTTTTTTTTTGAGTGACAGTGCAGAAATTGCAATTATTTGCATCATTCACCTCATATATATATATATATATATTTTTTTTTTTTTCTTCTTAATTGCAATCATACATTCACTGTTGGATAATAATTTTACAACCCACGAACGCAAATAACTTTTGTCTTTTTTAAAAAAAAAACCTCAAAGACTACTGGAGTCATCCTCTCCTAACAACTTCACACTTTTAGCCAATTCCTGTACTTGCACTCATGTCGCAACATAGCGCATATTAAGGCAGGTCACGCAGATTGACAGCTGCTTACCCGGGGAGAATATTCCATCACCGCGGCCATCCTGCCAGCCAATGATCTCCCTCATCTTCTTCAGCGTGACGTATTCCAACAGCACGAAGACTGGAGCCACCTCATAGGTGAACCTGTTTGCACAGATATCACATGACCCAGTTACACAAGCCAGAAAATAATGTCACGACAAGCAAACATCACTACAACCTGTTTCGCAACTGATGCTTGAGAGGATTTCGCAACAGTGTGCAGGTTCTCCAGCAGTGTGTCACTGCAATAAGCTTAAGACAATGATGGAAATGTACATTTTCTGGCAAAATGTGATTTTTTTTAAAGAATACATTCTAAAATGTTTAACATTTGATTTCTAATACAACCAATTAACACACACAAATCATTACATTGTTATTACATTGTTATTACATCGTTATTACATTGTTACTACATTGTACTAAATTAAAACTTTACTTGCCAACATAAAATTATTGTTCTTATTAGCCTGAATGTAATTTTAATTTCCACCTCATTTTCTTTCTGTGAAAGGCACAAGATGAGAGAGTGGAGGTTATATTTGCTTGTCTGAATTCATCAGCTTTTCACTTTATTCCTTTCAACGGATATCTGTGAGGTTAAGCCAGCCACCACAAAGACCAGTCCAAAATACTGCTTATGAAAGCAGAGTAAACAGAGATGATTTGTATTATAATGGAAGGAGACCCACACTCACATATTGGTGTTGGCAGTGGACGTTAGCCAATCGGCAGCCAAGCCAACCATGTCTAACCCAGTGGAGAGCTGATTGAAATACCTGGGGTGTGCTGAAGATAGAGATAACATAGAGGGGAAATACAAAATGAATCATTTAACGTACAAAAATATTCATGTCCCACTAAATCTACAATCTAAAAAATGCTGGGTTGTTTCAACCCAATGTTGGGTCAAATATGGACTAACCCAACTGTTGGGTTACATTTTGGTCACATTTTTAAATTAGCTTTTTAACCCAACAGTTGGGTTAGTCCATATTTGACCCAACATTGGGTTGAAACAACCCAGCATTTTTTTTAGAGTGTATGCATGGCCCTCTATTAATAGTCGCTTACTTCAGATGGAGCTCAAACGAATCTCTGACCGGCGCAGACAACAAGGAAATCAATCAATCAATCAATCTTTATGATCATTCATGATTATTCCCAAAACGACAATCACTTTTTCGAAATAATGCCTGTCAGTTAAAATGCCACCAGAGAAAATAAAATCGTCCCTAGACGCATTCATTTCATATCTGACTCGTTTCGCCTTCAGGCACAAACACACACTGATACTTGCGGTTCTGTCAGCTAAAAAACATGTTTTACAAGCGAGACAATCAATAGCAGAATGCATGCTAGATTATATATATCTATATATATAGATATAATGAATATGAATATTAGAATACACAATAAAATATAAAAAACTGTTATACACTGAAAAATAATTTTAGTTATGTATACCAACAAAACGAATTGTCTTGGGTTAGATCCAATAGAAATAACCCTTTTAAGGCAACAATTGCAGGTTACTATTTTTTACAGAGTATAGGCTATCCTTTACAAATTACAACTGAAAACGCTTACCAGTTTTTATGGCGTATTTGAGCGTGGCGCGACAGCTGATCAGAATATCATCTAGAGTCTCGGGTTCGTCCGAAAGCTCCCAATTATTCCTTTGGAGCAATTCATTTGGATAGTGAAAATCAATCACTTTCGTTGACCTGTCAAAAGATTCCACTATATAAGCCAGCATTATATCCACAACCTCCTGCAGGAAATTCATAGTCTTCGCGTCCCCATTCAGTGCAGGTAAAAGATCTGTAAAAAATAATAATGCATTAAAATAACAGATGATTGCATGTGGTAAAATAGCTTCATTTAACCTTGAGAAAGAAACAAAGGACAAGATCTCCGAAATGCATTTTTTTTTTTTTTTTTTTACATTTTTATGTACAATAACATTTTATTTTAATCCGTTAATTTACCCGACAATGCAGAGACAGGGATTCATTTTATTTTAATTAATTTTTAAAGTTATTTTTACTCACTCGGAAATGACATTTACAAATGAGTATTACACAGACGACGTGAAAAAAATCAAGTAATAGATAACAAAATATAGGCCAACATATTTATTTTGTTTATTTATAACAACATATTTTTTTTAATAAAAAAAACAAAACGTTTTTTAACGAAAACCGCAGTCTGGGTGAACATACAACACAAAAATAAATAGAAATATATTTAAGTCGAATAAAACCACGTCGTGTCATAAAAATAGCCCACCATGAGACCAGCTTATTAAAGTAATTTGGCCTTTTTTTCAGTTGTGCTAGCGATGTGATTGTGCTTTACCTGTTGAATAGAGATCAGAGAAGCACACGGCGGCTTTGGGGCAGTTACAGGGTTTATTACAGCCGCAGCTCTCGGCTGTAGACCCATCTTCTGCTTTATCTGCGGCTTGAGCTGCTTTCTCAGCCTCCCCGACATTTAACAGAGCTACAGAAGAAACGATTATACTCTATTAAATGAATAAAACAACAGCATCTCACACTGTAGGAAAGAGTTACTTTTACCCAATTCGTTTCAGTGTCTAGACTCTAAAGAAGAAAATAAAATGTTCTTTATAACATTGGACAGTTCAGTATGAAATAGATATTCTGATCTCGCGCTGTTGGTAACCATATCACATTTTACGAAGGTAGATGCGATACAAATGTAAACCTCATGTTTAAAAATAAACGTACCACATAATTTGGAGCCGATGCCTCCTGTGAATTTCTGGGCCGCCGCCTGGCACCATGCTCTGGCTGAAACGATCACACGCGTGGGATTTAAACACCATATCCGTCATAAAACTTCCATTAACAGCATCAATAATCCATGGCTTGGAACTGGCCTTGAAATACCGAACTAAAATCGGGTGTTTATTATCATACGACACAGCTGACATGACATTTCAAGGTTTTAAATGAACCTTGACACAACAAATGTCGCATTTCTTTGTCTCACGGCCCCACTAATATACATAAACACAATCATGCAGCATATTTTCAAGCTTCTTTTTGAACGCCATGTCACTTACGAGTGTTCGGGCTTTCACTGCCGTTTCCAGACGCGTTTTCAGCACCCAGAAACCAAAACCCGTGTGATGCCATCGCGAACAGAGCGGATCAGAGACGCGACAGAGAAACGCGAGCAGCAGCCATCCAGACGCGCGTCACGGGGGAACGGGAGCTGTCCGCGGCCGTGGTGCTGAATCGAAAATCCAGCTGCGTGCGCGATGTATTTACAATCACACCTGTCCAAACGAGTCAAATCAAGTGCTTTAATTGCTAAGGTGCTCATAAAAGATGTTCAAAGCCCTCAGATTGAGAACAGCCGAGACTGAGCGTCTAGATTCAGTTGGTGCGCCGTGCGCAATGATTTGGAGCAGCCGGAGACCGTCACTGAACTCATGGAGAAACGCTGGCACTGATGGAGACGCAGGCATCCAATAGCTCTCATTCTCTTTCACATGCCTCAGCTGCAAATGCAAGTTAAGGGTGCATAGTACATTTTTAAAAAGCACTTATTGCAAATGCGTTGCGCCGGCTCTCCAACGAGCAAACTTGCAACTTTAGTGGTAATAAAAGCTTCTTGTTGCGTAAAGATAATCCGCTTCACGTCACCAGAGAAATTCCGACGCGATTCGGGTCATGACGAACTATTGTGCGTCGTTAATCGTGACCACACACACTAGTTTATGCCCCTCCTGGCGCACCACCCGCATCTGTGCTGAAGGCACAACTGTTTTTTTTTAGGTTCTGCAATTGCTTTACTCCAGCAGTGAGCAGAATTCATCAGAAGCAGGAGGAGCAGCCCGGCTGCTCCATAGACCATGACATTCAGATCTGCGGTCTATATCTATGCCCCCTTTTTTATCATCAAACCATTTCTTATTAATAAGGAAATTGGAGACCCAGTTTCAAACATGAGCAGGAAACCCTAGAAGTAATACAAAAATTACTGTGAATCTATTTATTTTCAGTACCATTCTCAATTGTGTGCGGCGGTCGTGCGCAATGGCACACAGGCCATTTATTCCGCATGCATATAATACAATGAAACCCTGAATAAAGCAGAAATAAATTATAATTATACTATAGGATAGGTTAAGCAAAAATAACAATAAAGCAGAAAATAGCGCTTTTGCCCACTTGCATGCGGTTGGTGTGGAGAAAACGAGAAAAATCACAGAAAAGCAGGTCAAGAT
>NW_015505277.1:992338-1008456 GCF_001515645.1 Sinocyclocheilus grahami | reverse complement strand
GGTGGAACCATATTGTTCAACTGCAATCCATGTAAATACTCTAAAAAAATTAGCATCACACTAAAATACAAACACAAATAGATTGATTTATTTGATCAGTTATGAAATTTAATTTGAAGTTTGTGTTAGAAGAATGGTAGTAACCTGTGTTTAAAATTCTAATATAATCTATATCCCTAAACTATATTTTTATTTTGTCACTGTTATCTAAACATGAAAGCCAGAATGTTATAATACCATATAATGTATTTTACATAAAAAGGACGCATAGACTGAATGAGCTGATTTAGTATTAATTACATTTATAGTAACTTTAGTCTGCTCAGGGTTTAACATCAACCATTATTTATAATTTAATTAGGCTAATTACAGCTTTTATTAAATATTTAGAAAACCACATGTGACATTCCAGGAATACACAGATCCATATATTCAAACAAGTATATATTTGGATACCAGTGCATCTGGGGAATTGTTATAATGCATATTTTAATGTTTGTGAATAAATGAGGCAGCAAGTCTGACTCACTAAATCAAAGAATCCAGTACAGACAGTAATTCAAATATAACCTAACTCGTGCAAATACAAAGGTCAATTTTAAGAGAACACATCTTTATTCCCAGAGAGGCTTACACATGCATCAACGTACAGAAAACAACGATTGCTAAACCTGAGTTCAAAATCATGCAAGAGCAGCACAAATGTCTTGTCAAAACATCAGCTCCTTGGCTCCATCCATAAAAAAACATCATTTCTATTCATTTAAGTCTCTGATTAGTCAAGGAGCATTAGACTTTGTACAGCAAAAAGCATTAAGTAGTCATTATTTACGTAACTACTTAAACTAAAGCCAGTGCTTTCATGGAAAACCAAACCAAGTAACAATAAATGGACTGAAAATATGGCGTATTACTTAAAGAAACAGGTCACCCAAAAAAAGACAATCTTCCCCTTCAGTGAGCAGTGAGTTGAACTGGATCAGTCTGATTTGTGAATGAATCCTCTCCATTGATTCAGACCCGACTCATGGAAACTGCATGGAAAAGAGCAGGTGGTACATTATTCAAAAATTCTCCTTTTGTGTTTCACACAAGAAAGAAAACCATATGGGTTTGGAATGACATAACGGTGAGTAAATGATGGCAGAAATGTCATTTTTAGCTGAACCCGAATTCCTTTATTTTCTGCTGACTTCATCAGTCACTGATCAGTTCTGAAGCTTGATGGTTAGGGCTGTGTTATTAGCTTTCGTCTCTGGGAGGTCTTCCTCAGTATCTTTCTGTAGTCATAAGGGTTGTCCTCACTTTGACTCTCCGTAGAGGGCATTCTAGAGAACGAGTGCCTGTGGACAGAGAGGGGCAGATAAAGCGTGACTTCACACGGAAATGAAGCGAGAAAGGGAAAGAAAGCGGGGAGGTTTTCACATTTTGATATCTGCATCTTCTGCTCAGACACATTTATCATGTGCAGTGCTGTGTGCTGCACTGAGGTCAACGCTTCGAGGATGGTATTTGTTAAACAGACCGAATGATGCAAATGTTTAATGTTCTTTCACCTTTTCTCCGTTGGGTCCTTAGGGAGGTCAGATTTGGGGACATCAGACCGTGGTCTCTCAGAAGAGCTTCTTCTTTCAGTGGAAGACCTCCGTTTGCTGGAGCGGCGTCTGTCACTGGGCAGGCTTGTGGACTTTGTGCTGGACAAACCCTGGTAGTATTGGTCATCATTGTCCAGCCTTTTGGGGCTGGTGGGTGCAGAGAAAACAGATGCATTTGGAACTATTAGCTTCATGTGAGGAACAGACCAAAGTCATTGATTGTTCCTTCAGAAGACTATTTTTGGAGTTCGGCCAAACTCATTTCCATCTACTTTGGAATGACATACATTTTAGTGAATTCTTTGTTACCGAAACCCCCCCTCCTTGCCTTCAGCCAAAGTTTATTGCTCCTGATCATAAATAACATCTATTTTGTCATAGCAGGCTGCTATTAATGGGTGGCCATTATGCCGTATTGAGTGTATTTCATGGCTGTTCTGCAGTATGTAAGCGACGGCCTTCAGGACAGGCTCTGATTCATGACTGGCTTTTCGGCAGTGATGGACTCAAATGGAAATGTTCTTTCAGTAGACTTTACTCATTGTCTCAGGGCTTATCAGCAGCGTTATGTAATGAAAACAGAGATCTATGAAGCCAAGAGCCTATGGCCTGCCAGCCAGACCGCTGATGCAATTATATCAGTCAGCCCCACTGGCCTACTGATGCACTTCCTGTCTGTCTAACAAACAAACAAAAAACAATTATTGTTTTAATATCATTTTTTTATATATAATAATATACTTGAAATAGTAAAATGTTAATATAAAATACATTAATATGAAAATGATTATATTGTATAGTTATAGAATGTTTATTGTTATAAAGAAAAAAAAAATACAGAGTAATGAATGTGAAAATGCCAAAAATAAAACATTAATATAAAACATATTAATAGAAAAATTTAATACTTATTTTTTTGTATTACCATGAAAGGGTCTTAAAGAGAATAATAGTAATAATGATGATAATAATACTAATAACAAATATGCAATACTTTATAAAGATACTTAAAATAATAAAGCTTTTTTATATATATATATATATATATATATATTTAAAGTTTCAAGTTTCATTTCAAGTTTAGAGCAACATATATATGTTGCTCTAAACTTGAAATATCATGAAATTAATGTCAAAAAGCCAAAAATAGAAATAGAAAATATATCCATATAAAGATGATTTATGACCATAAAAAGAAAATAATCATCATCATCATTAAAATAAAGTATTTATGTTTTTTTTTTATTGTAGTAATATTTGGTGTTCTGACTTGATCCTGAATTAATTATATTTATTATATAATTAATATATTAATTGTATGGAGAATTTGTGTGGAAAACCTAATCAAATTGATCAAAATGCTAAAAACAAAACATGAATACAAAACATATTAAAATAAAAATGACAAAAATGTAATATTTTTTTTTGTATTACCATAAAACAGTCTTAAAGATCATGCATCATGAACATCATGAAATGAATGCCAAAAATAGCAAAAAGGCCAAAAATATGCTTATTTTCTTCAAGCAGAATACAATTTCTTTTTGTTTTCTTTAGATGTTGAGGTAAAATTGGACTTGGACACGGTTTTGAGGGATTCATTCAAGTGGCAGCTACACAGTTCAGGAAAACAGAGCGGTCTGTTACATCTGTTTGCTCCGTCTCTCTAGTTCTGCACATTTGTACTGCAGTACACCTTCATTACCTGCATGTCCTCAGCTTGCCCTTTTTCTCCCCAGATACCTCATTGGTCCCCTGTCTCTCTCTGCGTTCTCTCTTTCCACTGCCAATCTCTTCCTCTATTTCTCTCTGACAGAACGTGAGCCGGTTATCAGAGAGCCAGGGATTTGTCTGTCTTACTGACCTTCTCACTCTTAAAGTCAACATGAAATGCTCAAGCCTCAAGTTACATATAGCATTTACAAGTAAAACAGGATGTTCAATGAGAAAAAAATATGCATGTTCTGATCAATCATTCGCAACAAGACCAGAAGCATATATACTATGAAAGTTGATTTCATGAATACTGAAATGATGCATGCTGCTGCCCATCTCTGACTTGCAAAAACTGTGAGTCTGTGAGTGATCTCCTAAAGCGTCCGGCACCCTGTCTGTCTGTCAGAGCTGTTTGTCACAGCAGCTGGATTCATGTTCACACACAATATTTCACACATGCTGTGACACTGCGGATATGTCACGCTGGCCTAACCGCTGACAGCCAAATACAGGAACTAGCCGTAATATGCAAGCTATTAGCATCAGCGTTACAAATGACTCTATGGTTTACAATTCAGTTTTTATTGATTTTATATCTGATTCTTTATGCTTTACCTTCATTTGGTCTGACTTGAGAAAAATGTAACTGCATTATGTATTAGTTAGACAGACTTGATAGTTATACAGTATATTTTAACAGCAAATAAGATTAAAAGATGAACTGGAGGCAATACTGATACAATTTGTTTTTAACTCATGTGAGTTAAGATTTATCTTTATATCCAATGTTGTTCAATTTTTTATGAGCTATGTTAGGGACAGCATCTATTATTTATCTATTACCAACACATAATATCTTATACCAAAATCCATAGTTTGATAAGACATGTATTTGATTTGATCCATTTTTAAAATCTCTCTTTTGCCTTTTTATTAGATCAGACCCCCCCAAAATAAAGGATTACTGGATTGAACAAAATTACATTTAAAAATACAAAAATAAAATGCAAATCATTCAATATTTTGGAGTCAGATTTTGTTTTCTTTAGAAATTAGAACTTATTTAGCAAGGATGCATTAAACTGATCAAAAAATGATAGTGAAGACTTACACATTGTTACAACAATATTTCAAATGAATACTGTTCTTTTGAAATGTCTAATCATCAAGAAATCCTGAAATAATGCATAACAGCTTTATAAAAATATGAAGCAGTTATAATAAGAAATGTTTCTTGAGCACCAAATCAGCATATCAGAAAAATTGATCTTCAGTGATACTGAAGACTGGAGTAATGATGCTGAAATTAAGCTTTACATCACAAGAATAATTTACATTTTAAAATATATTACAATAGAAATATTTTTTTTTAAATTCTTTTATAATATTTCACAATATTACTGTTTTGAACAAATACATGCATCTTTGGTGAACATATGAGACTTCAGTTGTAAAGTTGAATTATTTCACTGCACTATTTCATATACTATAAAAAAAGGCAGTATACAGTGTATCGTATGCAGTATGCGGTACACTAGTATTCCATTCCAAACATACTGTAGCTTTTGTCACTGTCTGCAAAGCAGCAGCTTCTAAGGAGAGGGCACAGTGTTGTTTAGTATAACACTTCTGCTAATTGATTTACCTTTGCTTTCTTGGCCTCCTTTTATCGTCCTGGACAGACCTCTGGAAAAGTGTGAGAAAGATCATTAAAGCTGAAGCCCAGATAATCCTTCGATAAACCAAGTCATTGTGTGATGCTGACTCACATGAATGAGTGTGTAGTATGTGGAGTCCTCTGGTGTGTTCAGGGTCTTTGGTTGCTGTGTGCGGCGAGACGTTCGTGACTGCATTGTGTCGGCTGTGGATCAGAAAAACAAAGGCTGAAAACCAACAGAAAATTTAATATTTGACCTTGAAGTCAATACTTTTAAACCCGTTCAAGATGCAATCTTATGTCTAGTGTTATAGGTCTCCTGTGAGAATAAGGAGCAAAGAGAACAACTAATTCCCTGGTGGCGAGCCCCATTGCTACACAGAAGAACAGGATCAGCACACAACATCCAGCTGACCTTTGACCCCTTTGTTCTCATCGAACAAACCGTACGGCATGGTTTAACTCTTGAGCCTTGCTATTTGTAATTATCCATTAACAATCAATCAGAAATGCCTTCCAGTCACAACATGTTCCAACACTGACACAGACAAATAAAAGTAAGAATGAGAATGCTGCTTTGTTCTAAACCCTAGTCAGCTTTCTTGCTGTCTACATAGGCAGCTCCCTTCTAAGGCAGGCACAATCCTAGCTGATACTGAACCTCATAAATTCCTGATTTGAAATGCTCAACATGGGCCTCACTTGAACTGTGCAGGAGGCTTAAATTGACTCCAACAGAGTTTGATGTTAGCAAGTTGCTAAGCTAACAATGCAACTTGTACTGAGCATAAAAAATACATATTGCACAAACTGGGTAAAATAGTTACAATGATTAGTATTATTATTATTAATTACAATGATTAATTATATTATTAGCTTTCATTATTGAAGGAAACACATCTATAATTTCTCTCATTTGTCTTCTTTGGGTGGGTTCATTTTAAATGCAACTGCAGAAATTAATTACAGACGTAATTACATGCAGGTATATATTTATTAATACAAGTACAATGCAAAAAGATGTACATACACAATAAGTGCATTGTACCAAATTATTAATTTATAAGTAAGTACATAGTAAGGCCATAGTACTTACAATAACTGGGTAATATTAAGTAAGTAGGTACTAACCTGCCACTGAAAACAACATTAATCCATGTAGCTACCTTATGTTACAAGTACATTTTTAGGTAAGTACACTGCAAGTACAAGTACTGTCAAAAAGTGCAACGTCAAAAAAGTGTAACACTCATTTAAAAAAGCCTTCGAGACAGAATACTTATCAAATATGATTTTCTTTGCAATCAACACCAAAAGGTACAAAAATGACCTTTGGTTTATTTGAATAGCATCTGCTAACTCAAGCTCTGTTTATCATGTAGAAAGGTCCGGTGTAAAGAAAATTAATCAATGTCCACCAGGACCAGCGGGCACAGGCTGGAGAGTTTGTCATATTTATTGAATGTGTCACTTGAAAGGTCATCAGCAATTCTTGATTGCTCAGAGGTATAAAGCCAATTTGTGGCTCTTATATTAATGCTTGCTGTAATTGCCAGGGCACTTTTGCATGCAATGCGATTAGCATTTAAAGACCTTTCATGTACATGGAAATGTGACTGCCATTCAAAGGGCACTTCTATGTGGAAACAATAATATTTGCACAATAATAATTGTTTCCACACAAAAAGACTCTGGTTAAGATTATTAATTTTGACTGTGGAGCTTCAAAAGACATTTTACAATCACAATAAATCATTAATAAACATGGGGCAGATGACCACAGTATTTATGAAGCAAATATAATCCCTTTAGCAAGATTTTTGTAGAAGTTCAGCTTTCACAGGAAAACAGATCATGTCTACACATAAACCATAATCACTGCTGACAGAATAATCAGGTTTCATTTAGACACAAGGTGCATATCAGGCAAGAATTATCCTCCAAAAAGTAATTAGACATATCGCAACAAAAATCAAATGAACAGTAGATTTGCTCAGCTGGGGGAAAATTTCTGATGACACATCTTGTTGAGCCCAATTTGCACGTTGTGGCACTAGACATCCAATTTTGGATAAGATCAGTCTCTGTTAGAGAAACGGAAACTTCACGTTCTGATAAAATTGACAGCAACAAGTATACTACAGGAGTTGAATTAAGGTAGAGGTAAAGGTTTTCGTAACACTTTATTTTAAGGTGTCCTTGTTACACATTACATGTACTTACTATTTTAATAGCAATTAATTATGCATAATTACATGCAAGTAACCCTAAGACAAACCCTTATCCTAACCCTATCCATATAGTAAGTATATGTAGTTAATTGATATTACTCAGTACTTAAATGTATAATTATACTGTAACATTTCTTACTTTAAGCTATTTTAATCTTTAAAAAACAGCTGTATTTCACCACTTTTGTTTTCTGTTAAAATAATCAAAGCTACTCTTGAAGTGCAAAAACAAAAACCGTATTACATTATAAGTACATAATTATTGTCCATATGTAATTCTATTGTCTTTGAATTTTAAGTGTACTGCCCCATGTACTGACAAGCATACATTTATGCCATTTCTATTGAAACACGTATGTCATGCATTTAAACATATTGTAATAACACATTTGTTGATTAGAACATTTAAAATGTATGAATTGAATGTAAAACTAAATAACACATCACAGTTAAAATTATGATCAAGTACTTTACAAAATAAGTGTACTTCTTAAAAACATGACAAAAGATTATTAAAACAATGATTTAAAATGTACCTTAAAGTAAAAGTTTTAATTTGACATTTTTTGACATAATTTGAAAGTATACGTAAAAGTCAACAAACATGACAATGATTACAATTACTAAGATATCAGAGATGACTGGACCAAAATGTATGAACGACGTTTACCTGGTGGCTGGTAGTAGCTCATGTAACCATTCATAGGTTGTCCTTTCACAAACATTCCATTTTCGCTGGGGTTGAGCTGATGGGCATGTATGATTTCATTTAACTTCTTCTGCAGTGATAAGAAATCTTCAGAGACCTTGGTTACCTGAGCAGGTTACAAAGAATGTTATCAACTGAATTTTGTGTAAAACCTCAAAATTCATGAGGCAAAGAATGTATATCTTAAACCAAGTCTCATATTTAGGATGCTACTCTTTGAAAGATTAGTCCATGGGAAAAAAGGTCATCATTTACACACCTTCATATTTATCCATATACATTCTTTCATCTACCAAACACAAATCGGCAGCATTTGGCAGATTGTTCATGCTGCTCTGTTCCATACTATGAAAATTACAAAAAGCATCACAAAAGTAGCCAAACAATACAACTATTTGCCATCTCGATTTCTTTTTTTATGTTCCACAGAAGAAATACAGGTTTGGATTGATAATCAGGGTGATTAAATGATGACACATTTGTCCTTTGTGGGTAAACTTACACAAACACACACAAAAAACGAATCACCTGTTTGCAGAGTGCCTCCACTTCCTCATCCTGTTTTTGTGATGTAGCTTTCAGGTTCTTTCTGTCTTTGTAACCTCTAAAATTGCTCTGGATTTTAATGGCTGCCTGCTCCTCATCATATTTGGCTTCCTCAGCCTGAAAATCCTCCTCTTCTTCTACCCCCTTCCGTTCCAGCTGAACATCTGTGATGTCCAGAGCTTCCCCATTCTCCTGTTCCTCCATGTCTTCAACCATTTCTTGCTCTTTTCCAGTGGCTCCTTCTCTCTCTGCTCTTCTCTCCTGGTGGCCTCTCAAATTGCTCTGTAAAACAGTTGCAGCATGTTCTTCATCTGCCCCTGGAGACTGACTGGAATCTGGGTCTTGGTCTAGCTCGAATTCTAATGGAGGTGGTGGGAGTTCCTCAAGAGAAATGCTTGGTTCTGAAGCATCTGGATTAGCCATATCTTCTTTTGGCTTTTTCTTGGGGATTTTGCCTTCCTCCTGTAGCCTTTTACGCTCTTTGTGGCCACGGAAGTTGCTCTGAAGAACCACAGCAGCTTTGGCCTCTTCATCTTCTCCTGGTGGTTCAACTGGAGCCTCATCCTCCTGTTCCATGTCCTCAGTGAATTCCATCAGTTCTTCTGGAGGTGGTGGATCTGGAATAGGAAGCTCCTCTTCAACTGGAGGACTCTTTGTCTCCTTCTTCCCTCTAACTGGCATCTTCCCCTCCTCTTGGAGTCTTTTACGTTCTTTATGACCTCTGAAGTTGCTCTGGATAACAGTGGCTGCCTTGGCTTCCTGTTCATTGTTCTCATCTCCTCCACTTGCAGCCTCTTCCTCAGCCTCCTTCCCTTCTTCCTCCATATTCTCCTGTACTTCCTCTTGTATAGCATCCACATCTTCTCCAGGAGTGACTTCTTCAGGGGTGGATGAGGAAACGCCCAGCTCATCCCCTGTTAAAGTTTTGTTACGTTCCCGATGCTCCTTGTAGTTCTTCCTTTCTCTGTAACCTCGGTAGTTGCTCTGGAGGACCACAGCAGCCTTTTCATCAGCTTCATCCATTACCACTTCACCTCCTTCCTGTGGAGGTTCCTCTGTAACTGGACCTTCTGATTCTGATGGGACCTCCGTCACTTCCTCTGTCTTCTCAGCTTTTTCCTTCTGCATGGCTTCCCTGTGTAAAATAAATCAGTTTATACTACCATAGCACTGTTAAATTCTTGATTTTACTCTATAAGCCTGTTTCCACCGCAGGAACTTTCCCTAGGAACTAGGGACTTTGGGCCAGTACTCGGTGTGTTTCCACCACAGGAACCAGGATCTAAATAAAGTTCTGGGTAAAAATTAGCCCCTCAGAAAGTCCCTGTTCGCGAGGTAGTACTTTTTCAATGGTCCTGAACTTTCGGTGGCGGGACTTGGGCGCTGAACATGCTGATTGGTTGAGTTCACGCAACATTATTTCAACCAACATTTAATCACATAATTTTCAAAATATTACTGTTATTGTGTCATGAAATGTAGTTTTAAGAGTATTTCAGGCAAGAATGTAGTTGTTTAAAACTCAAATCTGCGGTTTATTTGTAAAGACAGCGACTATTTGAAAATGTGCTTCGCCGATTTCGGAGAGGTGAGGTCCACGCGATCAGCGGGCGCTCAGTACTTATGAATACCGATGAGAGCAGCCTCAACTCGGCTAGTCCATCTGACATTTGCTACTGGCTCCGATGTCTCTGTTGTGGTTAAACATGAGATATAATTTGTTTTGGGTAAATCTAACAGGTCATCTTTGGTCTTTATTCTATTAATATATTAATATGTTATGCATGTATGTTCCCTGAACTACATTTCTGCAGCTATTAATAGCCTATGTTTAAATGAAAATAAAAAGAGGCAGTAGTGTTTGATATCATTTTTCGTTTTATTGTAAATACAGTGAGGGAAATTGCAGTAGCCAAGGCGAGCTGACTTACATTATCAAGTACGCTGCTGTTCCATTTGCAGAATTACCAGACTTGTGTCGTCCCATCCCCGGGAGTTCACACTCCTGAGTCCAAACTACCGAAGATGCAAGTCCAAAATTTGCGTACTGAAAAACGACCCTGGACTGGGAGGAGCAGTCGCGCGCATGTGTACCTTGCTCTGATTGTCAATTACAGCATTAAGCAGTCTAAGATTTTATTATTCATCCATCTTCCAAACCACTTGTCAAATATAGGGTTGTTGGGATGCTTGGAGCCCATCCCAGGGAAACACATTCACATCTACGGACAATTTATTGTCTCCAATTCACCTATCCTGCACGTATTGGACTGTTAGGGAAACCAGAGCACCCAGAGGATGCGGGACAGAACATGCAAGCTACACAGAGAAAGACATCTTAACTCAGCCAACTAAAACCAATGACCTTCATGACCCTACAAGGTTGTCAATATCCCGGTATTACTGGGAGTCTCTCGTTTCACTTCACGGCTTCTCTCTTTTCATACCAACACAAGTTGGTATAGCTGTTGCAATTGATGTTATCTTGCAAATTTGGTAAAATGGTCTTGCAGGACTTCAGTATTAATTGTATGGTTAGCACATACCTTTTGTTAGACAGCGAGAGACTGAAAATGAAACCAAGAAAATGAAGACAATGCTTGGAAGAACAAGGAACCAGTAAGACAAAGAGCTTGATGAGATAGAATTTAAACTGAATTGATGAACCTTTGATTGAAAATGTTGCATTTTATTTCTAAGATAATCTACAAGTAGGAAGATAAAACCATCTGGAATAAGAACAGGACTTACTTTTTCCTCTTGAAGCTTTTCCTCTCTTTGTGCCCCCTGTAATGGGCCTGGATCTTTGCAGCAGCTTTGTTCTTCTCATCTAGCAACTCCTTGTATTTCTGCCTTGCCAGATATCCTCTGCAAACTGTATGAAGATGCCATGATTTAGTGCAAGTCTTTTCCTTCTAAACTCATTTAGTTCAGTTTCTTCAATACATTTGTAATATTTTTTGTCTTACCTGCTTGGAATTGTGTGATAACAGCTTCTGACTTTGCTTTGCTTTTGTCATCAGCCACTCTTTTCCTAACTTTGTGTCCTCTGTATGCTAGAAGAAAGGAGATTTTAGAGCTTGTTCAGCAGAGTATTCTGCATTTTAACATCTAGTCAACAACAACAACATCAGCACACCTGACTGCAACACCACAGCACTTTGTTCTCGCATTTCCAGCACCAAACGGTATCGTTTAAATGCCAGCCAGCCCCGTACATATGCTTGGACCAGAACAATCCTGTCCGTGGTCTGCCTCACCATCAGATTCAGTTGCTCCGCATGATAGTACTTAAGAAATACCTGAACATATAACCATCAGACTTAGGAACTTGGTTGAACAAAAAAAAAATTGCAGTTATTAATGCCATACATTCACAAACCTTTGTTTTTCCTAGAACCCAGTTCTCTAGTTTGGCCTTCTCCAAAATAACAGCACATGTCTCAGGATTCATTGCTGGCTCCTCATTGGCTCTAAATGCCAATATAGAGTATCTGAAAAGACCAATGGTTAGTAAAAGGCAACTTTGAACATAACAATTGAGAAATTATGGTCTAAAAAGGCAATCCTTTTCCACCAGCAATGTGCTAGTGCCAGTATCGGAAGAGGTGGTCCATTATTGGTTGTTAAATGGTAGTTCTCGCCAGTTTTGATGGTTGTTACTTTGGATATTAAAATAAGTTTTCAAAACTAAGACCAAAGATCACGATGAGCTATAATGGGTTCCATGATGGCTTTGTTTGAAGGGGGGTTATGTAGTCACACCATGTCATTTTTCATTTCTCAAGTCATTTGAAACACAGGCCAGTTATGGGATGGGAGTATTGGTATTGGCTCTAGCACCAACATAAACACCATTTAGGTAGAAAAGGGGTTTATGCACTTGACACACAGTGATATGTAGTATCAGTCCAACCTTTCAATGAAGTTGTTGAAGAGAATGCGATGAGAGTAGCCCTGTCTGCGTATCTTGGCCGTCTCTAGAATACCAGTGTAGCGTAATTGGATTAGAACCTTCTCCCTGTCAAACTTATGGGCTTGCCGATCATTGTTGGGTTTTATGCAACGCACAAAGTGAGGCTGGCCTGCCACCATCTTTGATAACAGGTCCATTAGAGAATACTGCAAAGTACAGTGAATAAAGCAAGACTGTGATCAGGAGTGACGATTTTTATTGGTTCTTCTCATTATTAGGTCTTCAAAAGTCTTACTCTGAAGTAAGAGGCCACAGTTTGAGTCTTCATGTTGGTGGTCTCTCTGGGGTGATGTGTGGTGTCTCCTGTGCTCTCCGCCTTTGCAAACATAAAATATTCAGCATGCTGGAAACATGTGGTCATGAAAATCTACAGAAGGGATATTGGGGGTCTTTTATATAAACATAAAATGATCTGTTTATAATACATTTATGCATGTCTCCTCTTGGAAAATCTTATACAACAAAGCCAAAGGTCAGGGTAAACACACAATCACCGTTTGTACAGTGTCAACAGGCAAGGCAAGCATTGTTTTGTCATGGGTGGGAGTTAATTTCCGAGAGGAAGACTGAAAAATAAATGCATAAAAATTGTGATAAGACAGTCTGATTTGAATCCAAAACTTTTTTATATATAGTAAAGAAATAACATGAAATTAACTGCAGGATTCATTTGCAAAGCAATCTAACAAGCATTCAATCATCAATAAGGCCAAAGTCCTTGTTTGAAAGGGCCATGAATATTTCACCAGGCTATATTATCAAGGTGTTTCAGTGTTGAACACAAAGCAGAATCACACACTGACACAGGTGCTTTTATTTTACGTGGGCTAAAATGGATAGAATCTTTCATGTGACATTTTCTAAAGATAGCATGCTTATATATGCAAATCAATGGTAATGTATGCAGGTCTTCATCAAAGAGATCATTTCAATATGTTTAAAACCCTCATTCATTTTAGAGTGCAACCTGAATGTGAGCTCTAAGTAGCTCATGTGTTCTCTTAATAATTCTCTTGGGAATAATAAACTAAATGCTAAAAAACATTAAATTTGGAACACAAGTAGATGTTTTTAAAATGCGACTGCACATAAACACATGAAGGCAATTCTCCTAAATTCCACAGGGACACTCAATTCTAATGTGTATTATATGAACTAATCAAGCTGTAAATCAGTCAATCTACAAATGCATTAGCTATTAGACAGCTGGTAGGGTCACATGAGAAGATACTCTTTCATTCTCACAGACATGGGTCATTTTCAGGAAATGGTGCCAAGCATGTCTCCATGATTACTGATGCAACGAACAGACCTTTGTTGCAATATTTGCAATACACTTTTAAATGAAACAAAATTGTACTTGTTAAATGTTTGATTTTCATAAAACATGTAAATGTGCATATACTCACATTAGCCCTTTTAATTTATTTTTGAAATCATAATCATTAAATTCACATGGTGAATTTCTCTTTCAGTCTTTATCAGTATTTCATAATGTTTATTGGCCTCATCAAACTCATTTCAATATCTTTTCAGTATTTTTGTTTTACAGAACTTTACAAATAAAAATATAATTGGTTCAAATATTGAGTATAATCACTGTAAATCATGTAATGTGTTGTAAAGTAATGATAAATGGCTAGTTAACGTTATATTTTATGTTTAGTTAATGACTTTCATTTAACCAATAGAATTACAATTTACTATATATTACTATAGATTTATAATTCAAATGTAAATGTCTAAAGGGTTTAAATAATATACTGATTTTGATAGTTAATTAGGAAAGAATATTAACATTATATCACATTATAATGAAATATGTTTAAATTTGTAAAATATACAGGCACAGATATGCCATCCCGTAATACCTGAAACATAGACACCATATTTTTTACCGTGAATTTCTGGCACAGCTGACTTTTTAACTTTTTTCCCCCTTCCAATATTGGGATTAACAGTATAGTAACTAGAAGGGGAAAAATCTGAAAATGGGAAGGATGCATCAACCTAAGGCGATCAGCTAATGTCTAAGGTAGTACTGTCCTGGTAATTTGTGCCTGAGGTGGGAAAAAAAAAACGATTTCTTGAAAGTTCAGAAATAACTTTTTCAAATAAAATGATAAAAAAGCACAGTTTCCTGAGAAAGACCCACATATATACAAACACACACCCAAAACCGGTGAGCACAGTGCCGGCTGGCAAAAGGTGCATATCCTCTATGAGCACGTCTCTAATGTACAGCACGAATACTACAGGATCATTACCTCACCGAATGATACAATACTGAACAACATAAGACCCTCCAGCTTTAGACAGAAGACATTATAAGGAAGGAGGAATGGAAATGTCATTGATGGGTATGGAGTATGGAAAGACAGAGAGACAAAATAGAGGTGGAAAGAAAATTAGTACATTCCAAAAAGTGAAACCACTGAAGCGCCTAGCAAAAACATAAGCCCCACTACCTTATGAATGCCCACATTTAAACATCAACACCTAGCAACTTCAGCAATTTCTTGAGGTTATCCAATCATAACACAGATCATTTACATATAGAAGTCTTAAAGGTAGAGTAGGAATAACAGAACAGTGCATGGTGATGGGGAAAAAATATATGTGTTGGGAGGAAAAAATATATTTCAATGTTTCTGCAGAAGTATTGTGTTTCCCTGAGAAACAGTGTTCAATCCAAAACATTTGTGTTCTCATTTATCATCATTTATGATCTTTTTCAAAACCATTGCATTTCCCAGAGAAACTTTGCATTTGCTTGCAAAACACTTGCAGTCTCTTGCAAAACTATTGTGTTCCCCCATGAAACTTTGTGTTCACTCACAAAATTTGCGATCTCTAGCAAAACTACTGCGTTTCCCCAATAAACTTTGCACTTGCTACAAAACATTTAAATTCTCTTGAAAAGCTATTGCATTCCCCTTTAAAACGTTGGGTTCACTCAAAATCTCTCGCAAAACATTTGCAATCTCTCGCAAAACTATTGTGTTCCCCTGAAAAACACTGCATTCGCTCCAAAACATTTGCCATCTCTTACAAAACTACTGCGTTTCCCCTTTAAAACGTTGCGTTTGCTCACAAAACATTTGCGATCGTTCGCAAAACTACTGCGTTCCCCTGAGAAACGTTGCATTCACTCCAAAACATTTGCAATCTCTTGCAAAACTATTGTTCCTCCAAGAAACTTTCCATTCACCCACAAAGCATTTGCGATCTCTAGCTAAACTACTGAGTTTCCCCAAGAAACATTGCATTTGCTCAAAAAACATTTGCAATCTCTCACAAAACTTCTGTTCCCCCGAGAAACTTTGCACTTGTTACAAAACATTTAAATGATCTTGAAAAGCTATTGCATTCCCCTTTAAAACGGTGCGTTCGCTCACAAAACATTTGCGATCTCTCGCAAAACATTTGCAACCTCTTGCAAAACTACTGCGTTCCACTGAGAAACTGTTCGCACGCAAAACATCTGCAATCTATCGCACAGCTATTGCTTTCCAAAAAAACTTTGCATTCGCTCGCAAAACATTTGCCATCTCTTGCAAAACTATTGTGTTTCCCCAAGAAATGATGCGTTCACTCACAAAACATTTACATTCGCTCGCAACCGTTTGCAATCTCTCGCGAAACGATTCTGCTCCCCTGAAAAACACTGCGTTCGCTCCCAAAAATT
>NW_015505277.1:962286-992328 GCF_001515645.1 Sinocyclocheilus grahami | reverse complement strand
GTTTTCAAAACTAAGACCAAAGATCACGATGAGCTATAATGGGTTCCATGATGGCTTTGTTTGAAGGGGGGTTATGTAGTCACACCATGTCATTTTTCATTTCTCAAGTCATTTGAAACACAGGCCAGTTATGGGATGGGAGTATTGGTATTGGCTCTAGCACCAACATAAACACCATTTAGGTAGAAAAGGGGTTTATGCACTTGACACACAGTGATATGTAGTATCAGTCCAACCTTTCAATGAAGTTGTTGAAGAGAATGCGATGAGAGTAGCCCTGTCTGCGTATCTTGGCCGTCTCTAGAATACCAGTGTAGCGTAATTGGATTAGAACCTTCTCCCTGTCAAACTTATGGGCTTGCCGATCATTGTTGGGTTTTATGCAACGCACAAAGTGAGGCTGGCCTGCCACCATCTTTGATAACAGGTCCATTAGAGAATACTGCAAAGTACAGTGAATAAAGCAAGACTGTGATCAGGAGTGACGATTTTTATTGGTTCTTCTCATTATTAGGTCTTCAAAAGTCTTACTCTGAAGTAAGAGGCCACAGTTTGAGTCTTCATGTTGGTGGTCTCTCTGGGGTGATGTGTGGTGTCTCCTGTGCTCTCCGCCTTTGCAAACATAAAATATTCAGCATGCTGGAAACATGTGGTCATGAAAATCTACAGAAGGGATATTGGGGGTCTTTTATATAAACATAAAATGATCTGTTTATAATACATTTATGCATGTCTCCTCTTGGAAAATCTTATACAACAAAGCCAAAGGTCAGGGTAAACACACAATCACCGTTTGTACAGTGTCAACAGGCAAGGCAAGCATTGTTTTGTCATGGGTGGGAGTTAATTTCCGAGAGGAAGACTGAAAAATAAATGCATAGCATGTCTCCTCTTGGAAAATCTTATACAACAAAGCCAAAGGTCAGGGTAAACACACAATCACCGTTTGTACAGTGTCAACAGGCAAGGCAAGCATTGTTTTGTCATGGGTGGGAGTTAATTTCCGAGAGGAAGACTCGGAAAATTGTGATAAGACAGTCTGATTTGAATCCAAAACTTTTTTATATATAGTAAAGAAATAACATGAAATTAACTGCAGGATTCATTTGCAAAGCAATCTAACAAGCATTCAATCATCAATAAGGCCAAAGTCCTTGTTTGAAAGGGCCATGAATATTTCACCAGGCTATATTATCAAGGTGTTTCAGTGTTGAACACAAAGCAGAATCACACACTGACACAGGTGCTTTTATTTTACGTGGGCTAAAATGGATAGAATCTTTCATGTGACATTTTCTAAAGATAGCATGCTTATATATGCAAATCAATGGTAATGTATGCAGGTCTTCATCAAAGAGATCATTTCAATATGTTTAAAACCCTCATTCATTTTAGAGTGCAACCTGAATGTGAGCTCTAAGTAGCTCATGTGTTCTCTTAATAATTCTCTTGGGAATAATAAACTAAATGCTAAAAAACATTAAATTTGGAACACAAGTAGATGTTTTTAAAATGCGACTGCACATAAACACATGAAGGCAATTCTCCTAAATTCCACAGGGACACTCAATTCTAATGTGTATTATATGAACTAATCAAGCTGTAAATCAGTCAATCTACAAATGCATTAGCTATTAGACAGCTGGTAGGGTCACATGAGAAGATACTCTTTCATTCTCACAGACATGGGTCATTTTCAGGAAATGGTGCCAAGCATGTCTCCATGATTACTGATGCAACGAACAGACCTTTGTTGCAATATTTGCAATACACTTTTAAATGAAACAAAATTGTACTTGTTAAATGTTTGATTTTCATAAAACATGTAAATGTGCATATACTCACATTAGCCCTTTTAATTTATTTTTGAAATCATAATCATTAAATTCACATGGTGAATTTCTCTTTCAGTCTTTATCAGTATTTCATAATGTTTATTGGCCTCATCAAACTCATTTCAATATCTTTTCAGTATTTTTGTTTTACAGAACTTTACAAATAAAAATATAATTGGTTCAAATATTGAGTATAATCACTGTAAATCATGTAATGTGTTGTAAAGTAATGATAAATGGCTAGTTAACGTTATATTTTATGTTTAGTTAATGACTTTCATTTAACCAATAGAATTACAATTTACTATATATTACTATAGATTTATAATTCAAATGTAAATGTCTAAAGGGTTTAAATAATATACTGATTTTGATAGTTAATTAGGAAAGAATATTAACATTATATCACATTATAATGAAATATGTTTAAATTTGTAAAATATACAGGCACAGATATGCCATCCCGTAATACCTGAAACATAGACACCATATTTTTTACCGTGAATTTCTGGCACAGCTGACTTTTTAACTTTTTTCCCCCTTCCAATATTGGGATTAACAGTATAGTAACTAGAAGGGGAAAAATCTGAAAATGGGAAGGATGCATCAACCTAAGGCGATCAGCTTTCCCAGAGAAACGTTGCGTTCACTCACAAAACATTTGCAATCTTTTGCAAAACTACTGTTCCTCCAAGAAACTTTGCGTTCACTTACAAAACATTTGCGATCTCTTACAAAACTATTGCATTTCCCGAGAAATGTTGCATTCACACCAAAACATTTGAGTTTTCTCTCAAAACTATTGCCTTCCCTGAGAAACTTTGCATTTGCTTACTAAACATTTACATTCTCTAGCAAAGCAGTGTTCCCCGTACAAACGTTGTGTTTTTGCTCACAAAAGCACATCATTTTGTGAACTTTAATGTTTTTCCTAACACCTCATTTTACTAAGTTCTGCAGGTGAATGCAATGGTTTTGTGAGCGAATGGAAATACATTGAAATATAATTTTTTTTACCATCACCATGTCCCTTTAGGAGCTCTATAGTACAGAGAGGAGAAGAGGTCAAAATGAGGTACCTTGGCAAAGTTAATGGTGCCTTGTGATTGTTGTGTGCCCATACAAGCAGATCCCGCAGCCTTGCCTTTAGTGTGAGCCAGGTTACCTACACAAAGAGAGAGGTCAGGGCAAATATCTGCTTTTACTGCGATAACCAAACACATTAGAAATCTGCTGTTGATACTTCATTAGATTAGATCACATGTTCTTCACAGATAATCTACCAATTATTGCAAGGTTAACCATTTCAAGGGCACTGGAATATACGGTCTTTAGAGGTCAGTGCTGTGACAGATAAATAAGCTTCACAATGGTCAAGTAGCTAACAAAAGCCTTATGAATAAGGCCTAGGTTTGAAATCCCAGCAGACTTCCTGGAAACAATCCCCAGTGAATCTCACAGGACGTAATCGACTGTGTCAGTCAGACGACCTCCATTCATCCCATCAGATCGCACGGGAGTGAGCACATTTTCTTTTCTAGAGAGAGTGCTACATTCATTCGTTCAGACCAATAGACCAAACTCCCTGCTTAACGTTTCAGACAGGATGGTGTTTGCACTGTCATTTCCATTCTGTGAGATTGTGGTGTGGCCTATAATGCGGTGTAATCTAATAGAATGTGACTATACTTACCATTTGGGTGCTCATGCTATGCTAAAATACACTACAGTAGTATTGCTTTCTCTAGTGGGTCACTTAAAGAAGCACAAGTTAGGCGAACGTTTTGGTTTAAAAATAACCTAAAATCTACCAACAGCATCTGTGTCATACTGTTATAGCAACCCTTGTCACTCGTCCCGTAGTTTAAAGGACAAGTTTGTGTGCTTATAATAAAAGTCTATGGGGCATGTTGGAGGGTTTAATATTTAAAAATTGTAATAAAATGTGTCTATACTAAAAAGTGTTGTTTGAACTGTACAGTTGTATTTTTAAGTGTGATTACTTTTCTGTATGGATGAACTTTAGATGATGTGGCATTTGCTCCATGTAAACAGGTCTTGATAGTTTATAGGAAATTCTGTTTTCTTTTTTTTCTGGATTCTGTACTTTGCGATTTTTAATACAAATGTAACAGCAAAAATACTGTCTAACAAATTCATTAATAAACCTTTAACAATTGAATCAATTAGAAATTTAAAAATATAATCAAATGAAACTATAACAACAAAACATTGCATTTTTTGGTCAAACAAGGTGCTGCACAGATAAAAAGAACTTTTATGGTGTATAAATAAATAAAAAATGGCTGTTATATATGATATTACTTATACTTATAATAATAATAATAATTACCCACTTAATGTTTTAATACTTTGTATTACATTAGATTAGTATTATATTTGTATCATATTATATATAGCCATAAATTATCTTTTGGGGGTGATTTCTCTGCCAAATTTGGTGTGCAATAAATTTGTGATTAGTGATTTTTTTTAAAGAATTCACACTGCAGGACTCTGCTATTCACAACTAAAGTAGTGGAAACTGGTGGATGTACTCAAAGCAACAAAATGTTCCCTTTTTTTTCTGGCAGCACAATGGGGAAAAAAAAAGTAATTGAACGAGGCAATTACACAATGATTGGATTGACTGACACATTGTTAGAGGTCACTGTTTAGAAAATCTGTCACATACAGAGAGGACAAATGAAACACACACACCAAAAGCTTTATAAGCGCATGCCTAGATGAATGTGTGTGGATTTGTGGGTTCTTTAGCAACATAAAATAATTATATCTGTACAAAAAAAGGACAGAAAATGAAGCATCTAAACAGCAGACATACCAAAGGCTTTAAATGTTTCTAAAGAGTGCAAAGTCAAAGCAAACCTGTTTTAGTGAGCGGGTGAGTAAGCAGTTTACGGATCAGTTCATTCTCTGAGGACCTCAGCAGAAGAACAATATCAGCGGGCAGAGCATCTCTGTTCTTAGCCAGAAAACCGCCGGCATTATAGATCACCTAACCACACGAGAAACAAGATGTATTTGCATCTAATAGACTATTATTCTCACAGATGAACTTGGCTTAGAGGGCTAGTTCACCCAAAAATGACAATTCTGGCATCATTTACTCACCCTTGCATACACAAAAGACGATATTTTAACAAATGTGTTTTCATTTTCTATACAGCAGACAAGTTCTTCACACTATTAAAAAAACGTTTGTATAAAAACTATTTGTTTGGGGAATCCAAAATTGTTCTTTCATGACACTGCTGTGAAAACTCCATTTTGGATCCTTTATTTATAGAAATGTGAATGATGTCAGAATTTTCCTTTTTTTGTGTGTAAACAAAACATTTAATTCTATTTCATATCTTTGTTTCTGTGGTATGTTTGAAAAAAAAAAAAAGATGCAGAAATAAATATTGATAAATATAAGATTTCTACCTTGCCTGCGTAGTGATGGATTCCAAAGCCCAGATCAACCCTCTTTGGTCTCCAGAAGTTTTGGGACTTTAAGTTGTCCTCAAATTTCTCTGAATGAACAAAAGACAACTGCTTGTTAATTATGCACTCATTCACACACTCATCCATTCACAAGTTCATTCATTCAATAATTAATTTGATCGTTGACGTAGTTTGTCGATTTAACCATTCATAATTTGTCAGTTCATGCATTCATTTGCTCATATATTTGGTCGTTCACTGACCCGACCCTCATTAATTCATTCATCCATTCGTGATACCATGAGATACACATGAATGAATTCATCCATCAGTTTCATTCAGTATAAAGCAATAAAGCTAAGTCATGGAAAAACAGCTAGGCGTCTAGTGTTGGCAAGTTGAATTATTCAGCTGTCAGTCAAAGACTTCAGTGAGAGTGTCCTCTGGAGAAAGCAGATGAAAACTTAGCATGCCAGTAAATATTTGATGACAGCCTCTCCCTTGATCTTGTGGGTCTGTGCGTACGTGTGTGTGTGTGTGTGTGTGTGTGTGTGAGAGAGAGAGAGTGTAAGTGTCCCTGGTCATAAGACACTAGGTGAACACAACTCAAGCTAAAAGCTCTATGATGTTTCAGGGAGAAGGTCAGATGTTGAGAGGAACTTGCCGACGAGGGTCTGGTCAGTAGCCTGAGGAAAGCGACTCTCCTCGTCCAGTAGCGCTAACATGCCCATGGGCTTCTGAAGGAATAGGTCCAGCAGCGGCCGGTTGTCTTCATATTCAATCACTCGAGCATCCACGTCTTCGTTCAGATACTCATCCTGCAGAGCAACCAAATGAGGTTATTGGAATCAAATCTCTGAATGTTTTATACAATACTATTCAAAAGTGTGGGATTTTTATTTTATTTTATTTTATTTATTTTTAATTTAATTATTTTTTTATACTTTATTTCATTTCATTTTATTTTAAGAATTAATGCTTTTTTCTCTCAGCAAGGATGTAATTAATTGACCAAAAGTGACAGTAAAGAGTTTTTAAAACTATTATTCATATTTCAAATAAATGCTATTTCTTTGAACGTTCTATTCAACAAAGAATCCTACAAAAAGAAAGAAAAAAAATTAATAATAAGAAATGTTTTTTTGAGCAGTAAATCAGCATATTAGAATGATTTCTGAAGGATCATGTGACACTTCATGTGAAAATTCAGCTTTGTATCACAGGAATAAATTATATTCAAATAGAAAACAGTTATTTTAAATTGTAATAATATTTCACAGTATTACTGTTTTTACTGTATTTTTAGATAAATGCAGGCTGGGTGAGTGAAAGGGACTTCTTTTAAAAACATGAAAAAATCTTACCGGCCCCACATTTTGGAACATTAGTGTAGATGCATAAACTATCAATATTTATTTAGAAAATTAGACAAAAATGACACAATATTGAGAACATTTCTTAATTTGGTCCAGAAGGACACTGCTGCTTCTTTAATTCATCACCCCTAAAATGGCATAGAAAACAAAATCCACGTCAATCAGTTATTCTCTTCCTGTCTAACTGGGCGTTTTTTTAGCCAGAATAAACTGCAAGTGCACAAGACTTCATGCTGATAGTAAAAAAATTGGTCATGCGAGCCAAATTCTACATAAAATGTCAAAAGAAAACTCTTTGTTATGAGACAATGCATTCATATTTTGAAATGTCTTGTTTGATTGCACTATGTCTCTGAATGTGATGTTTTCTGTGACCTTTACGCTTGATGCTGCTATTATTTTGCACCTGAATTTCTCCTCGGGGAACGTATTTCTGTTCTTCTATCCACTAATATTTGTATGCTTCCAATAAGACTGCAGACTTCTGCTAGCCTCCTAAATCTGAGCTACACTGTGTGTCAGGCAATTCCTGCTGCTACACGATGACTTCCTGTGAGCAGAGCACTCAACCCAAAGCACAAATGTCATGTCCGTCTTGTCTCTAGACTGCCATGTTGATAAATTACAATACACACATGGACCTAAATTATTCACTGGAGAAACGCATCAACACACATAAAGAAGCTTGTCCAAGAAATCCAATCTCTGGTGTAGATTTGAGCTTTTAGCCGCGGGTTAAGTCATCCTGCGAACAGGGAATAACCTCATTTTTTGGGACAGTAAGACTGCTGCTGACATACAAGCCTCGGGGAGGCAAAAACAACAGAGATTTGAAGCAACAAAAAATAACAGAAAACACACTCTTCAGTGTTTACTTCAGGCTACATACTCCTGAGTGCTCGGAGTAGAAATAATAATATGGAGAACACACATCAACAAATAGGTTGTGAAGAAATGTTACAGGAAAAGCTCAAAAAGCAATTTCTGGGTCAAATTCAACTAACTAACTAACTAATTGTATTGTAAGATAATTAAGCATATTTTTGGACTTTTCTTTTCTTTTGCTTTTGATATTGTTTTAATTACATTTCCCATACATTCTCATTAGTGTAAAAATCTAAATTTCATTATTATGTATATTAGTTAAAAGATGCATTAATGATGCTAAAATAATATTACAACATTTTTACTGTATACAGTAAAGATTATAAAAAATAATTACATTTTCTCCCAAAATCTCATCATAAAAATGTTCTCTTTCTTTCTTTCTTTCTTTCTTTTTCTTTCTTTCCCTCTCTCTCTTTCTCTCTTTCTTTCTTTCTACACACACACACACACACACACACACACACACACACATATACATACACATATATATACAGTATATATATATATATATATATATATACACACACACACACACACAAGATAAAATAAAATACAAACTATACATAATAATAATAATAATAATATACATAATATAATAATAATTATTATTCTTGATTCCCTAGCACCCTCATAGCAACTGCCTAGCAAATAAATATATTTGTGAGATTTACCCATATAAATACTAACGAATTATGCATCAACCACAGAAATGTGGCCATCATATCCGCACGTTTACCTAAAGCAGCATTTCCTGTCTGCTTATAGAAGCACAAGCAAAGTCAGCGGCTCCTGACATAACCCTTGTTTCAGATGATTTATGAAGGCACTAATGTGGGTTAGCCGCAAACGTTTAGAGGCACCAAATCACTTTCCCCCTCAAGGCTACAGTCAGTCTGGGGAATTGCCACGCTTGTCTGCGTCAAAAGAAAACTGAATATTCCACTCCCCTTCCTTTCATTTCTCACAACACTGTGAAACGATAAATGATGAGGTGTTACCACCATTTAGATGGAAATAAGGTTATGCAGAGAGGGGGGACTAAAAATGCTCCCAAAAGGCATAGAAAAGCTCCCAAACAATTCAAGACTGTATAAAATGACTTTATCAGAGGCAGGATGTACCTGTTCCCAGGCGAAGACGTGCTGGTTGAAGTAGAACTGGATCTGCTCATTGGCAATGTTGATGCAGAGCTGCTCAAAAGAGTTCCTCTTAAAGTTTTCAAAGCCAAAGATGTCCAGAATACCGATGTTTAGACCTTTGTCTTCCTCCCTGGAGAGAAATTCAAGGATAGAATTAAGAAAAAAAAATGTATATGGAATTTTAAAAATGTTTGTCATTCACACATCAGTACATAGGATGAAAGTATATCTTTCTAGTTTCTGGTCAGCAAGGAGATGTTCTAAAGTTGTATTTCTCCTGGATGGTGGCATTGAAAGAATTTGATTGCAACTGTTGAAATAGTGGCAAATCTGAGCACAGATTGAGAACACTCTCTTCTCTTACCCTGACTGGTTGTCGTTGTCTGGTTTCAGGAGAGAGTTGATGCGGTTGACGATCCAGCTGAACAGGCGTCCATAAAGGGCTTTGCCCATGGCGTCCCGTACCTCAGTGGCCTTCTCCGCTGTGTTTGATCTGACGATGGTTTCGCCCCGTGTGACCACACAGTGAGAGGTCAGCGCTTCCTGGAGCTCATCCGCACGGATACACAACAGCGATGCAGCTGAACGTACAAACACATAGAAACATAACAACAATATGACGATTACAAAAAGTACTGTTGCACTGGGTACATACTTACAAGTACATGTAACATGACAATACCCCAGTTTTGGGATATGCTATCATCATGAAAAATGATGGTAAAATTACCAAAAATTTGTAAACCACAAACTAGGGTTATACCTAACCCTAACCCTAACTAAAACTAAAACCATAGAAAGAAAACAACATCAACAGCAAACTTGGAATAAAATACAAACAACCCAAGTGATACAATTAAATAAAATAAATTTAACATCAGCAAATTGCCAAGACAACATTGTCATCTAGTTTAACCTGATGTACTAAAAATAGAACAAAAATGAATAAAAACTACAGTATATAGACATATTACAAAAACTAATAAAAATGACAAACACACTACAAAATTACTCAAATTTGAACTAAAATATAAACAGAGAACATAAAAATAAACACTAATTAAATATGTTAATAAAAACTAATGAAATGTATTAATATAAACTAAAGTAATACTGCAAGAAATACTGCAAGTTAGCTTTAGCAGAGGGTTTCATTAATTTAAAACCCTAGGAAATTTTCAGGCTTTTTTTTTTAAAGATTAGAAATACACTACATCTTCAATTCTAATTTGAGGAATAGTTCACCCAAAAATGAAAATGAGCCATTCAAGATGTAGATGTGTTTGTTTCTTCATTGGAACACATTTGGGGAAATGTAGCATTTCATCACTTGCTCACCAGTGGACAATGGATCCTCTGCAGTGAATGGGTGCCGTCAGAATGAGAGTCCAAAGAGCTGATATTATCTTATCATTTTTGGATGAACTATTCCTTTAAGCACATTTCTTTTTACAAGAGCTGAGATTAATGCTGACAAAAAGCATTAAAATAACATATTTTAGATTTACTGTAACATTTTCTAACACACACACACACACACACACACACACACACACACACACACAGGTTTGTTTTTTGTGAATTGTGGGGACATTCCATAGGCGTACACACACACACACACACACACACACACACATACATACATACACACATACATACATATATATACACATACACACAGTGGTGGCTAAAATGATCAGAACACTAGCATTTTCACCAACTAATTGTTGGTCTTTTCGCGTTGGCATGAAACATTAGCATACTGCCCGCCCACTTGTTGGTCTTTTCGCGTTGGTCTGAAACATTAGCATACTGCCCGCCCACTTCTCCAGATCTCCGAGGACCTGACTTGGACTTCACACATCCAAACTCAGGTTAATAAAGCCAGGCAAAGACTGTACCATCTGCGACAGCTGAGAAAATTCAGGGTTTCGCCAGCAATCCTGAAAACATTCTATTCAGGGGCCATTGAAAGTGTATCTCAGTGTGGTATGGGAACAGCTCCAGTCAAGACTGCAAAGCCCTGCAGAGAGTTGTGCACTTAGCTGAGCGCATCTCAGGGTCTGCTCTCCCCTCTCTACAGGACATCTACCTCAAACGCTGCAAAAGCAGAGCTGTCAAAATCATCAAGGACTCCAACCACCCTGGTAACGGTCTTTTCATTTTGCTGCCATCTGGTAAGCGCTTCCGTAGCCTGATGGCAAAAACCGAGAGACTTAGGAGGAGCTTCTTCCCTCAGGCCATCAGGCTCCTAAACTCAAACTCAGTCTCTTAACACCAACATGACTTCACTTAATTATCAGTAAGACACTTAATGTACTGACATTGTCACGTGCACACAGCAATTTCTGTAATATTTTATTAATTTACTTTTTTACCCCTATTGCTGCTATGTAACTACCTTGTACAACCGGTTTGCACATTCTTCTCTTGTACATTCCTGCTCATCTTAATATTTATTAATTCTACAGTATACTGTGCTGCGCATTTTATTTTATACTTATTTTTGTATCTTACTTTTTCCATACCTATATTAATAATTGCACCTGACTTACATTTCACTGCTGGTCATATATTCTCTATATAACCATGTATGTGACAAATAAAAAATCTTGAATCTTGAATCTTGAATGAAAATGTAAATGCATTCTTTGCCACTAGGTGCCGCTTTAGGAGCAGTAAAAATAATGGTTTCCCCGGTAATGGCTGTACACAAAGCAGCACTGTGCTCACAAACAGCTGCTTTATCAGGCGTTACAGGCATGATAAAGTGGAAATGAGACCAATCACTGCAGATTAGCGTCACGCAAAGGAGGAGTTTGGAAAAATGAATCATTGAGCGAATCTTTTGGGAGTCGTTGAGCAAGTAAGGTAAAAATAAAATGCATATTATAAGACAATGAAAGTGTTTTTTGACCTTGCATGCATGTCAACCTGTTGTTGGGGACTCCCAAAACCAAAATATGAACCTTTCATTACCCATAATAGGGGCACTTTAATTCTGTATTCATGCTGAACTTAGCTGCAGCTTCAAGGTTAAGGCAATATGAGAGAGATGGTCTCCTACACGGCCTGGTGTACGACCCGAGACTTCTCCAGCAGGTAATCTGAGATCTGAGCTCCCACCACGGTCCCTCCACAGGTGAACTTCATCTCCAGATACTTCCCAAAACGACTGGAGTTATCATTGATCACAGTGCAGGCATTTCCAAAGGCCTCCACCAGGCTATTGACCAGCAAAATCTTCTCTTGGAGGGTCTGATTGTTTGCCTGAAGAAACAAAAAGATAGAAAAAGATTTCAGTTGGAATTATTTTATTATTGTGAGAAGAATAAAGCATTAAGTGATATGAGAGACATTCTATGACAAAAAAACATGTCATAACGTGACAGTGAGAACATAAAGCCGCTTTCCGAACCTTTCCAAGGACGGTCAGCTGTTGGACTAATAAGTGGGCACTTTCTGTTTTCCCAGCACCGCTTTCTCCGCTAATGACAATGCACTGCACACAGAAACAAACAGTTCAGAACATGACTGATGATACACTAAGAACAAAAAAAAGGTAACCTAAAATTGATAACATCTAAATATTAAAATATTAGGTCACACTTTATTTTAATGTCCAATTCTCGCTATTAACTATGACTTTTGCCACAATAAACTCCTAATTTGCTTCTTATTAATAGTCAGTAAGGTAGTTGTTAAGTTTAGGTATGGGGTAGGATTAGGGAAGTAGAATATGGTCATGCAGGATATGTGCTTTATAAGTACTAATAAACATCCAAAATGCTATTAATAGGCATGCTAATAAGCAACTACAGTAGTTAATAGTGAGAATCGGTCCCTATACTAAAGTGTTACCAAATATTATTTGCTATCATTCACTCAACCTAATACAATACTTGAAAACTACTTGGGTTAAATCAGGTAGGGATATCTCTTTAAAGTAACAATTGCAGGTTACGAACATACTCTAGGACCACAGTTGAACATACTCTACCTGATCAGCATTATGGGACACCATGGACTGATATGCGATGTCTGCAACTGCGTATATATGAGGAGGGTTTGATGTTCTTTTGGCTCCAATATAAACCTTAGAATGCTGTCAGAGAATCACAAAATATTAGACAGCTGTAAACTGTAAATTAGATTTCCTGAAACAAAAGTGTAACGTGTAATTAAGTGTTCGAAAACTTTTAGCTTGCACTTAAGTATATTCTTAAAGTATATTATTTCCATAATAAGCACTCTTTTTCTAAGTACACTAAAGTGCACTTCTTTTTTCACAAGGAAATCTAGAGAGAGGAGAACATGTGAATGAAAGAAAAGGGAAAATTATATATACACTCTTTATGCAAGAGGCACAATATCACAAAACAGATACAGATTGACAGGTGAGGAAGAAAGCGAACGAGAGATGTGGCAGTAAATGGAATGTAGTAGACTATGAAATGCTGAGGGCATTCATAATGAAATATCTCACACCTCCGGCATGTACAGCTCCGTTTTGTGGAATGGATTAACCGCTATGAGGATGTCTCCAACGTAGGTATAGATCTGCTCCTTTGCGTAACGTCTCTGTAGCTGTTCAGTGATTGTGTTCTAACAGAGAGACAATTAAACATCACAGATGGCCGTCCCATCGAACCACTGCACACCGATACACAACAATATAACCATCTAATACCACATTTTCATGCATGACCAAACCTAGACACGGTGAGAGGATTAATTATCTAGACTACTGCATTAATGGTTCTTTACATTGTGATTATTGCACACTATGTACATTTTGCTGCCATATGCGGCCAATATGGCCATACAAGACAGTTACACGCATCACAGGTCTCCATCTGGTGATATCAGTCCAAGGACACAGGCCTAACACAAGTGCTCCCTGTCAGCACTGCTACCATAATGGATGAGAAAATATATCTAGTGTCAAAGACAGCCCTCTGCATTGATAAATCACCTTAAAGGTGTTTCTATACAAACTCTGTTATTGTTCACTAATCTGTCTATTTATTCACTTGACAGTTAAAATATGAGACTGCTTGGATGAGTTATGGTCACTTGACAGTCTCTTTGAAAAATGCTGCTGGAAAATGTAAGAAGTACAAAAAATTCCAGCTGGAATGAATGGGCTGTCTGGCGGAAGGATGGAAAATATCCTGAAGTCTTTCCTGAGTCTTTGTACTGATGATCAAAACCTGTGTGTGTGTGTGTGTGTGTGTGCTTTGCCCTTTCTCTTGTGGGGCCTGTATTCATTCTTACTTCATCTAGAACCTCTAGGGTTGCCAGATCATCCACGTCGTCACAGGTTTGACTTTGAGACTTCATGTAGCTGCCTTTTTTGGTGTGGATCCGCTCATGCCTGCAACCATGAAAGTTAAAATCACAGAAATTAATCACACAAATTACCTTGTTGAAATTATTGATAAAGGCATTAAAGGTAATGATGAAATAAAAACCAATAGTTATATAAGAAAATTGCAAAGTCATTTGAAGATGCCCATATCTAATTTCAAAATCTTTATTGCAAGGTTATTTTATTCTATAGCTTTATTATTTTTTCAAAAGCTATGCAGTAAAATTATCACAATAAATTGAGTTAGCATCTTATCAAACTAACAATAGGTGCTGTGACAGGCATGCAAAATACATTACTGTTCAAAAGTTTGGGGTTAGTAATATTTTTTCCATCTAAAAGAAATGAACAACTATATATTTAAAAAAAAAAATGATGAAAATTAAGCATCACTCTTAGTTTCTATTAAAATATTAAGCAGCACAGCTGTTTCCATCATTGATAAAAATATGAACTTTTTCTTAAGCAGCAAATCAGCTGACTGCTGACTAACCAACTTTTTTAATACTAAAAAGAATTATGAAAATAGTTCAAACTAGTTTTGCCCATAAATAATATAGCCACACTATACTGAATAGTTGTTTTATGAATTTTTAAGCTTGTTAAGTATGTTTGTGATGTTATTAAACAAATGCTAGCATGCACCTATGAACTAGTGTGACTATCACAGCAAATATGTTAAATAACTTCATTAATATGTTAAATAATTTCACTACTGTAAGGGACCGCAAACGTATGCAGAGAGCGGTGAAGACTGCTGAGAAGATCATCAGGACTCCACTGCCCTCTCTTCAGGCCATTTACCATCGCAGAGTCCACAGAAGAGCTGCATCCATCATTAAAGACCCCACCCACCCCCAACACAGACTGTTCACACTCCTACCCTCAGGATGGAGGTACAGGAGTGTAAATTGCAGGACTTCCAGATTAAGGAACTCCTTCTTCCCCTCAGCTATTAGACTCTTAAACAAGTAGCTAGTTAGTGGACTTATATATCTCAGAGAACAGTCGGTCCAAATTGTTTCATCTCATTTGAACATTTGTAATGTTATTGCTGTTATTACGACCATTGTATATTTGTTAATATTACTTATGTAGCCTCATCTCAATTTGCACATCTGTTACTGTTTCTGCTGCTATTGTTATCATGTAGTTGCACTCAAATTGCAAATCTTGGACTTATATATCTCAGAGAACAGTCGGTCCAAATTGTTTCATCTCATTTGAACATTTGTAATGTTATTGCTGTTATTACGACCATTGTATATTTGTTAATATTACTTATGTAGCCTCATCTCAATTTGCACATCTGTTACTGTTTCTGCTGCTATTGTTATCATGTAGTTGCACTCAATTTGCACATGTTACTGCACTATTGTTTTTTGCACATAAGTTAATATTGTACATTCGCATATATAGATACCATATGCATAGTCTATATTTCTATTTTCACATTCTATATTTCTACTCTATTCTCGCATGTATAGATACACATAGTCTATATTTCAATTTTTTCATAGTCTATATTCCTACTACTGCAGCATAGTTTTTATTATTATGTTTCTTACATTGTATGTATGTATGTGTGTGTATAGTTTTGCACTGTCTTGGCATTCATTGTGGACAGCAAAGTAAGAATTTCATTGCTCAGGGAAACTTGTTTTCCTCACTGGGCATATGACAATAAACGCTTTGAATCCTTGAATCCTTGAAATAAAAGCAGCAATTCTGCAGTAATGCAGTAAAAAAAGTGGACAGCAAGGAAGGGGTTACACTTTAAAACATCAAGAGTGCAAAACAGACATCCACTCACACACACACACACACACAATTATACACACTCAAATGAATTGGTATGGCTATAACCATATAGCCAAACCGAGTCAGAAAACTGAAATCAAATCAGACCCTGAAGAATTAAGCTCTGATAAAACATTCCTGTTCATTTTTATAGAATTTTAATGTTTTGTTTAACAAAATGCTTTCTCTGTGTTCAAGTTTGACTGTAGTAATAATAATTAAAAAACTGACGCTTCAAATCAACATTTCAAAAAATAAAAATAAAAAAAACTAAACCTTTACAAAAAGTTGTCTTTGAGAATGTCTAAATATATATCTAAACCCACAACTTTATAAAACAAGTATTTATGTCTAAAAACAATTAGAGAATTTATAGGCCTTATATAGTATATAGAGCTATACTGGAATCTATGGGCTAAACCATGGAATTGCAGATGTTTTTCTCATTTTACTCCCACCAGATAGCACTAATCTGGCTTAAAAATTGGATTTTAAAGGCAATACTGCATTAATTGAAAAGTAATATAAAAATACATCAATTTTTATCATCAATTTTAATGCATAAATATTAATTAGTATCATGAAATTATCTCAAAATACAAAAGAAAAAAAATATTATATATAAAATATGTTACATCGATTTTACTGGGGGGAAAAGTTAAATTTTAAGTGTCCGGTCACTTTTGACCGTGAAGATCACAAGTGTGACTCCCAAATGAGGAGCACCAGATGGTTAAAAGAATAACTCTTGAATAAACCCTACATCCTAAGCACTCTTAAGATTATTCATTATAGAGCAAAGAAAAGCACAACATATGAGCACATATTCTCAATGATATTGGTATTATACACTAAAACTGCAAAAATTAGCTGCCTAACAACACATTCTGTGAATCACAAAAACACACCATTGGGTACACAATCAACACTTCTGGGAAAGCTGCAAGGGAAGTCGCCACGACATATGATCAGAGACAGGAAGCTGCTACTGCTAAATCCACATGAAGTAGATTTGATCTAACCCATGTGACTGACAGTCAATATCTCCTACCTGGAATCACTGTCTCTCCTTTCAGATATTCCAAGATGGCTTAAATGATAAAAATAAAGTTAATATCTTAGAAGCAAAGCAGGGTTTGTGATGGTTCCACTATAATGGCTAGCACTGCGGTCAGCAGAAATCCTTATATTTTTATGAACGTGTTTATGTAAGATTTAAAAATATAAGTAATTCTGATGTATCTCTGGCTTTCAAGACTGATTACAGAGGACTCATTCTTGAGTTTTGAGTTATTTATCAATTGTTGTTTGTTTAAACATGCTCTAGATGGACACGGTCAATAATAGTTTAATTTTTAAGTATAATTTGTCGACATTATGTTTCAATAAAATAGAAATCAAATCTGACAAGGGTATCATACACTTTGCTTAATAAGCACAGATGGCACAGAAAATGGGAGCTATATACAGTGCCCTCCATTAATATTGGCACCCTTGGTAAATATGCGCAAAGGCAGCTGTAAAAAAAATAAAAAAATTAGTACATTAAGACGATATAGACACACGTCATATTCCAGGCAGATTTGTAACATCTTTAGTTGATTAGAATCTCTTAATTATTGCCCTGATGGTGGAAATGGGGATTTTCAATGCTTTAGGTATTTTCTTTGATGGATGATTAGGTGAATTTGGCCTTTGTCTTTGACAGGAAGTCATCATGCCTGGACAATTTCATGTTCCTAGTCACCCTGGTGTGCTAAAAATGTAAATATGAATGGGAATATACTTCAGAGACATTTTACTCATAATAATTTCTAGGGGTGCCAATAATTGTGGCCAACATGCATTGGAGAAAAACTTTTATTTCATCATGAGATTTTCTCCCCACTTTCAATTGTTTTACTTCAATGATAGGTTAGAATTTTGTGAATTGTTTTAATGAAAGATCAAAAGGATAAACAATGCAGATTTATTTTCATAGCCGACTTTGCTCATATTTACCAAGGGTGCCAATATTAGTGGAGGGGCACTGTATTTTACAGGTTGGTCCAACTAAGGCTCAAGCATGTTTTAGACAATCTATTTTAAATGCAAGATAGGACTTTCAAATACTCTGTCATCATACTGAGGATTTTGATGAATTCTACATAAGAATGCATCAGTTTTTTTTTAGCAGAACAACAGCTACCACATCAAGTAAGGTTTCCTCTCTTTGCGTAAATGGACTGTTTCTCTTTATACAATCTCTGGTAGAGTTCATCCAGTCATTTCTTGTGAAAAACAAGTACACTTTATCATACTTTTTAAAAAGAAGTATTCATTACAAAATTAATATACTTTAAAATAACATAATTGATTATTAACTGAATGTAATGTTTAGAATAATGCCTAACTGAAATTAAAACTTTTGCAATGATCCTTTTAATTACACATTTGTAATAATGAAGTTGTGATTTAGTACAATTAAAATGTAATGTAACTTTAAATGTATGATTGAATAACGCACTATAGTTAAAATTATAATCAGCTAGTTAATTGTATGTCTTTACAGCACACAAAAAAGATGATTAAAACAATGAGTTCGAATTAACTTTAAAGTAAAATGTTTAATTTGACATTATTAAAAAATGCACTTAATTACTAACATAGTCATGAAAGTGTACTCTATTTAGGCACACTTAAGTGGCCTTTTATTTCATTAATATATGTGACCCTGGAGCACAAAAGCAGTCTTAAATCGCTGGAGTATATTTGTAGCAATAGCCAAAAAAACATTGTATGGGTCAAAATTACCGATTTTTCTTTTATGCCAAAAATCATTAGGATATTAAGTAAAGATCATGTTCCATGAAGATATTTTGTAAATGTCCTACTGTAAATATATCAAAACTTAATTTTTGATTAGTAATATGCATTACTAAGGACTTCATTTGGACAACTTTAAAGGCGATTTTCTCAATATTTGGATTTTTTTGCACCCTCAGATTCCAGATTTTCAAATAGTTGTATCTCGGCCAAATATTGTCCTATCCTAAAATGGAAATCGTATTTATTTCATTATAAGCTTATTTATATTCAGCTTTCAGATGATGTATAAATCTCAATTTTGAAAATGTACCCTTATGACTGGTTTTGTGGTCCAGGGTCACATATCTACAGTACAATTTGAAGTCCAGTTTTAAAATATAGTTTTACTACATTTAAGCGTATTTTTTTAACACAGGAATAGGTAGAATGTTACTTGTTCTAGGTCACTAATATGGCTGGAAGTTTCATCTAATGTGAGGGTAAAAGGTTTTAATCTGTAGATCTGTCAAAGTTTTTAGTGACAAAAAGTAGCCTTTAAATTGTAAAAGTTAGAAACACAGTTCAAATTAAAACTTGCGACACTTTAAAGACTTTGTTTTTGTCACGTCGAACACATTGTATGACTCGCAGAAAGCACTAGAGCTGATATTTATGTCTAACTACCTTGTTTTCTCGATAACGCCCATTTGTTGGTTGAGGTCGATTAGCTCCATCAGCTGCTTCTGCAGCGTCTTCTCTCGGCCCACAATCTGTTTGATGAAGACATGCTGAAGAAGGTCAAACACATTGGGCCTGAGCTCAAAATCCTTTATCAGACACCTGAAGGGGACACAATCGAAAAATGGGAGAATTTGTGCTAAAATGTCCAAGATATCACATCAAATGGCAACTGATAAGGACCAGATTCCGGAAAAGCAAACAAGCTAAAGGTTGTCGAGATGAATTCAGTTACAAACAATGTTCTGGCGAAACAGCAGGAGGATAATTAGAGTTTTACGAGGCATGGCTCTTTATGAGAGTAATTAACCTACAAAATCAGTGTCAAAAAGAACAACTAACAAAACTTTAACAACCAGCAAACTTTGTATTTGCCAATGCTGTACTTATAATTACAAATACGTTTAACCTGCGTTACTCACTTGCATATAAAATCGTTAAAATCGTTTGACCAAAGCTCTGGTTGGTGTAGGGTGGGTGGAGGATTTCTGTACGGAGAAAAACAGATAAATAGACAAAGATAAGTGTGAGAGAGCAATGAGGAGACAACTGCTCACAGCAAATTGATCCCATTTATTTCAAAGGGAAAAGGCACTCCTCACTTGATAAGATTATTAGATTACTGCCTCAAATTGTCTGTTGTTTAGATGAATCATTTCAAGCACAGACCATGGGAATATACTTCAGAGACATTTTACTCATAATAATGTCTAGGGGTGCCAATAATTGTGGCCAACATGCATTGGAGAAAAAACATTTATTTCATCATGAGATTTTCTCCCCACTTTCAATTGTTTTACTTCAATGATAGGTTAGAATTTTGTGAATTGTTTTAATGAAAGATCAAAAGGATAAACAATGCAGATTTATTTTCATAGCCGACTTTGCTCATATTTACCAAGGGTGCCAATATTAGTGGAGGGGCACTGTATTTTACAGGTTGGTCCAACTAAGGCTCAAGCATGTTTTAGAGTAAACAAACAATCTATTTTAAATGCAAGATGGGACTTTCAAATACTCTGTCATCATACTGAGGATTTTGATGAATTCTACATAATTATTTATATTATTATTTATATTATTATAGTTTGGGTTCTTTTAAAATTTAGTTGGAAAGCCACTATAGCCCATAATACACTTTAAACAGATATATGTTATGAAACATGGCATGTTTGTTACTTTAGGCACTATTTAATTGTATTATTATTTTTTATTCATATTCATATTAATATTATTATTATTATTATTATTATTATGTATTCTTCTTCAATCCATGCCAATAAACAGCCAGTTTCCATTTTTACAATTTATCTCAAATGGAGTGACAACATGCCCCACTGCAGGCTAAATGGGTAATAAAATGGTTTTCCTGGGTAATAACAGTGGGAATATTTAATATGGTTTTGTAGTGAAGATATTAAAGTTTGTGACCATAAAGAGAGAGGAAAAAAAGGCAAAGAAATATTCAACGGTGTAAAAATAGTGACAGCTAACCCTGATCACCTTTGTTTTTGTTTGAGGTTGCATGAGTGAAAGTGAAATTTGCAGTGAATTTGTGCTCATGTGAGAAAGCTTTGTGAAGCCGTGAAGGCTGCCAAAAAGCTTTTCCCTGTAAATGTAGATAAGTAAGCAGATAGACACTTAACGGTGTCACAGAGGACCTGACAAGCATTCCCTGCTGTGGAACAATAGAGCTAATTAGCCATCATTAGGTGTCCTGGTGAAGGGGGCTATTAGTAGAGGGGTTGAGGAGGTGTACTACAGCCCAACGGCTAGCGCATCAGGAGCACGCTCTGCACCTCTGACAGCGATTAATTACCCTAATGGGGGGGCATACATCTCTGCTTATCACACGCTGCACCCCACACAAACAGCGGGTGTCAGACTGGAGAAACGCTTCGACTATTAAAGTGCATCCTTATCGGAAAATGCAGCAGCAAAAAATAAAAGATTACAGATGAAAACAACAAGCCTTCTGCCATTTAAAGCACATTGTTCAGAGCACAGCATTCATACAGCAACAATAATGTGGCCTGGGATGTGTTTTGTTCTGGTAAGTCATACGTCACTAATAAAAGCACCAAATAATCAACAAAGTACATAACCGTTCAAAAGACCGGGGTTGGTAAGATTTTGTAATGTTTTTGAAGGGTGTCTCTTATGCTCATCAAGGCTGTATTTATTTGATCAAAATAGTGAAATGTTGTGAAATATTATTATCTAAGCAGCAACACAGCATATTAGAATGATTTCTGAAGCATCATGTGACACTGAAGACTGCAGTAATGATGCTGAAAATTCATGATTTTCATGATTCTGTGATGTATAAAAATGTCAAAAGAACAGCATTTATTTGAAATAAAAAATCTCTTGTAACATTGTTATTATTATTTTTACTTAATTTTGATCATGATTAATGCATCCTTGCTAAATTATATGGAAGCCCGTTTCCACCACAGAAACAAACAAACAAATAAATACAGTACATACATATATGATTTTTTTTTATTCTTGCAAAAAAATTGGAAATGCAAGACAAAAACAGAATTGTGACTGACTTTCTGATCTTTTCCTCATAAATCTAAATCTTGCAATTCTGTTTTTATTTGTTTCCACTATGAAAAAATTGCGTCTTTTAATCTCACAACTCTTTTTCATTCAAGTTTATATATCTCAGAATTACAAGAAGAAAAAAAAATCATAATTATGAGATTAAAAAGTCACAATTGTGTTTTTATTGATTTAAGTTATTATTATTATTATTATTATTGTTGTTGTTATTATTATCATTCTGTGGCAGAAACAGGCTTCCACCGTATAAAGTATTTATACTTTAATGGAAGAATTGTCATGCTTTTAATGTTGTTATATGTTAAAGCACTGATAACTGGGAGAGATTTATTCAGCAGTTACTGAGACCCTCAATTGAAACTTTTTTTGGCCATTTACATGTCAGTAGCATATTCAGATCATGTATCATCTCTCTCATTGCATGTGTTTATTTCTGGTTTATTTTGGCTCTCAGCTCCTGTCCGCTGGCTAAATGTGTGTGTTCCTGTCTGTCGGTGGCAGGGGGGCTGAACGCAGACATGTTGTGCCCAGGGCTCGAGGCTTAGTCTGGCCTAATCTGGGTCACACAAATGTAACACTTAATATGTCATCAGCATGTGCCACTGGCCTTGTACCGTTCACTGAGCACATACCAGCTCTCGAACCCTAGAGTGCCAGAGTCATGTCTGATCTCCTCTGATTTTACCCAAGGCATAATCATTCAGCATAAGAGACACAAGTTCAAATCTGGCTAATTGTGAGAGTGATTTATCAACAAAAAGTTGTCTCAAATATCTCATTTTAAAGCCTACATTTATAGTTATTTTTCAAATAAATAAATACATTTTTATATACATTTTTAATATTAATATGTAACCTAAAATAAAATAATGCTGAAACGTTCAGGGTTAGATTTGAGCCTGAAATACTTTTATTCAGCAAGAATCTATTAAAATGATCAAAAGTGACAATAAAAAGACATGTATAATGTTACAAAATATTTTTGTTCCTGTTTATCAAAGAATCAAATGTTAAAATATATGTCAAATATATATTAAAGTACAAAATATGTATTTTAAATTGTAATAATATTTAACAATATGACTATTTTAAATGTATTTTTGATAATGTTGATGATGTGTGTATTATTTAAATAAATGCAGCTTTGGTGAGACGTTGAAAAACATTTTTAATAATAGTGCAGATCTAAATATAAAAATGCATTTCAAAATAAATCTTCAGTGAAATATTTTGAGAACATTCAGATTTGAGATTCTAATGGCTGCGTTCCAGTTTTGTCACAATGCATTGCCTATTCTCAGTCTGGATGGGTGTGGGGGGTGTAAGGTGTGTTTTTCTAATAAGAAGGAAAGAGAACATGAGAGAGACCCAACGAAGACAGCCTGCAGTGTGTACATGAGCAGTCAGAAACATCACCACACCGCTCTGTGATTATACCCACCACCCCCACCACTGACTGTAGTCAGAACGCCACTGCTCTGACAACACAGCGCTCAATGGACTGATGCTCTCTCTCTCTGTGTGTGCGTGTGTGTGTGCATGCATGTGAGGTGTATTATAACACAAAAGTACTGCACCATCAAGATGACACCAGTGATAACAGTTTCTGTTCTGAGCCTGAAAAGAGTAAACAATCAAATTTCACCGTCAGACAGGTGGATGGAGAGAAAAATTGCTTGGTCTCTTTCTTGTGTCCACAAAGACACATGCATTTCAAGAAACTGATGTACATTAAAGCAGCACTAAAAAAGACCTAAGAATGAAACCAGCCTGGCTTCTGACAGCTCCAAGGCCCAAGTAAGCAGCAGTGCCATCCATCCGCATGCTAAAATCACAAATTATTCCATATACTGACACAAACCTGACCTTGTGGACTGTGAGGTCTTTTTGAATATTTTGTACAGTAGTCATACAAATCAATGTTTGTGTACAACAAGTGTCAAACCTAAATAAGAGCGTCACCTTGGAATTTTGAAGAGAGCTCTCATTGGATGAAGATCAGTAAGGGGCGGGTCTCCATCACCCAGCTCTATGGCCGTGATACCCAGAGACCACACGTCACAGCGCTCGTCATACGTGGAGTCGAGCTGCTGCTCACATGCGATGACCTGGTCAAATACACAAACACAGTCATTACTGAACTGCAAATGTTTATAACGGACATTGACTGTTGAACAGTGTCACCAGAGCACAGAAATTCCACCGGTATATCTGTTGAACAAAATGTTTCACATATTTTATTGCCATGTTTGCTGATTCTAATCTGACTGACAATGACAAATGACAATAATTTTGTTATTTGAATATTAAAATAAGAAAAAAATTAAAAGAAAAATGAATTTTTTAAATTAAATTCAAAGAGATTCTATACTGGTACAGGCATTTTACAAAATAAAGCATTCTTTCACTATATAATAATAATATTATTAATTTTCTTTTTGTTTTACAGTACGTTGTAATTAGAAATGCACCGATCAACCGGCCACTGTGAGTGAAGAAGACAAAGTTCGCAATTTGTAATACGAGTAGGGCCAAAGTAAACCGTAGGGGAAACACAGAGCACGCACAGCCTGTGTGAGAGAGAGAGACTCGTGCAGAAATCAAAACAAATGAGCGCAAACAGCACACAAAGCAACTCACAGAAAGTTACAGATGCATACTGCGGTGGAAAAAAAAATAGGTAAGCAACATTGCACGACCAAGATGTTTCCCCGAATATCAGCATAATTGCAATGTGACACTGATTTTATACAATGGCAGTTCAATAAACAAGTTAAAATGAAGTGACTTACATTTCAGACACAATACTATTGACTGTTTTTGCTTAATTTCGCAAACGAAAATAGTTCCAAAGCCATGGCAGAATGGTTGTGTGTCTCTGTTTCGCTACTAAATGAATCCCCATTTTTGAACAAATCAAGTGAGTCAATGATTCAGTCATCCATTCATCGGCCGTTTCTCAATATGCATTCTTGTCTTGTGGACTCGTGAAACGTCATAAGTCGTCGCCCAAGTACTTTTCCAATTCAAAGTTCACATCTAGCCAAGTACAGTTCCAATCCCCGGATGTGTTCTTGCTGCGCCCCTTTTATCAAGGATGCATCCAGAGGTGACTTGTGCAAACTTGAGGCAGCCAGGTATCCCAAAATGCATTTCGCACCAACCAGCGAGCGTTAATGGCGGAAGAGAAAACCCGCATTATTTTCAAAATATTACTGTTATTGTGTCATGAAATGCAGTTCTAAGAGTATTTCAGGCGAGAATGTAGTTGTTTAAAACTCAAATCTTCGGTTTATTTATTAAGATAGCGCCTATTTGAAAATTTGCTTCGCCCATTTCGGAGAGGTGAGGTCCACGTGATCAGCGGGCGCTCAGTGCTCATGTATCCCGCCGAGAGCAGCCTCAACTTGGCTAGTCCTTCTGACATTTGCCGCTGGCTCTGATGTCTCTGTAGTGGTTAAACATGAGATATAATTCATTTTGGGTCATCTTTGGTCTCATGAATCTATTATTTCTTCCAGGTCATATAGTTTCGGCTGAGCACAAAGTTATGTTTCATAAATTATTTATTTATTAATCGTAATACAGCGCTGACTTTGTTGCATACATTTGACTGAATGGTTTGCTTTTTTGTCTTATTTCCTATTACATAAGTATCTTATACTTTATAGTTATACTTTTATAATGGCTATTATTGTTCATTAAAACTCACATTTAACAAAAAAGGCAGAGTTGTGCTTGTCATATTTCATTTTATTATACATTCAGTGAAGATAATCAGAGTATATGTGCACATATTAATATGTTTTATATTTTTAAAATGAAAACCAAAAGGGTTGTGTTTTATATTTAAAAAAACCCCCAAAAAGGCAGTGGTGTTTGATATGATTTCGTTTTATTGTAATGCGTGTACGCGTTGCATGAACCACATTTTGTGGCTATTAATATTTTAAATGAAACAGAAAAGAGGCAATGCTTTTTGATATATTCCGTTTCACTGTAATGTATGTACGTTCCCCGAACTACATTTTTGCGGTTATTAATATGTTTAAATGAAAACGAAAAGAGGCAGTGGTATTTGATATCATATTTTGTCGTATTGTATACATACAGTGAGGATAACCGGAGTAGTCAAGGCGAGCTGACTGACGTTATCAAGTACACTGCTGTTCCATTTGCAGAATTACCGGACTTGTGTCCTCCCGTCCTCAGGAGTTTGCACTTCCGAGTCGAACTTGCGAAGTCCAAACTACCGAGGATGCAAGTCCGAACTTTGCGTACTTGGTATTGATAAACGGCCATCCATTTGAATGAATCAGTTGAATGAATTACTCAATGACTCACATTTAAACAACCATTTGTCGCCACCTACTGGTGGTTTCATATTTAACGCATTATTGATTTTTTCCCAACACTTCTTATTTGAATGTTCAAAAAATATATAAAACATTAATATTATCACATTATTTATGCCACCTCAGGTTTATCAAACAGTCTGTGTAAATACATCTAATGCTTTTGTTTCCTCTGCAGCACAAAGACGGATTTTGTTAATACTGATTTCATTTGAAGGTTAACAAATCTACAGTGACTTATTATCTTAACTAAGTGAAACAAATGTAAGAAGTTGATGTGAAAGATGACACATACATTTAATAAGGTTAGGGGAAAATGCCCATAAACAGTAGGACATGACATCTGTTCTGTTATTTACAAAATATACAAACTCATTTCTACCTCTTTCCAGTCACAGAGCACTTTATTTTCAGAGTTGTTTAAGTGAGAGAAGATCTGTAACTTATTCCAAATAGGGGAAATTGTAATGTGTAACTCTTTCTTTCTTTCTTGCATTGAAAAAGTAGTTTTTTTGTTTGTATATGCTGTCAGTTTTAGTTCTTAGAATGAAAAACAGAACAAAAAATAAAAAATAAAAATCCGAAATCGGAATTGGCCAAGACAATTGCAATCGGAGCATCTCTAGTTGTAATACTACGCAAGCAACTGAAACTGGGACCTTATAGTGCAGAATAATAATAGTTTAATAATACAGAAAATACATAAGAATATTACACAAACTAAATGCATGTTCATTTTATATATTTTTTTAAATATAGAAGATAGAAATATCATTGAAAAGAGACAAAGAGAGAGACTAAGCAGGGATGAGAGAAATATACATCTACTATAATAAATCTAAGCAAAAGAGCTGCTAATAAAAACATGCCTTTTTGTGAAGGAAAAAAAATCAAAACCGTATTTCTCCGTTTAAAAAAAAAATCTATTTAGACCTCTACATTAACTTTTAATATTGTACCATAAACCTTATGTGGATAGAAAACTGCAGAATGGAATACAGGTGGTCTTACCTCAGAATTAGAAACACAAATAAACTGTCCAGCGCCTTTAGTATTTAATCCACGCGATTAGTCCAGAAATGAACCTAGAATGTTCCTCACAGATGTTTAGAAGTCTAAAAATGCACTAATAATAAATCTCTGTTTGTGTTTTGATTGTATTGACACCTAGGACAAATTGAGGCACATAAGCCTCTAACCTTGAGTCATATGAAAATTTTGGCTACGACTCTCAAAACAACTTCAGAGCTGTAGTCCTCCTCGCCTGTCTCATATGGAAATCTTATGGAAAAACTATAAGTAAACAAAAACATTTGCAGCCCACAAAGTCACCTCCATGCTTTGCAAACTACTTGCCAACGGTCCTACCTCAGGGGCCATCCAGAATGGCGTTCCGACCGAAGTGTTCCTCCGTAGCCGGGTGTTTGTAAGCTGGGCCGATACCCCTGATCAGAGGAAGAAACACCAACAAAGTATCATGAAAGGTAGTTATCCGTACAAATTCAATGAATGGCTTCTGGATTCAAGGAATGTCTTTAGATTGTCTGTACTAGCTGAGTGGCAATGGAAACACAATTTGAATAGAGATCAAACAAGGTCACAAAGAAAAAAAACGTGTTGTCTTGGATGCAGTGATCATAGTAACCCAGCACTGACCCATGAGCCTTCTGACTGAGACTTGAAAATCTTTTTTAAGAGCTGTGGTCACCCTTCACTGTTACTGTAAAAGCAGAACGGACATTATGCTATATGGGTTTTTACAAGACATGATGGAGAGTAAAATAATCATTTTCTGATTTTTGGGGGGTCAACTATTCCTTTAAACGAGTGCATTTACATACAATTTACATAAGAAGCTAAATTATGTAAGATATTAATATTAATTTTCAGAGAATCTTACTTGACTGAAGGAAAGAATGGTGCTTGCAAGGATATACAAAGAGAGTGGTTAGTGTTAAACATCACTGAAAAATGGTAAACTAAAAGAAGTAACAGTAAATTAACTGGATTTATTTAAGTCAAAAATATGTTTTACTATCACTGGTTAACAATTTACAACCTAAATATATTAATTTGTATCACCAAAACGACATAATATGGGAAGTAAAATTTTGCACTTTTCACAGCGCAAGTTTAGCTTTTATGGTGAAGTCAAATTTGCAGGAAAAAAAACGTCACACAAAATTCAAACCGAGCAGCTTGGGAAATCTATGTGAGGAGCTCCTGTGCCCTCAAGTAGTTTCCTATTGAAACAACTGGATTTGGTTTGCCAAAATTCTCAGAACAACAGTAAATGTGACCAAAACTTTAGGGATTGGAATACACAATCTACTAACCTAATTTTCTTGATGTGAATATGATAGATTTGACATTTGACTGAGATAAGTTTTACATTTTCAATTTTACTATTCTTATTCATATTCTTATTATGAAAGGAATGATATTAGTTGTAAATGCTATTATTTTTAAGTAATTCAAGACTGAATTTTGAAAGTCTCATACTTGCTTACTTTAAAATAAATCTCACCAACATCAATGATATCATCATAATACTTACATTTGAAATCTGATTGGTCTTATTTATATCTGTTTGCATACTGAATTGCGACTGGTTTTTTCTATTTTGCATCTATGTAAATATCTATAGTCAGCAACAGCTAAATAGCTAAACCAAAGCCTAAAACCTAAACTTACCTAAAAGTAACCCTATTCTTTTCCTTCAGAAAATGCAAATCTAGTGTCATTTGTTCCAAGCCACAACTTCAGTATATGTAAATATTTTTCCTGGGAAACAAGATATTAGAAAATTGGATTTCTGCTGTGAAGAAACACACATTCAATTAAAATCTGTAAATCACATAGAATTTGAAATGTTTAGATTAGAGCAGATCATGTTGTACTGCTAAATTTAGCTATGAACACATGATTCATATTTAGAATTGTTTTTAAAGGAATCTTCTATCAGTTTCGGATTAGAGCTATTGAATCACCAGTAAACAACCCATTCTTGGATTCGTTGCAGTCACAAGACTCACAAACACATTAAATCCCCACTACACCAGAGACAAATACAGAAACATGGATTCACATATGCTGTCGGCTGGAAATGGACAACAGACAATAGACGTATTGAAGAATAACAGTTAAACACACATACACAAGCACACACAGCACTAAACAGTCTCCTGCGGCTGTTCCCTTTCTGCTACATTAGATCTGCACGTGGCCCTGGGGCCAGTCTTAATAATCATCAGAGATAACACTGACAATTAGAATATTCATGACAAAGCCACTAAAGCGTCCTCCTCCAACCACCCACCCTCCCCTCCCCTCCTCTCGCTCTTTTTGTCTAATAATGCAGTTTTTGTTCCCCATTCAGATGAGTCAGTGTGGGGGCTTTATCTGCTCAGCATAGCGTGAGCCCCTTCACACGGATAACGCATTAGCCCTGCGTGACTGAGCGCTCTGAGACGTGGGCACGTGGAACCTCTGCATACAGCCGCGGTCCGACAGCCACCCACTCATCATGGCTCCATTCCTGACAGTGGGAGACAGATATCGCCCCCAGCGCGTCTCTGACCAAGCACTCAACAAATAAAAAAATACTCTTTTTGGAAAAAATTTGGTTTACAGGGTAAACGGAGTGACGTTCAAGTGAGGTTTGCATGGTTTGATGGAGACAGAATATAAAATAATAATTTAAAAAAATATATATAATAATACTAATATATA
>NW_015505277.1:956472-962276 GCF_001515645.1 Sinocyclocheilus grahami | reverse complement strand
ATATATATATATATTAGGGCTGTCAATCGATTTACATTTTTAATCTGATTAATCACATTCTTTTTCTGTGATTAATCGCACACTTCATGAAATTAAGCATAGACCATTTATCTTTTTTCAAATGTTTATTTTGTCATCATTTGCTATATCCAGCAAAGTAAACCAAAAGGGTGATTCTCAAAAATCTATATTTTCTGCAAGCTTTTTTCAAGATAAATTTAGATGACTTTCCAAAAAAAGGACACCAAAGAACAAAATGACATAAGGAGCCCATATAAGCACATATGAAAGAAATTTTTTTTATAGTATGTGTACAGTGCAACACCAAAGAGCTTTTTTACAATTTAGAGAGGCCAAGTTGCGATACCGAACAGGACCACATGGAGATGCCAAAAAAAACCTAAACCAATTGCCTGCTGACTGCATATATCTACTACAGTACACTGATCCATTCCGTATAACTAAATACAGCAACATAAACATGACAAATCAAAACATTATCGTGAATGTGTGTGGAAATAACATGAATGTACGGAAATGTCTGTGCCTGTGCATAAATACAATGTGCGATCAGTACGTCAAGAGCACTCATACACGCATTATTATAACGGACACATGCGTGCTTACTGTACGACTCCTGCATGCAATCGTCTTTACCTTGATTGCAGTCTTCATCCATCAAAACTTTACTAGCGAGACTGGTTATCCAGTCGAGAAACTGTAGTTTGCGTCTCATCTGGCCATACAGCGGTGGGATGTGTTGACAATCACACAGCACGTGTGACGTGTGAGGGCTCGCGCTCTTCAGAGACAATCACAGAATATGACAGAGTTTATAAAAGCGAAACACACTGGAATGAATAATTCACTGAAAACGTCTCCAGGTTACGTATGTAACCATGGTTCCCCCAAGAGACCGAGACACTGCGTCGGAGAACGCTTTGGGAACGCCTTTCAGCGTGACCGGCTCTGAAGCATGTGTAATCAGTCCAATGGAAGGGCGAGACGTCATAGGCGGGCAACGTAGCGACCAGGAAGCCATAAAAGCACGTGAGGTGGAACCAGCGTCAGCTTCTAGGAATGAAGCAAGAGCTGACAGGGATGCCAGAAGTATGGCCCCGAGACACAGTGTCTCGTTCCCTTCGGGGAACCATGTTTACATACATAAACCTGGAGACGTTCCCTTTCAGGAACTCGAGCTGCGTCAGAGAACGCTTTGGGAATGAGTATGCCCACGCTGCCAGACTTGCAAATCCCAGCTAGGATGAGAGAACAGAAGAGCAAGGAGTGGGCCATATCTAGGCCATAGAACCTGACAAACGTCAGGGGCATGGACCATCCCGCTGCATTGCAGATGTCCTGCATGGACACACCTGCCAAGAAGGCCTTGGGTCGAGTGAACCTTGACCCCCAGAGGCGAGGGGAGATCAGAGGACTTGTAGGCAATAGTAATGGCATCAACTATCCACGACTAAGGGTCTGCTTCGTAGCAGGAAGACCCTGCTTAGGGGGACCATAGCATACAAGCAGTTGGTCCGCCCTTCTCCACAGGGCAGCTCTGCTTCTGCTGGTCAGGCTCCCTGAAGGGAGGAGGACAGAAGGCCTGTAGCACGATAGGCTGTGGTGTAACAGATGGAACCTTAGGGACATACCCCGCACGAGGGTAGAGGAATACTTTGGCCATGCCAGGCGCAAAGTCAAGATACGAAGGGGCCACTGAGAGGGGCCACTGAAGATCCCCAACTCTTTTTAGAGAAGTAATCGCCAGAAGGAGGGCAGTCTTAATTGTGAGATAGCGATCAGAAATGTCTTCAATAGGCTCGAATGGAGACTTACAAAGAGCTTATAGCACCACAGCCAGGTCCCACGTGGGGACGCAGGACTGTACTGGGGGCCTAAGTGCACCGCGGAGGAAACGTGTAACTAGGGGGTGTCTGCCCACTGACTGGCCAACAAGAGGGGCGTGGTAGGCCGCAATGGCCGCCACGTAGACCTTCAGGGTGGAGTGGGCTAGCCCTGGGGAGAAACGGGCCTGCAGAAACTCCAGCACTGTACCAACTGGGCAGTTAACTGGGTCAAGCTGGCGATCTCCACACCAAGAAGTGAACATTTTCCACTTCAAGGCGTACAGTTTCCTCGCAGAGGGAGCTCTGGATTGGAGGATGGTCTCAACAACCTCGTTTGAGAGACCGGAAGCTATGAGCTGTGCCCCCACAGGGGCCACACCCACAACTTCCACAGCTCCAGGCAGGGGTGGACGACCATACCCTACGCCTGAGAGAGGAGATCTCTCCTGACGGACATTTCCCATGGAGAGCCGTTGAGGAGAGAAATCAGGTCCGAGAACCATACTCGGCCCGGCCAGAATGGGGCTACTAGCAGTAGACGGACCCCGTCCCGGCGCACTCTCTCCAGAACTCCTGAGAGCAGAGCGATCGAGGGAAAGGTGTACAGATGAAGCCTCGACCAAGTCTGTACCATAGCATCCATGGAGGTGAAGCCTCCATTCCCCGGGCCTCGGCCTCGCCCCCTGCCTCGACAGGATGTCTGCTCCCATATTCAGATGCCCAGGAATATGTACTGCTCTCAATGAAAGGATTTTTCCCTGGGACCACACAAGGATCTGGTGCGCCAGCTTGTATAAGTGGCACGAACGCAGACCTCCCTGGTGGTTGATATAAGAGACCACCGCTGTGTTGTCGGTACACACCAACTCATGGCGATCTCTCAGGTCCACTGATGTGCCACGTGAGATGGCGACTGCTCCACAGACCACAGACAGGGTGGCCACTCATGACCGCACCCCAACCGGTGAAGGACGCATCCGTCGCTAGCGTTACACGGTGACAAGGAGCTCCCAGCACCGGGCCCTGAGACAAGAACCAAGGTTTCCTCCACATGTCCAAGGCATCGCCGCATGACCTTGATCATGCTAAGCGGGTTTCCCCTCGGGGACAACCCCTTGGTCTTGAGCCACCACTGTAGGGGTCTCATGTACAGCAGGTCAAAAGGTATCACGTTGCAGGCAGCTGCCATCAGACCCAGCAGTTTCTGAAACTGCTTGACAGTGAGTGACTGGCCTTCTCTGACTCTCGCGACTGCAGTGAGGATCGACTCGATCCGAGCAGGGGACAATCGTGCCTGCATCGTGGTCGAATCCCACACCACGCCCAGATAAGTGGTCCTCTGTAATGGAGAAAGCACACTTTTCTTGGCGTTTAGTCTTAACCCCAACTTTCCCATATGGGCGAGAACGACATCTCGATGTCGAACCACTGTCTGCTCTGATTGAGCTAGAATCAACCAATCGTCAATTTAATTTAGTATGCGGATGCCCTGTAGTCGCAGTGGAGCTAGAGCAGCATTCACACACTTCATGAAAGTGCGGGGTGAGAGTGCTAGGCCAAAAGGATGAACTCGATATTGGTAAGCTTCGCCCCTGAAAGCAAACCTCAGGAACTTCCTGTGAGTGGGAAGGATGGAGACATGGAAGTAAGCATCTTTTAGATCTATCGTGACAAACGAGTCCTCGGACCTGATCTGAGACATGACCTGCTTGATAGTGAGCATCTTGAACTTCAGTCGCATGACTGAGCGGTTTAACTGACGCAGATCTAAAATGGGACGCAACCCTCCATCCTTCTTTGGAACGATGAAGTACCGGATGTAGAACCCGGACTCTCTGTCATGAGGAGGGACCACCTTGATGGCCTCCTTCCTCAAGAGGGTGTTTACTTCCTGTTCCAAAATCAGAGCCTGCTCGGGGCCCACCAATGTGGGAAAGACCCCATTGAATGGAGGCGGCGGCGCTGAACTGAATGCGATAGCCTTTTTCTACAGTCTGCAGGACCCAACGAGGTAATGGAGAAAGCACACTTTTCTTGGCGTTTAGTCTTAACCCCAACTTTCCCATATGGGCGAGAACGACATCTCGATGTCGAACCACTGTCTGCTCTGATTGAGCTAGAATCAACCAATCGTCAATTTAATTTAGTATGCGGATGCCCTGTAGTCGCAGTGGAGCTAGAGCAGCATTCACACACTTCATGAAAGTGCGGGGTGAGAGTGCTAGGCCAAAAGGATGAACTCGATATTGGTAAGCTTCGCCCCTGAAAGCAAACCTCAGGAACTTCCTGTGAGTGGGAAGGATGGAGACATGGAAGTAAGCATCTTTTAGATCTATCGTGACAAACGAGTCCTCGGACCTGATCTGAGACATGACCTGCTTGATAGTGAGCATCTTGAACTTCAGTCGCATGACTGAGCGGTTTAACTGACGCAGATCTAAAATGGGACGCAACCCTCCATCCTTCTTTGGAACGATGAAGTACCGGATGTAGAACCCGGACTCTCTGTCATGAGGAGGGACCACCTTGATGGCCTCCTTCCTCAAGAGGGTGTTTACTTCCTGTTCCAAAATCAGAGCCTGCTCGGGGCCCACCAATGTGGGAAAGACCCCATTGAATGGAGGCGGCGGCGCTGAACTGAATGCGATAGCCTTTTTCTACAGTCTGCAGGACCCAACGAGACACATTTGGCAGTAGTTTCCACGCTGCTAAATAGTCTACTAAGGTAGACAGGTAGACTCTCTCTGATGTACTTGGAGCTGCTAGCTCAGGAGATGATCGAACTAAACTGCTCTAGAGCATCTCAGCTCTGCTACGTTTCCGGGCATAAGACACTGAGATGTGTGCTCGCTGGAGACAGCTGCGCCCTGGAACTCTGGCAGGGTTAGCAGACTGATCTCCTGAGGGCTCTGAGGAGAGACGGACACTGTGTAATGCGGTGCACCCCGCTCTTCCCCAGTAAGGGGCAGCCCTCAGCGGTCCTGGGCCATGATAGTCAGGACCGCTTTGTCGAGGGCTTCCTCAACTGAAGCACGACCCTTAGATCGGGTCTCGCCTTAGAAGCCCCCGGCTAAGAGCGCCGCTGACCTCGGTCCCGTTGCGGGGGAGTACGAGAGGCGACACTCAACTTTTGAACCTCCCTGTATGAGGAGCTAGTACACGGCCGGGGCTGCTCCCGCCCAGCAGCCCCCAGAGCTAGAGAACGGCAAAGGAGAAACCGCTGGAATGCCGCCGCCTGTTTACAAGCCTCCTGGTATCTGTCGACGACGGAGTTGACGGCGTCGCCGAACAGACCAGAAGGCGCAAGCGGGGCGTCCATGAGGAAGACCCCGTCTTTCTCCTTCATATCAGACAGGGTCAACCATAAATGTCTCAGCAGTTCTCCTCAGTTCTGAAATATCATCTGCTTTAACTTCTTCACCTCCATCTAGCTCTTTAAGCAAGTCAGCTTGGTATGCCTGCAACACAGCAATTGTGTGCAGACACGCACCAGCCTGACCTGCTGCCTCGTACCCCTTGCCCACCAGCGCTGAAGTGGTTCGCAGTGGCTTGGAGGGCAAGACAGAGCCTTTAGAGACGATTCTGTCTCGGGAGACAGATAGCTCGTGAGCGATTGTTCTACCCGGGGTATTGATCTATAACCGCGTTCACCCAACCCCGCCACATTGCCATAATAATCAGAGGCAGGGATGAATAAGCGGCTCCCTCGAGAGTTGACTCTGCATGCTTCGCTCCCAAGCAGACCACGCACAGACTGTGTGTATCCCTGTCCGTGATGTAGCGTGGGCAGGGAGGAACACACAATCTATAACGTGATCTGCTTTCGCTCAGATGCTTTGTTTTACTCTCAGCCTTTTTTGACATATTTGGAGCTTATATATACTGTGTATATATATATATATATATATATATATATATATATATATATATATATATATATATATAGATTGTACTTTC
>NW_015505277.1:897784-956356 GCF_001515645.1 Sinocyclocheilus grahami | reverse complement strand
TTTAAATATGTATATGTAGATGTATATCTGTTAAAAGTTTATTTTGTCAACCTTTAGAGATACACTAACATATGGACTCAACTAAATGCTACAAATGTAAGATTTTTCATGAGACCTTTAAAGCCTTAAAGACCTTTCAGAAACATGTATTTGTGTCATGCTCTAATGCCACATTACCATGTTGCAGTTATGCAGCTGCATTAACACTAATCAGCCACTCTGCATGTGCTGCTTATGTAAATGCTTCATGTTAAATTATGCAGATTTAAAAAACATATATTTTGAGCACTGGGGTGTTTATGAGAATGTTTAGTCTGTGATGAAACAATGACAAGTCCAAGACATTTGGATACTTATATATATATATATATATATATATATATATATATATATATATATATGCTGATTGTGCTTACTTTGACAGACAACAGTAAATAAGACTCACAGAACATAAATTGCGACTGACACACACAGAGCGCTTGCTGAATGACAGAAAGCTGACGCCGGTTCCACCTCACGTGCTTTTATAGCTTCCTGGTTGCTACGTCACCCGTCTTTGACGTCTCGCCCTTCCATTGGACTGATTACACATATGATTCAGAGCTGGTCACACTGAAAGGTGTTCCCAAAGCGTTCTCTGACGCAGCTCGAGTTCCTGAAGAGGAACGCAACGCGAGTCTCTGTTCTCTCTGCATTCTCTGATGTAATCAGCCTGGTTTGCTTTATATTCGCGCTGTTTTGTACGGATTTTACGTACAAAACAGAGTTTAGCGGCTTAAAATGATCTAATCGCAAGCAGAGAAGCAAAATTGGGTTAAAGGATTAGAATAGAAATTGTGCTTTAGTAATTTTGCGTTAATTGCGTTAAATTATTGAGAGAGAGAGAGAGAGAGAGAGAGAGAGAGAGAGAGACTACAATGTGTGACAGTTGTATGACATCACTGACTCGGGCCCCCTCTCTCTCACCGGGCACTTGGAATCATCCTAACCCTTCCCCCCCTGTTATGGCGCCCCTGCTTCAATCCTCATTAAATAAATAAATATTAAACTCTTTATTACTTTTTCTTAACACATTTAAGTACACTTTTAAAAGGTGCGTTTTGTAAATATGTCAATATACATTTTAAGTCATTATATTTTAGTGTTTGTCACCCTTCAAAGTACACTAAAGTAACTGTAGTGTGTTTGATATTAGATTTTTATATAAATTAATAGAGCCCGACCGATATGGGTTTTTGGGGCCGATGTCGATACAGATATTAGGGAGTAAAAAAATTCCAATATAGATATTTTGTCTGATATTCTTTAAGTGTATATTATAGTACAGTAGCAGTCAAAAGTTTGGACACACTTTCCATTCGCGTCCAAACTTTTGACTGGTACTTTATATAGAAAACAGTATATACATAAACAGAAAATATATACATAAACAATTTTTTTTGCAATGATCACTCAATTGTGGTGATCAAACACTTATAATGACGTGACAAAGATACGTAATGGAGGCAGGGTATTTAACAATAAACTTTATTATCCAAAATGAGTCTGACATTAGTGCATTAAACAGTAAACTTCACTTCACTTCACTTATTATAAATAACTGTAAACACAAATAGAACAACATTTATATAACTTGAATTAAGAACATGAGGATTCATATTTAAATAGTCTTTTTGCAGTTTAATATTCACAGACACTAGTCTATATCGCGATTTGATTTAAGTGTATTGACCTGTTTTTTATTTATTCATCAAAAATATGACAAATTCCGTGAAATTCCGCGTTATACAGTAAATTCCGTTTTTATGACTGAATTCCACCCTAATGTAGTACTAATGTAGCAAACGAGTATGATAAGCTCATTGTGAGAGTAAAAGACCGGGACATTGTTTATTTACTTTATAGCATTCCGTCTCACCAAATTGGTGACAACGTAGTGTTAAATCACCATTCAACAGACTCAAGCCACCACCGCAATGCCGTGTATTGGACTGCAGAGAGATACAAATTTTTCAATCTGCTAAGTTACTGACTGTACCGACAAACCATGCTGACTTAGGAAATGTGATGTGACCGATGTGATAAGCATCAGTGACATGGCAATTTTAAGGGACGAGGTCAAGTGAGCCGTCATCTGCGAACACTCGGTCAAGCCAGCCGCCACCTAGATTTGAATGCTCGTCTATTTTTGGAATTACGGTACGAATGCGTGGCGCAGCCAAAAAGCTTTTTTGGAAGCTTCATGTATCACAACACCTTAATTCCACAAACAGACGAGCAGCAAATTGACGGCTCACTTGACTGGGTCAAAGGGCTGGCTGGTGTCACTAGTGACCTGGGTCGCCAGTAACAAACAATGGAGTAATTAAGTAAAGTGATTACACCATTTAAAAGCATTTCATGTAGGTTTTGTAAAAAAATTTATATCTGTGGTATATTCGCCGATGCCGATATATCTGCGACATGCTCATATCGGCCGATAAAATCGGCAAAACGATATATCGGTCGGCCTCTATAAATCAATCTAAACTGCAACTACATCATTAAAAATTTTTAATTTCACATTCGTTTTAAATATAATATATTTTAAATGTAATAAATCACAACTACTGTCAGACTCTGTTCCATGTTTTGTCTGTGTCTTGCTCCCCAGGTGTTTGTTAATGTCATCCCAGGTGTTTCCCATGTGTAATTTCCAATGATCCCAGGTGTGTCTTCTTAGTCCCTTGTTATCCTGTGTTTAAAAGTCTGAGTCCTTTGAGTTAGTGTTGTCCGGTATTGTTTGTGAATGTCACTCCCTTGTGCTACGTGTGATTCCCCGCGATAAAAATAAACTCCTTGGTTTGTACTCCTGGTCTCCTGGTTTCCTCGTTCCGTGCTCCTCACAGTAGCAACCCGTGACAGAATACCGGACCCAAAAAAACAAACAAAAAAAAAAGACTTTTCTTCACGTTTGTTTTTTCCGCCTTTGTGCAAAGTTTTTGTTTTCCTTGGTTTTCCTGCCCCGTGGCTATGGAAATTGCAGCTCAATTCTCAGCCCTAGCTCGCCTCGATCTCCCCTTCTACGAGTACGCCAGGGAGTTCTGCAAGCTCGCCGTGGTGACGGCATTAGAGGACGCCGTCCTTAATCAGCTGTTCTGGCTCGGGGCCAACTACCATCGCTCCGTGGACCTCCCAGACACCACTGGACTAAGTTGGAGGGAAGGTGTCTTCCGGTGTCTGGGGAGTGTCCGGTCCCGAGCCAGAACCAGAACCAGTCCGCGGCTCACTCAAGCCCGCCGCAGTCTGCGGCTCCCCCAAGTCAGCCAGCAGTTCCCGAGTCAAGTCAGCCGGCAGTTAATGTGGCAAGCCCAAAGGACGTTAATGTGGCTAGCCCACCAAGTGTTCATGTGGGCCCAGTGTCGGTTCCAGCCCCAGTGCCCGCTCCTGGTAAGCACCTTCCAGAGAGCCCTCAAGTGCCCGTTCCCCCAGAGCTTGCTCCAGTACCAGCTCCTCGAATGCGCTTTGCTGTGCCTGCTCCTCCAGAGCGCTCTCCAGTGCCAGCACCATGTAAGCGTTACCCTGATCCCCAGTTAAGCCCATGGAGGGCTCCTGATTCCTCGTTTAGCCCAGGAAGGGTTCCTGATCCCGAGTTAAGCCCACGGAGGGCTCCTGTTCCCGAGTTAAGCCCATGGAGGGGCTCCTGATTCAGAGTTAAGCCCAGGAGGGGCTCTTGATCCCCAGTTCAGCCCAGGAGAGGCTCCTGTTCCCGAGTATAGCCCACAGAGGGCTCCTGATCCCGAGTATAGCCCACGGAGGGCTCCTGATCCCCAGTTCAGCCCAGGAAGGGCTCCTGATTCCCCGTCCATCCCAGGGAGGGCTCCTGTTCCCGAGTTCATCCCAGGGAGTGCTCCTGATCCCGAGTTAAGCCCAGGGAGGGCTCCTGTTTCCCCGTTAAGATGAGGGAGGGCTCCTGATTCCCCGTTAAGCCCAGGAAGGGCTCCTGATCCCCCGCTATGCCCAGGGAGGGCTCCTGGCCCTAAGTACAGCTCCTTAAATTTCCCAAAGTATTTTGGGGGGGGGCTCCAACCGTAGTGGCCGAGGCTGGGGCCGTGGCATCGGAGGCTGCTCCGCCATGGCCTCCCGAGTCCCCTGCTCCTCCATGGCCTCCCGAAGGGGTACTGCTCTGGAGGCCCACTGTCTCATGTCTGTCCTGAGCGAATTCCAAAGCGCCCACCCCCCCTCCCCATTGGATGTTATATGGCGTGAGGACACGCCTTCCGGAGGGGGGCGTTATGTCAGACTCTGTTCCATGTTTTGTCTGTGTCTTGCTCCCAAGGTGTTTGTTAATTTCATCCCAGGTGTTTCTCATGTGTAATTTCCAATGATCCCAGGTGTGTCTCCTTATACTTTTAAACAAAGGATAACAAGGGACTGAGTCCTTTGAGTTAGTGTTGTCCGGTATTGTTTTTGAATGTCACTCCCTTGTGCTACGTGTGATTCCCCGCAATATAAATAAACTCCTTGGTTTGTACTCCTGGTCTCCTCGTTTCCTCGTTCCGTGCTCCTCACAGTAGAAACCCGTGACAACTACATCATAACAAGTGTGTAATTACAAATATATTTAAGTACATGATATGCCTGTTAAAAGTTTCAATTGAACCCCACTCTCTCATGTACACAAATACGACAGTTAGCGGAAGCTAGAGATTACGGTTTATAAAGATTTATATATGGATATTTTTAGAAAAACTCATCAATTCACTTCAGGAGGCCTTTATTAACCCGCCGGAGCCATGAGGAGTACTTTTTATGATGGATGGATGCACTTTATTGGACTTCTATTGGACTATTGAATCTCAACAGTCATTCAATGCCATCATAAAGCTTGGAAGAGCCAGGACATTATTTTAATATAACTCCACTTATATTTGTCTAAAAGAAGAAAGTCATACACACCTAGGATGGCTCGAGAGTAAGTAAATCATAGGGTAATTTTCATTTTTGGGTTAAATATTAATTTATATTAGTTTAGCATAAATTCTTGTCATTACATTTGACAGTACACTTTAACCATATTTCAAAGACAATAGAATGAATTATAAAATTAGATATTAAGATGAATGCTTTAGTGGGTCAAAAACACTTAGCTAATTATTCCTTTGATAATACATATTCATTGATTTTCAATTAGCATGCAATTACATGTCTGAAAACATTACATTTAACTTGCATTTACTTTTAAATTATATTTCCATAATATTAACTCTTTTTAAGAGCATGCCTAAGTGTACTTCTTTTTCAAAAACGCTTATACCTGGAATATTCTTTTAACAACCACAAACATGATTTTGTTGCTATTAAGCTATCAAGACCAGTAGCATGTTAACAAAGCAATTTAGTGCATAAAGTACACCAACTGGGCACATAGCCTGAACCCTTCAAATCAGGCCATAGTGATGCTCTGCAATTCTATTGGTAACATTTCTGCGATGTTACTGAGGAGCTCAGTCAATGTCCTTGACAAACTCTGACAGAAAGCTCTTTCTGCTGACAGCAACTTTGCTACAGTAGTTTTGAGTTTCTGGCATGACTCATCAATCTATCACGCTCTCTCTTGTCTCTCTTTCTCTCTCCACAGCACTCACTCCACCTCTCCTGTCTCTCTATATGCCCATCCTCCTCCCTAAAAAGAGGAGGCTATCCCGTTATCTCCTGCGTCGCTCGGATGCAGTAGACTAATTACGGGCTTTATGTGCATCTGCTCTAGGGCTGATACCCCTATGGGGTGGGGTGGGGGGGGGGGCAACTATCTCCTCTCAGGGGCTAAATGCGGCCTAGAGAATAACATAAGAGGAGATTACATTTAGAGTGGATTTTAGGATGGAAATTAATAGTGAAGGGGGTGAAGGGAACGTGTGTTGCATAGCAAACATTAGTCTGTGCCACATCACAAAAGCCTAGGATTGGCTGTTTTATTGCCAGGAAAAGCATTTACTGGCTTCCTAAAGGTTTATAAGCTCTCGTATATGGCTGTTCTGGAAGAAGCTCTTAAAATACTCCACTTGTTGCCTCATTGAAAATGCCACACGTTTTTCATAAGTAATAGAAAGAGGCATTCAGGAATAGTCTGCTTCACTGTTGTATTTGTGCTTGGGAATCAAGAGCTGGTTATATTTGGAACTAGTATCATTTTTGAGAAAATACAGATTAACTGTTTGATTTTTTTTTTTACATTTGTTTCAATGAATGGTTTTGGGACATCTGCAGTTTTTCCACAGATGAGGACAGATTTATTAAGTAATAAATTAAAAGAGAGTGTTATATTGTGAATACAGTGAAACATAAATGCTGTTAGGCGCATTACACAGCAGAGTATTTTTATTATTATTATTATTTTTATATGGAACAAAAGCAAAAAGCATCACAAAGGCAAAGGCTACTAAAGAGTCAAAGGCTACTAAATTTAGATTTTTAGATAAATTTAGATTTTTTTTTTGTATGTTGTATACATATATACTGAGAAACTTGAATGTAATACTTGAGTTACATTATAACATGTAATGAACCATATTCAAATCGAAAGTAAAATATTTGTTATACGCCAGTGTTACTTTAGTATTATTAATTACGTAATATTTTAGTATATTTTGAATTCACTTTTACTTTTGTACTTTCAGTTTTCATTTTAATTTGTAAGTTGTATTCTATATGTTCATATATATGTATATACATATATATGAACATAAAGAATACAACTTACAAATTAAAATGAAAACTGAAAGTACAAAAATAAGTGAAGCAACAGAATCATTAAGGTGAACTGGAATCAATAAATCCTTTATGACTGCATTTCATCATGCAGCTCTGTTTTAACATACTCTATTTCAGAGAGCTTCATTTGGTTAAGAAAAGCTAGAAGCAAATCATTAGTAACTGAATGCAGACAATATCCTCTGTCCCAATGTTGTGATGACAGATAGGGGCTTTAATGCAAGTGTGTTAGACATCCATCATCATCCGTACATGTAAATGCACTGCTCTTGATGAGAAGAAATAAGTGCTATTCAATTAGTACTGAAACGCTCACGTGTAATGGCTTTGACCCGTGTATAAAACACTGTTTTCAAGCTGCCGGGCTCTCACTCGCACACAAGCACACACTCAATCATTCAGGTTTTCTCTTTCACAGCCAGCAGTCCCTTCCCAATAAAAGAACAACTTCCTCACCGAAGTCAACCAGCTTGATTCCTCCTTCTGTGGTGAGCAGGATGTTGTTGCCCTTGACATCTCGATGGATGGTTTTATTGATGTGTAAATGCTGGAGACCCTTTAGAGACAAGAGCAGACCTAAACTCACTGAAAGGATACATTTGTGTTCATATTTTAAAATATAGAGGATCATGGTTGATTTTGGATTTTACCATGAGAGATTCATGTAGGATGTAGGCTATGATGGGTTCCTCCATGCGGTCTCCTCTTTTCAGCATACCTTTAGCCAGATCTGTGACAGACCCTCCATTACACAACTGCAAACAAATACATGAAATACATTCAAATACAACATTCATACAAAAAAAAAAAAAAGCAAACATATAGAGTGCAACTTGTTACATATGGTAATACAACCCTTTTCTGTGATAAACATAAAAATAAATAAATTCGTTAAAAACACTTTTTTATCCAAACATATAGAGAGCAACCTGTTATATATGGTAACAGAACCTATAGACATATATATGGTAATACAACCTGTTTCTTGTAAAATAATAATATTAAAAATAAATACATAAATAAGATAAAAAATATATAAATAAATACATGAATTAATTATTACACAGCAGAGTATTTTTATTATTATTATTATTTTTATATGGAACAAAAGCAAAAAGCATCACAAAGGCAAAGGCTACTAAAGAGTCAAAGGCTACTAAATTTAGATTTTTAGATAAATTTAGATTTTTTTTTTGTATGTTGTATACATATATACTGAGAAACTTGAATGTAATACTTGAGTTACATTATAACATGTAATGAACCATATTCAAATCGAAAGTAAAATATTTGTTATACGCCAGTGTTACTTTAGTATTATTAATTACGTAATATTTTAGTATATTTTGAATTCACTTTTACTTTTGTACTTTCAGTTTTCATTTTAATTTGTAAGTTGTATTCTTTATGTTCATATATATGTATATACATATATATGAACATAAAGAATACAACTTACAAATTAAAATGAAAACTGAAAGTACAAAAATAAGTGAAGCAACAGAATCATTAAGGTGAACTGGAATCAATAAATCCTTTATGACTGCATTTCATCATGCAGCTCTGTTTTAACATACTCTATTTCAGAGAGCTTCATTTGGTTAAGAAAAGCTAGAAGCAAATCATTAGTAACTGAAAGCAGACAATATCCTCTGTCCCAATGTTGTGATGACAGATAGGGGCTTTAATGCAAGTGTGTTAGACATCCATCATCATCCGTACATGTAAATGCACTGCTCTTGATGAGAAGAAATAAGTGCTATTCAATTAGTACTGAAACGCTCACGTGTAATGGCTTTGACCCGTGTATAAAACACTGTTTTCAAGCTGCCGGGCTCTCACTCGCACACAAGCACACACTCAATCATTCAGGTTTTCTCTTTCACAGCCAGCAGTCCCTTCCCAATAAAAGAACAACTTCCTCACCGAAGTCAACCAGCTTGATTCCTCCTTCTGTGGTGAGCAGGATGTTGTTGCCCTTGACATCTCGATGGATGGTTTTATTGATGTGTAAATGCTGGAGACCCTTTAGAGACAAGAGCAGACCTAAACTCACTGAAAGGATACATTTGTGTTCATATTTTAAAATATAGAGGATCATGGTTGATTTTGGATTTTACCATGAGAGATTCATGTAGGATGTAGGCTATGATGGGTTCCTCCATGCGGTCTCCTCTTTTCAGCATACCTTTAGCCAGATCTGTGACAGACCCTCCATTACACAACTGCAAACAAATACATGAAATACATTCAAATACAACATTCATACAAAAAAAAAAAAAAAGCAAACATATAGAGTGCAACTTGTTACATATGGTAATACAACCCTTTTCTGTGATAAACATAAAAATAAATAAATTCGTTAAAAACACTTTTTTATCCAAACATATAGAGAGCAACCTGTTATATATGGTAACAGAACCTATAGACATATATATGGTAATACAACCTGTTTCTTGTAAAATAATAATATTAAAAATAAATACATAAATAAGATAAAAAATATATAAATAAATACATGAATTAATTAAAAACAATCAACCAGTTATATGTTAATAAACCCTGATTCCGCAAAAATAAAATAAAATAAAGCCATATTTATGCAAACAGAGTGTCACCTATTATATGTGACCCTGGAGCACAAACCCAGTCTTAATATCAGATAATCTGAAGACATTTTGTAAATTTCTTACCGTCAATATATCAAAACGTAATTTTTGATTAGTAACACGCATTGCTAAGGACTTCATTTGGATAACTTTAAATACTTTTTTCTCAGCATTTAGACTTTTTTGCACCCTCAGATTCCAGATTTTCAAATAGTTGTATCTCGGCCAAATATTGTTCTATCCTAAAAGAAATCATACATCAATGTAAAGCTTATTTATTCAGCTTTCATATGATATATAAATCTCAGTTTCAAAAAATTTACCTTTATGACTGGTTTTGTGGTCCAGGGTCACATATATATGGTAATATGTGTGGTTTCTAGAAAACAAACAAATAAAACGTTTCTGGTAAAAGAAAGAAAAATACATTTTATGCAAACATATAGAGATCAAGTTTTTATATATAATAATACAATCTGTTTCTAATAAAATAATAATAATAATAAACATGAATTAAAGCCGTCATATGGTAATACAAGCTGTTTCTATTAAAAAAAAGAAAAGAAACCATTAAAAATATTTTTATGCAAATATATAAAGAGAAACCAGTTATATATGGTAATAAAACATGTTTGTGTTAAGTAAATCAATCAATAAAAAAAAGGTGAAACAAACATTTTAAAGAGCACTTGCTTTTAAAAGGCCTCACTTTTCTAATTGTTCACAACACATTCAACACTACAGTACAACTATTTTTCCCTTTCATTATGTAGACCAAGCAGGTCAAATGATACGTTCCTCATCGAAATGCTGAAATTTACAGAGGATTGTTTACAAAGATTGCAGATGTTTGAAATGTACAGAGAGATTTTAAACAGTGCAGGGAAGCATGTTTAAAATGCAATTTTCCATTGCATTACAAAATCTAACACACGGTTTTTATAGCAACAGAATCCTTTAAAACTATCTAAGGGTTGATGATGTGGTTATGATCAATGCTAAATGCTTGCCTTCAGTCAGAGGACACAGAGGTGAAAATGGTTCTTTTTTTCTAAGGCAAGCCATCTTGAAATTACATAAAATTGTCTAGCATGTTGCCAAGGCAACAACAATACCTTCTTATTTAGAGCCATTTAAATCGACCAAAGGCAAACACGGCTGTCTTCAGCCCGCTGCTATTGTAATGGGACACAATGTTTGTATGAATGCTTTGACAGTCTCTTATTCACAATATCGCAAAATCTATTCTCTTCTATTTTGCTGAAAAAAATTGAAATACAGAGACAGAGATGTGCACTTTGTAGTTTAAGAAAAAAGAAAAAAAACATGTCTAACCAATAAAGAAAAAACAGCAAATTGCCTCTAACATTACCAATGCAACCAATTACAAATCCTTTGAAAACAATCTGCTTGATCCGGCCTTTCAGCAGAGCACTGAACACTTCAAAGAGAACATCAATGACTCACATCACTTTATGTCCCGAGAGGCCATTTACATTTTCAAATACATTTACTTCTATTTCCAAGACTCATCCCAAGGGGTTCGGATGGCAGGGTGGATAGACATGATTTCCCTGATTATGCATAAAGCTCAAACATCTGCAGAACTGAAACTATATAAAGCTGAATTGTGTCATTTCTGTGTCACTATAGCGGCACCAAACGGAACTGCAGCAATAACTGCATTTCTGCATTTTCTGAAATGTGAGAGGGTGTTGGCAAGGAGTTGCAAAGGTGGTTTTAGCTGTTTTAGCACATTGCTATTTGAGTGCTAGGGTGCTATACACTTATTGCAGGTGGGAAGTCAAATATGATATACAGTATATGATATTCGATTTCTGTTTTATATTGTCTGCCAGGGAAAACAGTTTTCAGTCCAATTTTTGTGACAGCACTCCACTGAGCCATTTTGAAGTATCATTTATGTCTGTAGCACAAACCTGTGGGGATTTAAATCTCAAAATGTAGCACTTGGTGGCCATTCACACAAAATAAATGTTTTAAGTGCAGAGAAGTGGAACAGAAAGAAATGCAAGATCTAGAAATGCATTTTTTTTTTAAGTACTTTTGTCATGACAACTCTCGGAGGGATTGGCATGGTAATGTACATGACAATGTTAATGTGTTTGGTCTTGGCGGAATAGATCTGCTACGCTGCTGCTGCAGCAGAGCAAGTACCGAGACTTGCTACTGCCAATACATCCACAACATGCTGCGGTGAGCATGTAATAAATATTGCTGCTGCAAATATAACATACATGAAATAACCCCCATATAGCATACATGAATCACCTCGTAGCAGATCTATACAGGTGGAGCTGGGGAAGGTGAAGGGTTTCCCCAAACATCAAGAGTTTCATGCCAGAACTCTGTATTTCTTTGAACTTGAGCACCATGTTTTTAGAATGCTGTGTCAAGCACAAGAAGATGTGAGATGCAAGTGCAGTGGTCAAACACGTCTGTCTAGTGCATGTTTACATAAAAAATAACTTAAAATCAGTGTATAGAAACACAAAAATGTGGTCTGTGTGAATGGACCCTTTCTGTTTGTTAAAAACAAAGACTAACAGCTCAATTGTGACTGTGTCTTCAATAAATTCAATAATATTACTTACATTTTAGACACATTATTGGGAGTTCCTTTATCTCTTTTTGCTTCGTCAATGAAAATATTTAAAAAACAAACTCACTGCAGATCGGTTTTCATGTGTCGGAGGCTCAAAGCAATTCTCAGTAGTGAAGTTACAGCCCAGAATGGATCAATGTTTTTGAACAAGTTGGCTGAATGATTCAATGACTCATTCAAAGAGACATCTGTCGCCACCTACTGGTGTAGTGATGAAACCATCAGAATGAGTCATTAAAAACCACTAAATGCACTTACTGACAACACTGCGTGACCAACTTGAGGCCATCGCGAAATCTGCATGGGGAAATATTTTGCGCAGAGTTCCAGAATGCAATGGTAAATTCTCTGCATATTTGCTTAAAATGAACTCACCCTCAGGTCATGCAAGATGTAGATGAGTTTATTTCTTAATCAAAACAATATATTTTTAGAAGATTTTGAGAAAGCGAGTCACTTGCTCACCAATGGATCCTCGGCATTGAATGGGTGCCGTCAAAATGAGGTACAGCCTGCATGTTTGTAAGAAACAAATCTGTCATTAAGGCAATTAAACTCCAAATTGTAGCTTCTGGCCAGTCCGAATAAACGAAATCCGGTAGAAGATTGTGTGGTGTGTTCTGCCGAATGTTCAGCAGCTCATCCCTGGTAAAACTGATCGTGTTTGAGAAACAAAAAACAGGAAAAACTAACAAAAACAGTACAAACACTGGAGAGCCAAACACTGCGGCTGCCGTCTGCGGCGCCATCTTAGTATCTATCTTCTTGTTATGAACCCATAATTCATAACAATGCTTCCTCCAGTGAAAAAGTCCCTCCCCTGTTGTCCTGCAATCCACAGATATATTTGTTTAGAACAGTTTTGCTTGCAAATGTGCTTGATTTGTGCATTTTTCTATCCTGATTCAGACAACTTTTTCGCTGAAGAAAGCAATATTATGGATAGAGGACTTGTGTTTTAGCTGGAAGCATCTGTTAAAATATTTGAATGATTTTTTCCCCCTTACAAACATGCAACTTTTCGCTTCACAAGACATTAATTGATAGACTGGAGTCATATGGATTACTGTGATGTTTTTTATCAGCTGTTTGGACTCTCATTCTGACGTCACCCATTCACTGCAGAAGATCCATTACTGAGCAATTGCTATAATGCTAAATTTCTTCAAATCTGTTCTGATGAAGAAACAAACTCATCAGCATCTTGGATGGCCTAATTTTTGGGTTAGCTATACCTTTGACAAAGCTCTTTACAATACATTTAGAAACATTACAAAATGTTGTTTACCTCTTTACGTTTCCTGTCTTGTTTCTTTTATAACCCCTCTTCAAAAGGGCAACACAGCTTTCAATTTAGCTTGTTCTGGACGTCCAAGTTTGGTAAGTGGTGGGCTGAAAGGGTCATTTGTCATTGGGTTGAACAAGAAAGGTGAAACGTACACTTGCACAAAAAAAAAAGTATGTTGATGGGTGTGAAATGGAGTATTCCCACAGCTCCGGACCCATTTTGAAATCTCATTATTACTGTGCCAGAGGGGCCTTTGGCATTGTAGCACACCTTCCTGTTTCAGTACTGTTTACCAAAGTTAATTGAGTTAACTGCAGGGAGCTGCCCATTTCATTTATAGCTACAGTACATGCTTCAGAGTCAAGCACAGAGGCGGCAGCAAACATGTTGTTCATTTGAGTTGCTCATGCAGTGACTGAAGGTAATTGGTAATCAGGTTGTTCACTAAAACAAACCTTAGTCAATATGGGTTGAAAAATGGACCCTACACTCCTAAAAATGAAGGTGCCAATAGAAGGTTTTTACAGTTATATAGCATTAAGAACATTTTAATAATCTAATGAGCCTTTTTTTCAGCTACAAGGAACCTTTAGTGCAATGGAAAAGTTCAACGGATGTTAAAGATACTAAAAATAACCTATATTTTTGTTTTTGCACTCCTGGTCTTATTTGTACTGCTTTTACCTCACAATAAATGCCATTGTATCACACTTATAACACAATCATTCACAATTGCAGAAGAAAACAATTATGCCAGCACTAAAATCACAGACATAAACAGGTCCGGTTCTTGACGGCTATAGAATGGTGGGCTGGCAGATATCCTGGGTGGGCATTTTTAGTCACCATATCATCATATAGTCTAGAAGATATTTATACTGTAGATATTGCTATATTAACTATATTATATGTACACTGAAAAAAAGTTTTCATGTGCAGCCTAGAATATCATGCACTTTCACAGCAAAATATTTTTCTTTTCTTTATTGAATAGTACAAAAAAAAGCCCTCTTTGTTCTCTTTCTCTGGATCATTGTTTCAACACTGGTGATTCTTTTCAACTAACTTTTTTATTTATACCAAACAAGGCCGTAAGCATGTCTATAACATTGGGGGGGGGGGACCAATTATTTTATTTTGAGGAAAATATAAAGACATGACCTCTATGGTAATGGTACTTATTTAAAGAAACTAAATAAATAAAGGATCAATTAAAATAATAAATTAATAATAAATTAAAACAAGAAAAAAAGAACAAGAATACAAATTTTTGTAAAGTAATCAATCTGAACTGCAAATAATATTTTTATTTTAAAATATGCACCCATTCAATTTCAGTTGTATTGTTGAAAACGCAAAACAGAAAAATGCTATTGTCATAATCAATTATGAATTAGGCTACATGAATCACGTAAATGACAGACCTACTTTCTATTCAAAACTGCGGAATTTAACATAAAAAGTCGAATAGTTTGCATCACTGGTCGTTTACATCATAGAAGGGGAACGCTACATTTCTTACAGTCGAGCCGACTGTTGCTATAGTAACGAATGCAACTTTCATTGCACAAGCTCTTTACTTTCAGTTTTCATTCTTACATTCAGCATTAACAGCAAGCCAAAAGGGATACACTTTCAACTGAACTGTATAGCCTACATGCATTTTAGATGCTTATATTATGCTCTTGCCCCATCCATGCAATGAATGCACGTTATTGAATGAGCGGGTTTTTTTAGAACATTAAAATTGCTCAGGAAATTTCAGTGGTAGGCTATGATACATATTCATGTAGCCTATTAAACCCCCCATAACTCGCAAACTCCCAGTGATAGCGCGCAAATATTCATGCCTGTTTTCGCTCGTTGTCATGCCTCTGGTTTTCTGCAACAGACTGAAGCCGTGTCAATTCAGCGTGCCTTGCATTCAGCAAATAAAAGAAAAATGCTGCAATTTTCTGGTGTTATTGTTGGGGCAGTCTCCAGCTATATCTTAAACTTCTCAAAATACAGTCAGCTTCAGATTGGTTTTAATCACTGCATATAAAAAAATAACGCAATCTTTATCTAATTCGGATTGTGTGGGCAAGATAGTCATTTGGGTGGGCTCAGCCCACCCCTGCCCATGTCTGGAGCTGGCCCTGGACATAAATCATTCAAAGTTAGTTTGAATCTCAGTTCCTATTGCTAAATGTGTAGAGTGCTTCAGTGTGTCTGAGTGCCATGAAGACTAAAGAGCAAAGCTGACCTCATTACATCATGACAACATCAACCTGAGATCACCTGCCATCTTTAAATTTCACTCTGACACCGACAGATAGAGAGAGTGAGACATGTATCTGACAGCGAGCAACTTGAATGTTTTAGTAAACACTTCCTTCAGGTACTGCAACATTAACATCCAGGTTCAGGTCTATTCAGTAAAGTCATCAAAAGTGCCACACTTTTGTTTTTGCTTTACCAACAGTGACAACGAGAAAATCAGTAGCTGTATGGATACAGAAGCAGAAAAGTTCTGAAGAAATAGCGGTGAGAAAACAGCAGTTAAGAAAGCATCTGATCATAGCAATTCGGCAGTCAAGTCAAGTCACGTTTAATGATATAGCACTTTATACAATACGTTTCTTTACAATATTAAACATGAAAACATGAAAAAGTGTCAGAGTTACTTTCAATTAAATTTACAACTTGAATTTGTACTATAAAGCAGGTCTCCTGTGTGTACATGTTTTTACTTACATCTAACCTAGATACGTATATATGGAGTATATAAAGTCTTGGAACTTCAGGAGTGCATTAGTTAAATTGACTATTTTTATGGCCATTTTGGAGCTAAATAGCCCCCATTCACTTCCATTGTATGGAAATATGAGGATGAACATTCTGCTAAACAATCTCATGCTGTGCTTCACAGAAGAAATAAATTAATGTTGGTTTGAAATGATGTGATAAAATCATTAATTCTGTACAGGAATTAAAAGTGTAACCTTTTAAATTAAACCTTTTCGTTTAATTTCTTCCTGATATTGTTCTATTTTTGGACCGCATCACTCTGGATTACCTCAGGCTGCAGAGGACATGTTATTAATGTCATCTACTGACGTGTCATCAACATAATTCCTCACGTACAGATGAAAAAACTCAAGACTAATTCTGCCATCTTTCCTCAGCTCCCACTGCCAGTATGGCTGATGCCTTTCAACGTCTTAACATGCAGGTTTAAAAAAAAGGGGAAAAAGAAGAAGTAGAAGAGGCTTTGACTTGCAGGTATACACTCTTATGGCCAGATGTAGGCCTACTAAACAGGGCAAATTAGCTCCAAAACAGTGCCGATTGGCGTGGAAATTTCTGCAGGTGATTTACTGATAACGCTCAAATTAAAGAACACAGACGCAACATCTCATTTCCATAATGACCAACTCAATCTACTAAGCGCAGCGTAAAATAGCGTAAGAATATTGTTCGGATTTGGATCATGTGTTCTTCTGGCATTCCAAATAAATTAATATGAGTGGAAAAAATCCTCTCGATTCTACCAAGCACTCTCTGTTCTCTGCGGTGCCTCCTCCTAGCAACAACAAATGCTTTTTTTGCTTTAAATTCTGACAGTACTATTTTAACGCAAAAGATGGTTTGCACTGGCGCAAGTTGTTAGTAAATCTGGCCCATAAAGGGATGGTTCACCCAAAAATTTTTTAATTCTGTCATTATTTACTCACCCTCATGTAATTTCCATAAAAGCATTCATCAATGCACACATACGTTATGGAAAACCAAAACTCAAGCACACTTGCTTGACGTGTGAGAACCAATGAGGTTCATTCTTGTGTGTTACGTAGCATGTTTGGGATTCTGTAAAAACCAATGAAATTTGTTCTTGCGCATCAAGCAAGTACGGTTGAGCTTGATAAATGCAAATATGTGAATAAAAGCCTACATTAAATTTGTTCATCATATAAAGTGATTAGAGTCTCTTCAGGAAATTTCGACTAAACCACTAAATTATTTTTATGAACTTTTTGAAGTGTCAAAGTTAGTTGCATAGACTCTCAATGGAGGGACAGAAATCTCTCAGATTTCATTAAAAGTATCTTCATCTGTGTTCTGAAGATGAACAAAAGTCTAACAGGTTTGGAATGTCACGCGTCACGTCACTTTACTAGTTATGTGGAGTAACATACCTGGAGCTTCTGACTTTGAATATTTAATTTGAACTGAATGATTTTTTTTAAGTGCAGCAGACGATCAAATAGCTTTCTTTGTGCTGTGTGTGTGTGGCCCTCGCACCTTTATACTGGAGCTTCTGACTTTGAATATTTAATTTGAACTGAATGATTTTTTTAAGTGCAGCAGACGATCAAATAGCTTTCTTTGTGCTGTGTGTGTGTGGCCCTCGCACCTTTATAAAAAAACACCACTTTTGTTCAAGCGACCTTATCATTTGCACTCCAATAATGAGCTAGGTGTCCGCTTTCCCACAACGTTTAATGAAAAATCCCTGACAAACAATGGCATTTTAAAGCTCATTGTGAATTAATGATGGGCACAAGCTAGACACATCAGACATGGTTCGGAAAGGGCTTTGTTTCAAAGGGTGCGCCAAAGAACCCGCCATTCAATACAGGAAACAAGGCCAAAAACCACAGCCACCACTTTGACCATATTAAAGGGAATGAGTGAAATTAAACAGCACGGAAATGCACTATTTGATCTTTTGGTTTAACCACAATGTGTTAAGTTGTATATAATTACATATAAAGACGAGCGGACTCGTGGACAGGAGAGGCCTCAGGAGCAGACTCGTGGACAGGAGAGGCCTCAGGAGCGCAGTGTGCAGCCCACACGCTCAAAATGGCGACCGCCATTACAGGAAGGGCAGCAGAGTGTGGCATGACCTCTAAGATGGCGGGGCTTGAGAGAGCTGACGTTACCGGGATGCCTGCAGCTCGCACCGACATCAGAGGTGGGTCCATCACACTAGCAATCAGACCTTTCTGTCCAAGCCCAAGCTCTGCGTCCGACTCCAGCGTGGTGGCCATCTTGGCCAGGGACTCAGGCGTGGCAGCCATCTTGGCCGGGGACTCAGGCGTGGCAGCCATCTTGGAAAGAATCTCCTGAGGTGCCGGCATGACATGAGCAAGCTCTGGCTTGGCAGACGGGACGTGAGCAGGCCCTGGGGTAGCAGACATGACATTAGCAGACTCTGGCTTGGTGAACAGAAGTGAACAGGTTCTGACATGGTAGATATGACATGAGTAAACTTTAACTTAACTGGCATGATGTGAGCAGGTCCTGGAGTAGCGGGCATGACGTGAGCAGGCTTTGGTTTGGCAGGCATGAAGTGAGCGGACCCTGGCTTGGCAGACGTGACGTGAACAGACTCTGGCTTGACAGATGTGACGTGAGCAGACTCTGGCTCTGGTTTAGTGCCGTGTTCCTTCTCCACGACACCCACAGTGAAACAGATCCACTCAACCGCAGAGCAAAGTCTATATTCTCGGCAAGGGACCAGTGAACCTATCCCCCAGGAAGCTGGGAGCAAATGGGCTCGTTTAATCCATGATGGAAAATGTCTTTGAGCGCCACGTCATTAAAATCCACATGGTTAGAAAGTTCAAGAAACTCAATAACAGTCCTCAATAGCCTGATCACCTTGACGAAGGCGGAGGAGACGAACAACTGCTGGGTTCATTTTAGAGTTTTGTGTATTCTGTAACGATCAATCCACTGAAGGCGAGCGTAGTGAAGAACCCAAGTGCAGTTTATTTACAAGTGATTCAAACATCCAAACAATAATCCGAGACTTGACTTGACAGGAACAGACTTGACTAGGCATGAACAGACTTGACGAGGCATGAACAGACTAGACTCACCGACAGCGGGTTACAACATCAATACACGACGAGAGACAATGGCAACATGATGGCTACTTATAGCAAACAATACAGGTCACATGACAAGAACAAACCAATGGGAAACAAGACACATGACTAGGACTACCAATCTGAACATGACACATACACAAGGCAGAAATACATGAGGGCAAGGGAAGCATGACACTGACAGCATGAAACAATTACAAAATAAAAGACTGGGAAAACATGAACACGAAACAAAACCCAAACCCCACATTACAGATGGATAGTGGATAGTACCTGTGAAATAATAACTACTTCATAAAAATGGGATGCAAAAGAAACTTTATCCTTTGACTTCACAAATACATAAAATCAGGTATAATAGATTTGTTAAAGTGAGTTGCTTTAACTTACAATATATACTGTATATATATATATATATATATATATATAGGGTACGGAAAATATTTATAGAGATAATAATATTTATATAAAATATATATATATATATATATATATATATATATATATATAATTTTATTTTTTATTTTGTTTTATTCATTTTTTAAATCTAATTTATTCATGTAATGGCAAAACTGAATTTTCAGGAACATTACTCCAGTCTTCAGTGTCACATGATCCTCCAGATATCATTCTAATATGCCGATTTGGTGTTTGGGAAACAATTTATATAATTATTATAAACAGTTGTTCTGCTTCTGCTTTTTGTGGAAACTAAAACAGTTTTCTTTGATGAACTGAATCTGTTCAAAATAACAGAATTTGTATATATATATATGTAAAGTTGTTGTTTACATAATATATGTGTGTGTACTGTGTATATTTATTATGTATATATAAATACACACACATGCATGTATATATTTAAGAAAAATATCTTACTTTTATATATTAAATATATAGATAAATATAAGAATATACTGTAAATATATACATGGAAATATTTTCAAAATATATACTGTATGCGTGTGTATTTATATATACATTACAAATATACACAGTATACACACATATTATGTAAACAAAACTTTTACTTTGGATGTGATTAATCGCGATTAATCGTTTGACAGCATTTATATTTTATTTATTTATTTATTTATTGTAACAATGAAAAAGTCTTTGCTGTCAAAAGTATAGCTTTCAAAAAAATCATACCGATTCCACACATTTTAACATTTGTGTATACTGTAAAAAAAAATAATAATAATAAAAATAAAATTAGGGTTAACATTGATGTATTAACATCATTAACAACAATGAACATTTGTAAATATACTACTGCCCATTGCTAATCAATGTTTTCTTTTACATTGACGTTAATTTATGCAGATTAAGTTGTTAAAATGTGTAAAATGCATATGTAAAAATAAAACACAATAACAAACATAGATTAATAAATACTACAAATGTTCATGTTCACGTTAGCCATTGCATTAACTAATGTTACCTATAGAATCATATTACAGGTTTTTGCAAATAACTTGAGCAATGATGCAAGCACCATGTTATATTGATTGTCTCCAATTTTTAAGAATCCAGTCAATAAATCCACTTCATCAAGTAGGCTTTTACAAGCTACATATCCGCAAAAAGCCAGGCATTTTAAATGAACAAAGAATAACAGTGGTACAGAGACGTACTGATTCATTTGAAACTACAACAATGAACCGCTGTCGTCAGTCCTATCAGCCATTAACCACCAACTGGAGCCTACAAGCCAACTTGAACAAAACCCAATAGAGATCATTTCCGATATCTTTGAAGTTATAATATGACAGAGCGGAGTTGGCCCCTTATACGACGAGGAACCGGTGAGTACAGATGAAAGCGGTTCCCTTCATATCCATAATTAGAACATACAACACAAAAGAGAGGCAGAACAAGCACCGGGCCTGATGAGCAGCCAGCAAAGTGGAGGACGCAATTTGTGTGAATCATCACTGTAATCAGAGGTCACTCATCGTGGAGGAACCTTCTTCCCGGATCCTACTGAAATACGGAAAATTACAGTTCAGAGGGGACGACTGTAACCATGGCAATTTACTGCCCCTGCGTTCCCTAGTCTCCTCAGCTGCTAACTTGCTGCTGACAGCTTGAATGCTCGGCTGTGACTCCAGCCAGAGGATTAACTTCCACATTTGGATTGCTGACTGTGGATTTTGCATGCAGGAGTTTGCATACAGAAATGCAAACCTCTTTGGGGATACACGAACAAGAAAAAAGATCATTCCTTCTACTGCAGCTGGAGAAACTTGCTTAAAGCTTTGCAAAGGAAGAAAATAGCTTTTGTTATTTGTGGTAAATGTGTTTGGAATAAAATAGAATGTGGCTTCTTCATGGAGGTTTCAGCTGAAATATGCAGAAATCTTTACAAACATATGATTTTTTGGACAGTGACAGTATTTGAAGTAAGGCATTCAAAATAGCATCGCTTTATGTTATAAAATTCAACCAAGTGGCACTGTAAACAAATAATTCCAGAGATATTCTATTTGCACTGTGATCATCAGAGAACAAAGATAAGTGGGGGAGCTGTTCAGGGGCACAGCGTCTTGTAAATATTCTGCTGAGCACATGTTAAACTCCATGGCTTCAAAGAACTACAATGTTTAGAAATGTCTGAGATCGAAAGTACATTTAAAGGTCACAAGGACAAAACCTCTCACTGAGAAGTTTACTTCCAAACCTGTATATCTGAGGCTTTTATACAACACAATTTTGAAAATCAACTGCAAATAATTCGCTCCCTACAAAATGTAGTGGTTTATGGCTGATATGGGTTGTTTAGTAACCTTGGACTTATATATAGAAAGCAGAGTGGCAGATATAATGCTGGTTTATGTGGTTTAATGACAGCACAAACAATTTAATAAGACTTCTTTTAAACCTTAATACAAGTTGGTCAACCCCTAAATCCCAACAAATATGCTCCGTCCATTGGATGTGTACGCTCCTTTCTGATATTGCTCCACTATTTTTCGCTGCAGCATTGGGGGAATTGGTGATCCTCTGCCCATCTTGACTTCTGAGAGACACTGCCACTCTGAGAGGCTCTTTTTATACCCAATTATGTTGCCAATTGACCTAATAAGTTGCAAATTGGTCCTCCAGCTGTTCCTTATATGTACATTTAACTTTTCCGGCCTCTTATTGCTACCTGTCCCAACTTTTTTGGAATGTGTAGCTCTCATGAAATCCAAAATGAGCCAATATTTGGCATGACATTTCAAAATGTCTCACTTTCAACATTTGATATGTTATCTATATTATATTGTGAATAAAATATAAGTTTATGAGATTTGTAAATTATTCCATTCCTTTTTTATTTGTACAGTGTCCCAACTTTTTTGGAATTGGGTTTGTAATACCATAAAGTTCAATTTGAAGTACCTTAAAGTCCCATGTAAATATCATGGTACTGCATGAGCAAAATGTTATCACTAAGTATGAATATGATGGCATATATCAAAGTACATTGGTATTCAGTGTTGGGGGTAATGCATTACAAGTAATGCGAGTTACGTAATCAGATTACTTTTTTCAAGTAACTAGCAAAGTAACGCATTACTTTTTTTAATTTACAAGAAAATATCTGAGTTACTTTTTCAAAAAAGTAACGCCAGTTACTTTGTTTTCCCATTTATTGACTGACAGCTCTCCGGTCCCCATATTGGGAGAAATCGGAAGTGCAGAGGCGTTGTGTGAACATGATGTTACTGTAGTTCTAGACTAAATGTGAATGTGCATTAATTCATCCCACTCACAAAAAACAGATTTAGTATTCATCAAAATGAATTAAAACAGTGAAATGCAAACTCAGAATATGACGCAAACCTGCAATATCTAAATATGTTAAATAACACAAATGTATCTAATCCCATTTTATTAACCAATGTCTTTGCTGCTGACCTTTGATGATCCAGTTCAACCATACTAATAAGCAAAAATGATTTTAGATAAACTAACAATTGTGCTTCATTGTTTTCGTATTGCTGAAGAGTGTTGAACCTTCTTCTCCTGTGTTCTACTGTACAGACGTGAATTTACTTTTCCTTCAGCCTGAGGTTTGTTCATTACACTTTTTGGTGTGAAAGGGCTTTTACATTTGCTATAAATAGAACTTCTTATATTAAAAACAATCAATCCCTGCTCATATTTAAAAGTAACACGAAAGTAACGCAAAAGTAATGTAACGCATTACTTTCCATAAAAAGTAACTAAGTAACGTAATTAGATACTTTTTTTAGGGCGTAACGCAATATTGTAATGCATTACTTTTAAAAGTACCTTTCCCCAACAATGTTGGTATTACCATCCAATAACATATCTGTATCACTGTAACTTGGGGGAGTTATGCAAATCAATCGGTAGGCTTTAATTTTAAAAACATGCCTTGAGGATATTTGAAAAAAGAGCACAATTTAAACAAACTGAAAATTATGTTGTATTAGTCTCAAATTAAATTAGGCATTATGTCACTTCTGCAATTGGATGAGCTGAAATAAAACTTTCCCAGAAGGTTTTTGTGCATAACCATTCAAGCTGTTGTGGCGATAAAATGTAAAACGTATTATAATTTTACATATTAAACTAAAGAATACAAATGATACACATTAAATACTAGGTGTTTATAATTTTATGTTCTTGCACATTACTGTATGAATCTCTAATAACACAACTTCTTTAGTAAATTCGATACAACATTTATGGGCTGTTTGAACACATTTTTTACTGGATAATTACTGCTGAAAGACATAACTACTGAGCATTATTCATCAATATATAGTTACAGAATGGTTCAATACAAGGCAGCCTCACTGTTATCCATTACAGTGATAGACCATCTCTTTCCTGTTAAAGCCTGCGTGTCTGAATGCAGAATTGGTATCTAAACATGCTCATCTTAGCCAGATGCAGCCAGTCCACATTAACAGTCATCTCCACACGCCCATACCTGTCCTGCCACAAAAACTCTGTCCAGACCTACTTCTAATACTAAAGTCTCTTATGTAACACTTATCTTATCCAATTTCCACAACACACACCTTTATACCTGTCTGTTCTCAAGCAGTCAAACAACAGAAAAGGTCACTATCATTACTGTAGGCCTAATGTGTTTTTAAAAATAATACATACATTTATGCAAAATATCTTGAAAACACAGAGATGCATCCTGATGTTCCATAAGATTTGAGACATGTTCTCTATGTTCCAATTTAAACATGTTCCCAAAAATACAGAGGTGTTGATACTAATAACCTTTTATTAGCAGCACTTTTCGCTAATCCTCTTTAAACAGATTTCCACTGCTTTCATACATACCCCATCAGCCCACACTGTGATGACAGCAATAAATCCATAATGTGATAATGATATAGCATGCAGTACACTTTGCCCTGATTTACAAACACATTTGCATATGCATGTTTTCCGGCTGCAAATATAATAACGGTGATTGATTATGGCATTTAAAAGTGTTTTGCTGATAATTTCACTAGCCCAATTTAACATGTGTGTGATATGCAACAAGCTTAAATAAATGAGGCCCACGTGCATGACATAGAATTGAACTTTACCTCTAGCACTAGCCATAGCTGATCCCCGTTCTTGACGTCCTTCTTGTAGAATATTCCAAAGAACTTGACGACATTGGGATGGTCTGAGAGAGCTTTCAGGATGTTATACTCGACTTCAATTTCCTCGTCAATATCCTTAAAGAAACAGATTAACTGAATTGACTTTTAAGAGAAACAGGGCAATAGTTCAAACTTCTACTTTCATTTTTGAGTAAAAAGAAACATTTCTTCAACTATTCAGTGGTTAATGTTTCAAAGAGAGTCACTGATGCAAAAAAAACTATTTTTGCGGGTCATTTTATCTATTGAATTTAGCAAAACTGCAAAGGCCATGAAATGTCAACATTAATAAAGCCCCACAGGCCACAGCGGTACACTACACATGAGGGATATTTTGAAATAATATTTGTTGGCTTCCACGTCCTCCAGTGTTGGAAAATTACTGTTTACTGATTGAACCTGGAGGAAAAACAACCTCTGAATGTAGAATTTTAATGGATTCGGTTCATGGGTCTTTTCTGTGATGCCTTTTGGCTTCAAAAGTGCTCCATATTTCTATTACTACACATGATTACTGCATTTCCTGTGCTTGGAAAGCGGTGAGAATACATATTTGTGACTATCTGAGGTACAATGACCACGGCAGCTGCAGTCTATTAAATTAAGCCTAGATTTATTTGATCTAGATGAGTAATTTTAAATATACTGGCAGCCAAAGGCCATTGAAATACTTCCAAGCTTCCTTTCAGTACCTTGAAAGGGTGAACTGGAGAAACTCTTGTGAAGTAAATGAACACAAATTGCACATTTTCTGAAAAGCCGTTTCATCATGATTAGTCTGGGTATGTGCTGTTAGGAGCCCTTTTATTTGCCCAGTCACTAAAAGATAGAGTGTGTGGCTAGAGAAATAATGAGAGAGACAGAGACAGAGACACAGAGAGCCTTTTGGCATTATCTGCAGGATATAGATGTTCTCTTCTTAATATGACAGTGGCGAGTAGATGATCTCAGTGGTCAGTAATTGACTGCAGGCCTGTCTTAAGGCATAAACACTCTCACAGGTACACACAAATGCGCAAATACATGCATATGCACACAAATGTGAACTGATTGAACCTGAAGGGCGTACAATGTATCTGCTTTTAACCTCATTTCTGTGCAAATCTGACCTTGAGTTTGCTCTGTGTTTAAAATTTACGACTCAGGGTTCGGCAAAACAGGACTCATAGATGTGCATGCTTGTTGTCTCTCTTTGTGACCTAAAAACACACACCACATACAGGTTTGATCTAGCAGGGTTTTACTCACATGGATTGGATCCAGTATTTTGACGGCGGCTTTGCTGCCATTGACCCTGTTAAGCACTTTATAAACTTTTCCATAAGTCCCTTTACCAATAGTCTCAATGATCTCCCATGTGTCAGATGGATCTGGAAAGCTGTCAAAGACAATGGATTTTCCTGAGCGAGGAAACATCTTCCCGAGCGATCTCCTATGGAGAAAGAGCACACACTGAGTCTGAGTTATAGATGGCTGCCTGCTTTTTTTCCATTTGACTTATAGTGGTTAACTTGGAAGTTGTTTTTCACTTGTGATGCCTGAACACATGAGATAACACCTTTTAACAACCATGCGATGAGTAAAAGAACCTCTGCATGAAAATACACACTAATACGTAAGGAATGGGTACAGCTCTTGGTACAGCTAGGACTATTTTTGTATGACAGCAATGTTGCTTCAGGATTAAAAAAAATATATTTACAGTAGAAACATGTCCTACTTGATAAACTCACCCTTTATTATGTCTGACTTAGCGAATCCCTCAGACTGTTTGCAAAAGTTGTTGGCTTTTGCCTGTCATTGAGGATGGGATAGAAAACTTTGTACTAAAATGTTTTGGCTCAATTTACGAGAAAAGCAGGAAGATATTATCAAGGGCTGAAAATCAAAGGATCCCGTGAACCAATTTACCAAAGGGTCAGAAGTAGGTCCTTCAAAGACTACATTATGTGGATATTGCTCGACAAAACCTAGCAGTAACTATAACATAGAGAAAGAAAACATTACATGTCGGTTTGCACAATGCTAAAACTTTGACAGAAACTTACCCCATAAAAGAAACCCGGTAGCAAAGTTTTACAAGTTCTGAAGAAACATGAATGGTGCTTGCCTATGCTAGGGTATTATGGGAGGCTGCCAGGGCATTGCTTTGTAGTGGTTGAGGTGTTCTAGATGCTTGCTAGCCCTAATTAAACACACATGAACCAGCTAATCAAGGTCATCAGAATCACTTGGATCTTCCAAGCAGGTGTGTTGGAGCTAAAAACTGCACAAAAGTGACTGTGTCCCAATACAGAGGCTACATTTGAAGACTGAATGCATTACAACAGTGCGACAAAGACCGTTCCATCTCGAAGTCTCCTTAAAATGGGTCCTTGAAACACATCCTTTCCCAGGACATGAAAGATGCAACAGATGGATCCTTCATGACCCAGACTTTCCCAAGATTAATTGCGTAAATGATAGGGTTGGGTACCGTTCACATTTTAACCGGTATGGTACCGGTATCGGTACCTGAATTTCGGTGCCGGTACCCAACGGTACCTTTTTTCGGTACTTTACTCTCTGTGTAATTACAAAAACATTTATTTCAGTGAAAAAATAAGTCCAAAAGTCTCAATTTCAACATTTTGAACAATAGGGCCCTACAAACATTTAATTTTTAAAATCAAGGCATTAAACATTTATTTTAAATCAAATGAAAATTAAACCCTTTTATTTTTTAGCAAACAAACTGAGGTTTACTGTTGAAATTAATGCATGGAAGAAAAATTATGTGAATATTCCTTTAAAAAAAATTTTAATAGGCTAAAAATGTTATTATTTTTTTCTACAATTAAGTGATTAATCTGGTTGTAATATTTATTGATATCATTTAATTGTTTTTTTTTATTTGATAGAAAATGGAATATTTAAAGATGTACAATATACTGTACAAAAGTAATACAAGAGTAATATATATACATACAGGCAAGCGGAACATGCAGGATTCATATTTAAACCGTCTTTTTGCATTTTAATATTCACAGACACAAGTTCATATCGCGATTCGATTTGAGTGGCAGTGGCTACTTTTAATTTATTCGTCCAAAATTGACGAATTCCGTGGCATTCCGCACTATAGAGTAAATTACGTTTCAGAACATTTCGGCTTGCCCTGTGTGTTGTTTGAGCGAGTTGCAGGGGTGACCTCACATCACATGGTCTCTCTTTCTCTCTCTGTAGCGTATGCCGAAATTTGGCACCGATTGATTTACCGTGAATCGGTACTCGGTAGCACCGACGCAATTCGGTCGGTACCCTTAAAAGTACAGAGTTCGGTACCCAACCCTAGTAAATGATAACAGGATTATTTTGCAGGATTATGGGAATGCAGGATTACACTTAAATGTAAGTACTGAGTTTCAAATCAATCAAATATCTAACATTACAAAAATGCAAACGCATTACAAACGCTGCAAAGGATGGATCGGAGGATGCAGCCTCTGAATTGGGACAAGGCTAGGCACCCTACAAGTGCAGGTTTGGACACAGCTGACCAAAAGCAAATCTTATGTCTGATCACTTAAACAAGTAATAGCATACATTTAAACAAAGTTGTGTTCCCTTGAACTGAGAGGAACTGTTTGTTTTATAACCTTCAATAATAAAACTGAAGTAGATAAGATGATTGTTCCCATGTTGCATCCCTTCCTTTCATTTAAATAGTTCCCACAAAGCTCTTGCTCCCTGTGGTTTAAGCGCCTCATAAGAGTCTCATATTGTTGTGATGGAGAATGTGGGCATGTCTCTTTAATGTGAGTGAATAACGGAGACCCTGATTCAAGCAGCTTTTATGACCTCGTTTTTGTTCTCTGCATGTGTCAAACATTACGAACCGCTCTGGCTACCATAACCTGATGTGCCAGCTATAAAACCACAGTGAAGAATGGGATTCCTAATGAACTCCAGCATTAGCTTGGACAGTGAAAAAGTTGCATTGTGTATTTTAGCATGTAAGCTAATTTCACAGAGAGACCATTAAATTATCACACAAGACAGAATGGATTTCAGAGGGAATATTTGTATTGTCTCAAAATGAAGATTGACTTTCTAGAGCTCTGCTAAGAAATGCTTTAATGTTGTTTGCATTTGCCTTACAAGCATCCAGGAATTTGCCTGTTGTCTTCCACAATATCAGGTATCACATCACTCACTTTAAGAATTATACCTCGTTTTCTTTCTTTCTTTGTTTTTAATTATTGTTGTAGAGCATTGTAGAGGATCCACTTTTAGGATAGTCTGCCTTTTAATGGCCATTAAGCATTACTAAGGCAGTTAAGTTGTGTGCAAACAAGTTTTAGACTAAACAATACTTTGAAGAATTGTGTGAAAATGGAAAATGGAAACATTCTTTAAACGTTGTCCTATTGTGTTCTACAGAACAAAAAATAGCATATGGGTTTGAAATTTCATTTAAAAAATCCCTTTAGTGCAAAATAATAATAATATGTCTAAACATATATATATATATATATATATATATATATATATATATATATATATATATATATATATTAAACAATGTTTAGACATATTACCATTATACACACACACACACACACACACACACACACACATGCTATTTTTAGAGCAACCATGCCAGTCATAAAATTTGTCATAAATACTTCTGTTGTTTAAAGGGGGGAAAAAAGAGTTAATCATGCTTGAAATTATGTAACTACTGTTAGTAATCACCCGCATTATTATACTGTCTCTCTGCCAGACTTACCATTTGTAACCCTACCGGGTGAAAGTTCAACCAGCACTTTCTCTACTCTAACTGCAATTAAACCCACTTTTAAGATAAAACTGTATAGTTCAACACTTACATTCCTTTCTTAAATGCTCGATGAACATTTTGTTGAATAATTCCATATTGACCCTGTTGAAGCAGTCGCAGCGTGTGAACACTTGTGGAGGAGTTAACCACAGTTAAAGCTAATCCCAGCGAGCCATGCCTGGCACTATTAAGATATGTTAGGATTAAGTGGAATTAGTTGACAACGCCATGAGCCTTTCCTCATTTAGATACTCAGTGATACAGGCGCCAAAGCTAGTTAGAACAACTAAATTGTAGGTGGGGGAGTGAATGTACAGCGCTCTCTTCCTTCAATACCACGACTGAGGGGCCCTTGAGCAAGGCACTGAACCCCCAACTGCTCCCCGGGGGCCGCAGCAAACTCCGGGTGTGTGTTCACGGTGTGTGTGTGTGTGTGTGTGTGTGTGTGTTCACTGCTGTGTGTGTGCACTTAGGATGGGTTAAATGCAGAGCACTCATTCGTAGTATGGGTAACCATACTTGGCCACGTGTCACGTCACTTTGTGTTTTCTTAAGTTGCAGCGCGTTGAGCTCTCTCGGCCACCGTAGCCATTACTGAAGTGTAACCACTACAATGAAGAGTCTATGAAGTGCTCAATGGGGTTTATTATTATTATTATTATTAATATCCTGGTTTCTCTTATTATTACATTGAAAGTGGATGAGACCTGCTTCTCTCAAGATCCAGAAATAATAAAACATATCATAACAGTTCCAGTCCATGTGAATACACACTGCACTGTATTTCAAGTCATTGAGTGAGGATTGGACTGAAATCTGAGACGTTATTTGTTGGAAAACATTACTTTGATGCATCATAATTCTTTGGATATTTCAGGGTTTTTTTTGATAAATTATATAAGACGAGAATCTTAACATTTTAATGCAGAATAATACACCCTTTTCATTAAAAAATGTACTTGTCATGCAATGATGCAATCATTTCTGTGGTTTAAAATGCACTTCTTCTTTCAGTGTTGAATTATGAATAACATCAGTGTGACGTGTGCAGAGATTCAGACTCCTGTGGGGTTTCTGTATGTGATTCACTCTGTTTTACTGAATCAAACACTCACTGACTGTGAACAGAGCTGGCTATCAGAGGTGAGTGTTTAGACGTTTAGACATATTACCATTATACACACACACACACACACACACACACACACACATGCTATTTTTAGAGCAAGTCATAAAACACACACACACACACACACACACACACACACACATGCTATTTTTAGAGCAACCATGCCAGTCATAAAATTTGTCATAAATACTTCTGTTGTTTAAAGGGGGGAAAAAAGAGTTAATCATGCTTGAAATTATGTAACTACTGTTAGTAATCACCCGCATTATTATACTGTCTCTCTGCCAGACTTACCATTTGTAACCCTACCGGGTGAAAGTTCAACCAGCACTTTCTCTACTCTAACTGCAATTAAACCCACTTTTAAGATAAAACTGTATAGTTCAACACTTACATTCCTTTCTTAAATGCTCGATGAACATTTTGTTGAATAATTCCATATTGACCCTGTTGAAGCAGTCGCAGCGTGTGAACACTTGTGGAGGAGTTAACCACAGTTAAAGCTAATCCCAGCGAGCCATGCCTGGCACTATTAAGATATGTTAGGATTAAGTGGAATTAGTTGACAACGCCATGAGCCTTTCCTCATTTAGATACTCAGTGATACAGGCGCCAAAGCTAGTTAGAACAACTAAGAATATAACTCCAGGGGGACTACCTCTCTAACTCAAAGAAAATAACCAGACTGAGTAGCTTAAAGGGATAGTTCACCCAAAAATGAAAATAAGCCCATTATATTTACTCACCCTCAAGCCATCCTAGGCATATATGACTTTCTTCTTTCAGATGATTCCAATCAGAGTTATATTAAAAATTGTCTTTGATCTTCCAAGCTGTTTAATGGCAGTCAGCGGGTGTTGCAGTTCATCAGTCCAATAGAAGTGAAATAAAGCGCATCCATCTGTAATACAAAGTGTCTCACACAGCTCCGGGGGGTGAACAAAGGTCTCCTGTACCGAAATCGATGCGTTTTTGTAAGAAAAATATCCATATTCAAAACGTAATAATCACTATAATCTAGCTTGCGCCAACAGTTGTACACGGAAGCAGCTCTGGGAGGATGACGTAAGATGTCAGCGTTGCGCATTCACCCGTGAGTCTCGTGAAAACCAACGTTTGTTAAGAGGAGCAAAGGAAGCAAAGTTTCCTTACTTTAGCAAAGGAAAACCAGTCTCCTCTTGGCTTATATCAAAATACTCCGACATTCTTCTTTACAAATGCTCGTTTTGTACTTCTAATTCGTGACCATTGTTTTTTTTTAATCTCTCCCCTGCTCTTCCGCGTTTGTCACTTCTGAGCGGCGTATGCGCAACGCCGGCGTCCTACGTCATACGCCCGGAGCTGCTTCCGTGATCAATAGGGAACGCAAGCTAGATTCAATTGATTATTACATTTTAAATATGGTTATTTTTCTTACAAAAACGCATCGATTTGCTACAGGAGGCCTTTGTTCACGCTCCGGACCCGTGTGAGGCACTTTTTATTATGGATGGATGTGCTTTATTTCACTTCTTTTGAACTGATGCACTGCAACACCCGCTGACTGCCATTGAACAGCTTGAAAGATCAAAGAAAATGTTTAATATAACTCTGACTGGATTTGTCTGAAAGAAGAAAGTCATATACACCTAGGATGCCTTGAGGTTGAGTAATTCATGGGCTAATTTCCATTTTTGGGTGAACACCCTTTGAGAAGCATCTTTATCCTTTGTTAGGGGTTTAACAACAGAGAAAGCTCTTTCATGCAGTGTTTAGTATTTATTCTATTGAAATTGCAATTTTGTCTCTGAATATGGTACAAATTGCTGTGCTATTACTTTTTTTTATAGCAAAAATGGCACAATTTCCTTTATCAGTAGCAAGACCTATTAGGTATTTTGGAAGATTCCTTAAAATTGTAATGCAGAGGAAGTAACAGCATTTGGAGCATTCCTTTCCCATTCATTTTTCACATGGTGGAAGGACAAGTAAATAATCTTGTTCCATTTTCTCAATTTTTACACAAATTGTAGTGCTGCCTGAATACGTCTAGCTCAACCATTCAGCCCTGTTATGAGAGATACTGTGTTAAGAAAATGATCAAACAGAAATATAAGTTTATTAGCAACTACAAACCAACATTTGGTCCAAAACTAACTAGCCCCCCACTGAGGGATATTGTAATTTAGGCTAAATCTTCTATCATTTTACCTACTGCTGCAACATTTTTCTCTTGGCAGTGGCTCCTTTCATCCTTTGTTATACAAAGAACAAAACTCTGACTTCATTTTAAAAACAAATGTTGTACTCATTTGTAGAAAGTGGCAATTAAGTTACTCTGTTTCAGGATGCAGTCAAAAGAAGCATGTTGGCCTACCTGCTTTTTGGTAAAAACATGCAAAAGTTAAGAAAACAACCAAATCTCTTATAAAACATCATCTAAGCATGACAGGACATTATCGGTCATTACTTATGCCAAGTGATTAGCCTTCTAAACAGTGAGGCCACGTAGTATGTAACTGAGCACATGCAGAACTCAATGTAAAGTGTCCGAGGATCTTCCAGACATGTTCAATAATGAATTGAGATTCTATATGTTACAAAACTCCATGACACAGAGACACAAGAGAAAACGAAAGACTAGCCCACCTCAGCACTCAGAAATTACAAGACATTGGGTGTGAGTGTGTAACATGACCTCGCCTACCTATGGTACTTAGAGGTAATGAGGTGCATTAGCGTATGCATTTTTAAGTGGCCCTTGCTAAGTAAGCCTCACTATTGCTGCTCATACTTAAGGTCTGAGGTATTAATGTTAATAGACTCTTCATTTGGGCAAGTAAGAAACCACCTAAAACACCCTAACAACCTTGCAACATTCTGGCAACCTCCTAGATCTAAATTGAACATTTTGGTAGAGAGTTTGCAAAAAAAAAAAAAAAATGTAAACATAACTTTGTTCACAATTAAACACCACAGAGTAAGATACCTTTTTATTTAGGGCCCCATGAAATCCATTTTATTTTCCCCTAAATTATTTTTTCCATTTAATTTTTTTTCTGGATTCCATGGTTTATGATTCAGAACAAACTTATCATAAAAATTATGTCTAATTAAATTAATTATTAAAACTTTAACAGTTTGATCATTCCTTTAAAATGTAATAAAATTAAATGAATTTAACAACAAAACATTGCATTTTTATTGTCGAACAAGACGTTGCACAACAGAACTGTATAAATGAATAAAAAATACCTTGGTTGCATGATATTCCTTAAAAAAAAGTTTGAGAGTGATATTTTAGTATGATATATTAGCATACAATAGTATATATCACTGTCATAATTTCTTCAAGTTAAACTGGACCTTTTGACAGGTTATTGTGAAGGTATTTTATATATATATATATATATTTTTTTTTTACTGACATGCTCTCTACAGTCCTCAAACATGATATATACGTGCATTTGCATTCTGTTCTCTTCTTGCACACCATGATTATTCAATTATGTACAAAGCTTGCACACTATGGGTCAAACTACTTTTCAGTCATTACATTCAGCAAGTATGAAAACAATAGTAAAACAAACCCATTCAAAATCTGGTCATTTTAGGTAATTTAAAAATCCTGGCCAGGACATGCCTGGGAAAAAAAGATGTATGGTCACCCCACATGACACTAAACACACATGGAAGAATTCACAAAGAACGAGAGCTGGTACTATTTTATTTGCACATGTTGTCTGTGCTTGTTTAGCATCCAGTTCAGTAAAGGATTCATGCAAATCAGGTAAAGCAAAAATGCTAACATTTTGTACTGCACCACACATCTGATATACCCGGTTATAATGATCTTCCCTATAATTTGCTGAATTACTGCAGCCATAATCACAACAGAATATGCACAAACATTTCATTAATACAATTCTGTAAGGAAGGTAAACGGCAAATAGCAATACTTTTTGTGAAAATGGTACAATCTAATAAGAAGGCTAATTTACATATAAAGGAGGTGTGTTTGCCTCTTTAATTTCAATATGGTGCAGCACTGTTTCAGTGCACTTAGCATCTGTATTATAGGGTGCAAGGTCTTGCACTGAAATACTGTGTACAAAAGTGACATAATTATAAATGTAATGCAACAGTGAATTCACTGTACATTTGCATACCTGTTTTGCCCAGATGTCATCTCTTGCTGCTTTGTATCCAGAGAGCAACTTTATGAAAGTGCTCAGCACTCTGAAACATTTCAAGATAATACATTGTGCACTATGTTAAGTCACCTTATTTCACTTTTTTAAAGAACAAAAGTCAAAGCAACTTGAGGAGAGTAAGGAAACAGGAGCCAGGACCGCCAGGGGAAGAAAGGAGACCTGAGCTAATTTATAAGGCTGTGAGTGGGTTGAAGTTTCAGTTTAACCTTTGCAGTGCAAAGCATGCAGACGAAAAAGAAGATGAAAGACTCATTTTAAGACAGCATTACAGCGACAACAAATTATCCTTAAGCTATCAAAGTAGGAAATAGGTAATCCAAACATTGTTTTTTTTAATTTATTTTTTAATATGCACATTAAGTCAACAATAGCACTTGACACAAAACTTTTTGCAACTTTTTCATTTTACTCCAAGTATGCTGTATTTAACCTGTTGTACTACAGTATTAGTATTATTATTATTAATAATATATTAATTCGCCATGCTACTGCAAAAATTACCAATTGCTTCCCAAGGTCACTCATCATCACTGAATCAAAAAATTTAACTCATGTTTACCTGAAACTTTAGATGCAAATCAAACCACATCCCTATGAAGTCTCATTGTGGCAAAGTCATTTATTACACAAAGGCACATGTACAAGCACACATTCAAAGCTCCTAATTACAGCCAGTCCCACGCCTGAAGGTATAAGCAAATCACTCACATTTGGTTATCTAGCCCTGCCCTTACTAAGTTCATAGAAGACTTTAAAAAGAAATGCATTCAACATAACTAATACAACTCAAATGCAATAAAGCCAGTTCCACAGATAACTCAAATGTTTGTCTTTTGTAAAAACAGGTCATGTTTTTTCTCTATTAGCAAAGAACTACAATGTGTTTAACTAATACTGTGGTGTCAACAACCTAGAAACACCTGCTTTAAGATCCAAACGCTCAAGCAAAAGGTAAAAGCCCGCACCATGCAAGTAAATTAAATTCAACTTACAGTGCGCCGCTGCTTCTACATGCTCAGGCATCAATCAGTCATAGCCTCCCGTCGCAGAGAAAGGAGACTGTGCTAGTTACTGCCTACAGTTAGGTTATCTCTCTGTATTATGTATTATTCATCAACAAAAAGTAATACAATATTGTACAATATCCCAACATGCTTGGCTTCTGACCGTTGCTTTAATACCAGCTCAGTGTTGCTGCTAGGCTGAGGTGACCTATGGAAGAAGGCATGCAATATCACTTGCAGATGACAGATTAAAACAGGCAAATGTTTGGACACCCATACTGTAATAGGTGCAATGGGGCATGACACCAGACATCAGGCTATATAACAGTGTGATAGAGTTTCTACCTACAGTGCAGGCACTAGGTAAGAGCGGGGTAAGGACAGACAGTTTGATTTCTTTGAGGTTATGCTATTGTTCTGTTCTGACTCAACCCACAATGACTCAAAGAGTGCAACAGACGGTACTGTGATTGCTACTACATCCAAGGCTGCACTGCTGAACAGATTTAATGTGACTTATCTATCTTAGAGAGACATCTAGTGTCTTCACTTCTGGCAATGACAGCACCATTACCAAGCAGACAGGGTTATTTCAGTATCAGTATGGTAAGTACAGATATATTTAGTTGCTGCATTTGTTGCATTTCACCGAACTTTTTTCCAAAAGGTTTTTTTTGAAAGCTAAAGTAATAAAAAGTATCCAGACTTCTTGTCCTATGTTGGGTTGCCAATGTAGGAGCCTGTTCCAGCGTCTCGGGCTGAAAGAAGCGAAACAATCTGGATGGGTGGATGGCCAGCCCATCACATAGTTAACACACAGACGTACACACATGCAAACATGCAAACCTCACACAGAAAGACCTCCTGTGACTCGAACCAGAGACCTTCTCGCTGCAAGCCAACACTTTTACCCACTGAGAAACCTTATTCCCCTGAGCAACATCTTTAGCTTCTAAATTATGTAACTGCAACAACATTTTAGCTTAAGATGTTGCTACCAAGACCAACTTACAAACTAAATAGATTTTTACATTTTCTTAATAAAATGTGGTTTCACTTTATTTTGATGGTCCCTTTAACACATTCCGTTGACTATAAATAATGTTGCACCTACATATCTACTCACTAGAGTGTTAGTAGAGTATTAGTAGACTGGTAGGGTTACGGTTAGATTAAAGGGATAGTTCACCCAAAAATGAAAATTCTGTCATTAATTACTCACCCTCATGTCGTTCCAAACCTGTAAGACCTTCTTTCATCTTCGGAACACAAATTAAGATATTTTTGACGAATTCCCAGAGCTCTCTGACCCTCCCATAGACAGCAAGGATCAAATTGTTGAATAAAGTCGTTATTTTTTGTTTTCTTTGCGCATAAAAAGTATTCTTGTAGCTTCATAAAATTATGGTTGAACCAGTGATGTCATGTGGATTATTTTAAAGATGTCTTTAATACGTTTCTAGACCTTGATTGTGTTGGGATCCTTGCTGTCTGGGGGAGGGTCAGAGAGTTCTCGGAATTCTTCAAAAAATGTCTTAATTTGTGTTCTGAAGATGAACGAAGGTCTTACAGGTTTGGAACGATATGAGGATGAGTAATTAACGGCAGAATTTTCGGGTGAACTATCCCTTTAAGTTGACATGCAATTGCAAAGTTACTTATAGTCAGAATGTCTGTTAGGAGACCATCACAATAAAGAATTAGCAGATATTAAGCAGACAGCTTACTAAAAATCTAATGAGAGTTAGTGGACATGTAGATGCAAAGTTACTTATTGTCAACAGACTGTTCAAAAGGGACCATCAAAATAAAGTGTTACCGGAAATGGGAGTGGTTCTTATCCATGTAAATCTTGCCGCCATGATGCTAAGGTATTGTGGGTGTTTGACTGATCATTGTTAGATGGTTATAGGTGTTGGGGAGAAATGGAATACATGTAACGGTGTTACGTAATCAGGATACGAAAACTGGTAACTGTGATTTGTTATAGTTGCATAAAAACAACAACAACAAAAAAAACACTGCAATCAGATTACAGTTACATTTTGTAAAAAAGGGAATACTATCAGGATTACAAAAGTTATTAATGCAGTTATTACAGAGAGAGAGAGAGAGAGAGAGAGAAAGAGAGAGAGAATAAGCATGTGTAAATTCCCAGAGTCTGTGCGTCTCTTGACACTGTTCAGGAGCAGCATCTCTACTAATAGCGAAATTGTACATTTCTGCAATTTTAAATGTTAAAATTTATGTGTATGTTTCTGTGTGTGCGAATGTATGTCCGTCCTCTATGTGTGTGCGCATAGAACATACATAATTTTACATAATAAAACATACATTTGTGGCGAATGCCATGGAAATAAATTGTCATTTTAATCCTGCTGTGTAATATATTTATTTTCTCGGTCATTGACGTTGTGGGTTTTGGTTATTTTCCTGTTTTACAAGGACCTTTGAAATGTGAAATCATTCGAAGCAGAATGTCCGATGATCACATGGAGCAAGTCCTCTTCAGTGCATCTGTTCTTATTATATTTGCTTGAGAATAAAAAAAAAGAAGCACATTTTTATTGTGTATGTTTCTGTGGCGGAAACATTTCTGTTGTGTTTCTGTTAGGTTCTGGTTTCATAGCAGATCATTTAGTTACAGTATAGTTACAACTATTATGAATCAAATAGTTTAAATGCTGATATTGGTGATATTGATTTTACTTGACTTTATTTACATATGTGACCTTGAAAGATTCCAAAAGTAATCAGAATACATTACATTCATATTGAGGTACTTGGATTACATTACTGAATGCTTTTTTTCATGAAGTAATTTGTAATTGCAATGGAAGACATTTTTTAAATATCCCTCCCAAGCCTGGTGTTTAGTTATTGGCACAAGTCACAAAGTCCCACCAACAATTCTTTATGGCTACGTTCAAGCCACTATTATAAACTGCTGTGTAAACAGCACATTATGAGACTCACACATTCAAGTAAATGCAGTTGTCAATCCCAAACTCTGACAGTGTGAACGTTTTATGATCTACTTATTTTGGGGTTTTACAGCCTAATGTCATTGGAGAACACTGAAGTTTCACAAATAACTTTTTATCATCTAGTGTTTTAGAAAACAAAGTATATGTTGGAGCCTATATATGCTTTAACAAACCCAGAAATGAAAACACTGATGTAACATACAATTTTTAATTTTCAAAGAACCACCTCAAGAACTCTATACCGCTAAAACTAGCTCTTTATATGAAGATGGTTCTTTGCTGAACCCAAGGTGTTGCAAAGACCCAATTTAGACCTAACAATGTACCGGTTCATAGACTTGTTATGTGCCACATACAAATGCAAGCCATCAATCCATTCTACCCTTCTCTGCATCAATCAACACTGACTTAAAATCTTTCCTAAGCTTCCATCCTCTCTTTGCTTGAGGGGATGTCCAGTAAGTTACAGCATTCAACTCCCATTATAATACCCAATTATTGGCAAGCATAGACAAGCATCTTTTTCTCTGTCAATCAATTTCAGCAGCCTTTCACACTTCACTGGTGACAACACTCACCAACAGGGGCTGCTGCCCTACCTCTAATCTGTGTGGCCTTCAGAGATAGAGCATTATACCTGAAGAGCTGCAGAAAGCTGAAATATTAATGGCCATGCCGCTCGCTTGCTGTGTGCACCCAAGTAAGACTCTGTCAGAAGATGCCGATACCTCTTCCTGTGCACCTTCATCATCTCTTTTTACCCTCCCTGTCACTTTCCTTCCTTTGCTTTCTCTCATATGACCAGCCAAACATCATAATTCGAAGCAGTGAGAAAAAGTCAGCACTGATGTTTCAACCTCTAGAAAGAGGACCATCAATCACAGGCTGATGGGAGGACCAGAGGCAATCAATAACTCTGTATGAAGTCATTCACGTCTCGGCCTTTGAGGAGGCCCCTCGTCATGCATCACACTGACACATCCCCGCCCCCTCTTCAGGTCTCCCTGGCCTCTGACGGCCTTCATTTCTAAAGGGGTCCAATTTGATCAGCCTCCTTAAGTGGTGCTCCCTCAACTGGATCTCCCGGGCTTGAGTTACCACAGCTAAAGTGCCTCATTTCCTGCTCTGTTGGGTTACAAATGGTGCAGTCCAACCCACAGGCGGAGACACAGCAGTGGCCATAATGACCCCATGATTAGTGTGGGCACTGGGCCCACAACCTACTTGGACTGAATCTCTATACAAAGGCCAGCCCCCAATTTCAGACAATGAGCCAGACAGACACATTACCTGTTCTGGGCTCTTATTCAAAGTGGAAAAGCACAGTCTATGATTCACCAACCTTGCGCTAACCAGCACAAAAAAATATTAATGCATTATGGTGGTTGGCAGTGTGTTGCTATACAGTTTCTAAAGTGTTCTTAATGTTTTTAGAGCGCAGCTATGCAGATGTTTGGGTGTTATGGGTGATTGCTAAGGCGTTTCTGAAATTGTTGCTACATTGTCAGAAAAAAAAGGTACAAAAGCTGTCACTGGGGGCGGTACCCTTTCAAAAGGTACACTTTTGTACCTTATTTAGCCATGAAGGGTGCATATTAAAACCTTAAAGGTACATATTAATACCTAAATGGTACATATTCTTGTTTTATTACCTTTTGTAAGGGTACACTGTAAAAAATTACAGTGAATTTAACGGTAAAAGACTGTAAAAATGCTACAGTAAAAACCTGTTAAATGGTTAACGGTAAATTCCCCTACTATATACGGTGAAAACTGTATTGGACATTACATGTATTGGACATTAATTTTACGGTAGTATACCGTTTTTGGAAGTGAAAAAAACCCCTGTATAATTTACAGTGAATAACCGTAAATTGACATTCCCAGAATTCCCTACGTTACATTTCAAAAGTTTTTTTGTTGAAATAATTATGTTTCTTCTTAGTTTTTTCTTATCAGTTTTGTATATTAGGGTTGTGTGTTACACCTAATGTTGTTAAATTAATTAAACATTCATTGCATTATTTCAGTTTCATGTGTGTTACCATTATGGTGTTTAGTGTTTGTGTGAATGACACTGTGCACCTTCCATATATGTTATTATTTAAAAGCTGCTTGTGATGGGCTTTGATTCATCATGTAACTTTCTCATCACCACCTGCATTTGGTGGTTATCAGTGTATTACAAAGGTACAAAACAGATTTCAGTACTTCAATAGGTTGGTATATTAACATTATATCAGTTGATAAAATTACGGTATTTAATTGTAAATTTAAGTTAAGACCTAAAACGTTGCAACTGTATTTTTTACGGTAAAATTCTGGCAACCACAGATGCCGTTTTTTTACCGTAAATTTTACGGAATTTAAAGTGTACCACTTTTGTACCTTTTTTTTTTTTTTGAGAGTGTAGGCAAAAATAAAGTTCACCCCCAAGTCTCTCCATCTGAATATATGATTATGCAAAAAGCAATATGTTAAATAAGTAGTATATCCAAATGCACAGTATTCATTCAATAGTAAGATTCTGAAATGAGCATCTGTATCCAGTAAATTCTCTCAATTTGGACCACTCTTGTGATATTCTGGTTTATATGGCAGTTTAATACTTGGGGGGGTTGTTCCAATCAATAATCCTTATTTTATGCAATAGTGATAGTAAATACTACACATAATAATATTTATTGAGACCTTGAAAAAAGCGGAATAACTGCACTTAGTCTGATGAGGTGCCCCATTAATAAGCTACTCAATGAAATGATGGGCTGTGACCAGCTGAAAATAAAATCAAAGGTACTGAGTGAATACCAAAAATTAACCAGCCCAGCAGTGTGTTATTCTGCAGTGTATCAATGATAACAATCTATTGGTGATCCTTTGCCTTTTGTAATTAAACGGATTTTGCAGGTTGCATTGCCAAACGTGTGAAATTATCAGCAAGACCCTGTCAAAGCAGGTTATGAAGATATGAAGATGAATTAAAGACTTTAATTAATCAATCCAAAGAAACATAAGTCATACGCTCTCCATTGGATTGTGGGCTGATGCTTTAGGCATATGTTCGACTTACATTTGCGGTTCATCATCCCTGAATGAACAACGTTTTAGATTTAATGATGGATTCTTGGAAAGAAATCAAATATAGTGGCGCAATGGTGGAAATAGAGTTGTTCTTACCAGAGGTGAATGCAGCTGTCTCCAGACATGGTTGGACAGTTCTGCACCGAACGATTTGGATTCGTGAGGCTGCTTTTAACAGAATTATCTCATCAAAAGTGAAGTGGCTTCAGTGGGCGAAAGCATCTTAGCCCACACACTGGACTCAGTACCAGATAATAATCATAATAACCATCATTCAGAACAGCTCCATCATAAAATGTCAGATTGGTGGGAATGTATGAGGACTTTAGCCATTGGGAAACAAGGATGACAAATCGGAAATGGAAAATAAACATGCATTATGACACATTGCTAAGATATTCTTTAATAGTGTGAAATACTTCATGGAGTTCAGTTATGTTTCATTTAAGCTTCAGCTTCATTCCTAAAATGTTTGTCCTAAAATTCCTTAAAAAAAAATACATTAAGTAAGAGTCTAGGGATTTAAAATGAATTTGGATCCATAGCTCATGTGTGATCATTGAGAATTTGATTGACAAAAGATTGCAGGCTTGACAAATCCAAACACAATTTGAGACATTGTTGAGATCTCTTCTGAAACTCAATACTAGAGAAGCTACATCTGAAACGAATAGGATCTTTTTGTCAGGAGAAACATCTGAGAAGGAGATTTAAACATTCCATGTGCCATTTAATCGATGTGTAGTAGAAACATGAGACATGATTGAGATCTCATTTGGGATCTATTCTTTCCCAATGCTTTTAGCGACATGTGAACATGTTTTTTTGACTCTGATAAAGTCACAATTGTAACCAATACAATACAGACATTGTGAAGTCAATATATTCACTCCTGAAACTCATTACTCATGCATGTCAATCAACCGAAGAGCCTTCATTGCTATACTGTAACAAACAAATAAAACATCCACCAAAAAAAAATCTCAATTCTAAAACGTTCCAGAGGAAGTAATACTTCTGTTTTAACGGAGGGAGAAAAAGTGTGTCTGAAAAAAGATTTGTGAAAAGCCATAGATTCTCTTGGCAGGTTTGATGGGCGCTGACGTCAATAGACTGATGTGGCCAATGATGAGGCCATTGTCGTGCAGGGGGACGTGAGTTGAATGTGTTCCTGCTGGAGCACCACTAAATCTGCTCACCATTGTGAGGGGCTACTGGAGCATGACTCCCCCCAGCTGCTGCTGGAGATAGCAGATGCACTGCTTTACCAGATCCTTATTCACACAAGTAGCTCAATCTGACCACCACCATCATATCACATTACTTTCAGGTTTCAGTCTCTTTACCTTTTCTCAGATGATAGTGTTTTCTCAGCACAAAGATAATTTTGTAATGTTTGAAAAAAAAAGTGTTAGTTCTGGCAGGTCACGTTAGTCAAGCTCGCATCAGCTGACTCTCAGCTGATCCCCATCTACCTATAGGAATACGACACCTATCTAAGCATTCATATATAATAATAATAATTAATGCATTTAGCAGACGCTTTAATCCAAAGCAACTTACAGTACATATAGGCTATACACTTTTTTACCAGTATGTGTGTTCCCTGGGAATCAAACTTACGACCTCTTGCGCTGCTAACACAATGCTCTACCACTGAGCCACAGGAACATACTGGAGGTTATCGCTGCTCTCCCTGCTCTCATCCATGCTAGGCTACTTGGATGCGCGGGGAGTTCTTGCCCAGAACAGAACCATACCGCCAATCCAAACTGTATGCTAATTGGCAATCATCTTTGATGATAGCGGTCCTGACAGAACAACTAGTTTTGGAATTTGTCACATTATGACATCATAGTGCGTCAAAAAAACACCTCTTCAGAAGATCATCAACGCCTACTTCTATATTATCAGCTCTTTAGCCCCGCCCACTGATTTGATTTAGACATGGGGTAACATTAGGAAAGAGCTCCAGATTGTGTCGGTGGAACACTGTTTGCTTGCTTTACTTCATTTTTAAACTAGACAGCTTGGCACAGGCTTTTCAGAGAGACTGAAAGTAAAAGATGATGCAGTGCTAAATCTAATGCCTTGTCCAAATACCCACACTTGCGACTTATATGACGTATTTCCTGTATTTGGCCCAAGTGTTCAAGTGAGAATGAAGACCACAAGTGTGTGCTGAACTTTTCATTACCTGATGGGACACACTTATAGTGTTGTAAAAATGCAAGTGTTTGCATAGCTTTATATTTATTGTCAATATTTTGTATTTTAAAATCAGCTTCTAAATGTCTATTCAGTAGTCCCTATAACATGCCACAATTTAATTTGTAGTGCTTCTAATGAAGTGATAAAAAGCAGTTGCAAATGTTGTACAAATAAATATCACCACTACTCATCTTTGCACCAATAAGGCAACACTTTGTTTTTTCTACCAAATTATATGTAATATAATTATTATTTTAATATTAAACTTACATTGGAAAGTTTTCAGTGATCTCTCGCAAGAACTCGGCAATAAGTCTCACGATTTATTTCCAGAACGTGATGGGATACATTAAGTCTCAAATAGCACTCCGGAGTGTGGATTTAGTGGGCGTTAAGGCATTTCACACTGCGCTTTGGCATTTTTAAGACCTGGGACAGTCCTGCACACTTACTTCCTGTCGCACGCATGCACTCTCAAGTGGCCAAGACCGCAAGTGTGGGTATTTGGACAAGACATGACTATATTGGTCCAATGACGCAACACGTAAATGTGAGTAAACATGTTGTTTTTTTACCTCTATACAGAATTTATGTAAAAAAAAAAAAACTTAAATTGGACCTCAGAGAACATTATAAAATATTAATAAAAAATAGTTCATGACCCCTTTAAATGAATAACGCAATCATTTTTAAATCAAACTCAATCATCCAGAGATATTACAGACTACACCCTGGTGATGTCGAACTCCAAGTACTTAATGCTTAAACCCCACCACTTTCAAAAAGCTTGACCTCAAGCTCAAATTCAGATCAGTCTTTATCCAATCAACAACCAATCGATAGAAAAAAAATAGGGCAGGGACTTTTTTCTTTTATAATACAGGTGCATCTCAATAAATTAGAATGTCATGGAAAAGTTCATTTATTTCAGTAATTCAACTCAAATTGTGAAACTCGTGTATTAAGTAAATTCAATGCACACAGACTGAAGTAGTTCAAGTCTTTGGTTCTTTTAATTGTGATAATTTTGGCTCACATTTAACAAAAAAAAAAAATTCAACAAATTAGAATACTTCTTAAGACCAATAAAAAAAAACATTTTTAGTGAATTGTGGGCCTTCTGGAAAGTATGTTCATTTACTGTACATGTACTCAATACTTGGTAGGGGCTCCTTTTGCTTTAATTACTGCCTCAATTCGGCGTGGCATGGAGGTGATCAGTTTGTGGCACTGCTGAGGTGGTATGGAAGCCCAGGTTTCTTTGACAGTGGCCTTCAGCTCATCTGCATTTTTTGGTCTTTTGTTTCTCATTTTCCTCTTGACAATACCCCATAGATTCTCTATGGGGTTCAGGTCTGGTGAGTTTGCTGGCCAGTCAAGCACACCAACACCATGGTCATTTAACCAACTTTTGGTGCTTTTGGCAGTGTGGGCAGGTGCCAAATCCTTCTGGAGAATTAAATCAGCATCTTCAAAAAGCTGGTCAGCAGAAGGAAGTATGAAGTGCTCCAAAATTTCTTGGTAAATGGGTGCAGTGACGTTGGTTTTCAAAAAACACAGTGGACCAACACCAGCAGATGACATTGCACCCCAAATCATCACATACTGTGGAAACTTAACACTGGACTTCAAGCAACATGGGCTACGAGCTTCTCCACCCTTCCCTCAGACTCTAGGACCTTGGTTTCCAAGTGAAATACAAAACTTGCTCTCATCTGAAAGGAGGACTTTGGACCACTGAGCAACAGTCCAGTTCTTCTTCTGCTTAGCCCAGGTAAGACGCCTCTGACGTTGTCTGTGGTTCAGGAGTGGCTTAACAAGAGGAATACGACAACTGTAGCCAAATTCCTTGACACGCCTGTGTGTAGTGGCTCTTGATGCCTTGACCCCAGCCTCAGTCCATTCCTTGTGAAGTTCACTCAAATTCTTGAATCGATTTTGCTTGACAATCCTCATAAGGCTGCGGTTCTCCCGGTTGGTTGTACATCTTTTTTCTTCCACACTTTTTCCTTCCACTCACCTTTGTTAACATGCTTGGATACAGCACTCTGTGAACAGCCAGCTTCTTTGGCAATGAATGTTTGTGGCTTACCCTCCTTGTGAAGGGTGTCAATGATTGTCTTCTGGACAACTGTCAGGTCAGCAGTCTTCTGCATGATTGTGTAGCCTAGTGAACCAAACTGAGAGACCATTTTGAAGGCTCAGGAAACCTTTACAGGCGTTTTGAGTTGATTAGCATGTCACCATTTGTTGAGATAGCGAATTGGTGGGTTTTTGTTAAATGTGAGCCAAAATCATCACAATTAAAAGAACCAAAGACTTGAACTACTTCCGTCTGTGTGCATATAATTTATTTAACACACGAGTTTCACAATTTGAGTTGAATTACTGAAATAAATGTACTTTTCCACAACATTCTAATTTATTGAGATGCACCTGTACATGTATGTCACTAAATAAAAGAAAAATCTGTCGCTATTTCCATTATGTCGCAACTTAAAGGTTAAATGTTGATACTGAGGGCAACAACCATGGATTTTTTTTTTCATTGCTTTAATCTGTTGTACAAAACCCAGCATGCTACTGCAAGTTTAACCACTGCAAAATTAACCCTACAAAATTCGACTTAAAGACACATCACACTGTGAAATACAAAACCACATGTGGTCTGTGCTTCATTTTTGAGGCTGGTTAACATGGGCTGCTGAATTTTACTGCATTTGATGTGGTTTGTTTGAAGCCATTATGTAGTGCCTTGATTGAATCTATATTTATAGATGTCTTTGATGTACAAATTGAATTCTACATTTCATCTACATATGAAGTGAACTTCAATCTTCACAGGAAATGGTTAATTTCTTTAATGATTTAATCAAACCTGTATTATCCACAAACAAACAGCATTTGCATAAATGCCTGGCTTATGGAAGAAAACAGTGAATTAACAAGGTTAAACATGCTTTACTTTGATACCAGTCAACAAAATTCCTAAAATAATAGCCTATAACTAACACTGGCTCATGTAGGGTCACTTTACTGCAGGGCTTAGCTAAAACACACCTGTCTGGAAGTTTTTAGTGATTCTATAAACTACAGGCAGGTGAGTTTTTAATCAGAGTTGGAGCTAAACTCTGCATGAAAGTGGACCCCGAAGGTCAGGGTTGAGAACCCCTGCTGTAGACCTTGAGCTGGTTCTTGTGAGTTTAATTAGAGCTAGGTGGCTCTCTAGATGCAGGACTGGACACCCCTGCTATAACTACATCAGGGATCGGCAACATTGGTCCTGGAGGACCACTGTCCTGCAGAGTTGAGCTCCAACTCTGATAAAACCTCTCCAAAAGTCTCATCTTAAAGGCATTGATTAGCTTGTTCAGGTGTGTTTGATTAGGGTTGGAGCTAAACTCTGCAAGACAGTGGCCCTCCAGGACTGAAGTTGCCCATCTCTGACCTATGTCACTGTAAAGTCAGACAAGAGCTCTCATTATATACTTTTTCATATAAAAAAAAAAAAAAAAAAAAAAACATATCCAAAAATATTTATGCCATTTCATAACCTCTGGTAGGCTGACTACTAAGTAGACAGCTGGAGATGATGTCAGCAAGAGACCCTTGACATAAAGAGCAAATGACTCATCAAGCCTTCAGAGGCTTGTATAACACTTTATCCATATCTATCCACCAGAAGGATGAGTCTTACTCCAGCATTAATACTGCAATATGACTAGCATCAGTGGTACAGTAATAATTTTATTAATTGCCACCATGATGCTACAGTGTAGGTGGTTTCCAGGGCATTGTCATGCAGTTGTTAGAGTGTTTAGAGTGGTTTTAGTGCATTTTGTGTGATTGCTATGGCTTTCTATAGAGTGGTTTCTGGGCTGTTGCTAAGGTAAGCTTGGTGGTTGCTTACTGGCCCAAATCAACTGTACCCAATGCCAGCCCAGTTTTGCTCCTGGAAGGCAACCTTAGTTTAAGGTCTTCAGAATTACTAACCATGCGTCCATATATGCCTACTTCCCCACTATATAGTAGTTTTAAAGGGGTCATAGGATGCCCATTTTCCACAAGTTGATATTATTCTTTAGGGTCTTAATGAAAAGTCTGTAACATAGTTTGGTGAATTTCTCAATGGTAGTGTAAAAAACACCTTTTTTTACCCTGTCAAAAACAGATCTTTTCAGATCAAGCCGTTTTTGTAGCATTTTCCTTTAAATGTTAATGAGCTCTGCTGACCCCGCCCCTTCCGAACTACTCTAAGAGAGACGGTTTACTTTAGCGCATTGATCGTGAAACTTGCTAATTAGCACATTATTAGAAAAGGCGATTTGCAAAGATTCATTACAAAACATTATACTCACTTCTTCTGTAGATGAGGCTGGATCATGAATGATTTGCGTGAACATTGATGCATTTATGTAGATCGGGGGAGCATTCCCTTCAAAAACAAATGTAATCCACTGCGAGTTCAGCGGCTCAGATGTCAGGAGTAAACAAACAGAACACCTCAATCGATTAGGAATCATTCTTGTCTACAACTGCTCCGGCGGTAAAACAATGGCAGACTGATGACAGCTCACTCAGGGCGGGTCTGAGGTAAGACACCAGTCCAGTCTGTGCTGAAACTGTCAATCAAACTATCATGGGAGGGGCCTGTTTTTGTGATGTCACACAGATAGACATCTGAGATCGGCTCAATTTGAGAATCACGAAAACATTTAACGAGATTTAAAAAAAAAAACACTGGGTGGATTTTTATCATTATAGGGTGGTTGTGTACACACTGTCAACACACATTTCAGTTCAAACTACTTGTAAAAGTGCATGTAGCATCCTATGACCCCTTAAAAAAAGAAAAAAAAAAAAAAAAAAAAAAAAAAAAAAAAAAAACTATGCAAAAATAGTGGTTTACCTGAATTCATAGTATTCATAAGGTACCCAGATTACCTAATACTTCCGCCCAGATTCTGAAGTGCAAAACCAATGGACACCTATCCGTGAAGCCACTGGAGAGGAGTTGTGAATGGCAACGACAACATGACGAATGTAGTACTTTTGGATTTAATTCATACTACACATTATTCATACACACTATATAGGCACAAAGTTTGCTCTTCATCAAGTGTAGTTCCTACACACACAGTACCTTGTCATTTCAGACACACTATAGAACAGGACTGGACAACTCAAGACCCTCGAGATTCAGTTGGATGGATCCTCTTTTTTTATGTCCAATCCTGATCAAACTCAGCTGCCTGTAGCTTTCCAGTAATCCTGAAGACATTGATTAGCTTGTCCAGGTGTGTTTGGTTAGTTTAATTGGTTGGAGCTAAGCTCTGCAGGAAAGTGGATCTCAGGGAACAGATTTGCCACCCCCGCTGTACAAACTTGCAGGTGTGTTGGAGCTAAACTTCAGGAACAGGATTGGACACCCCTGGTCTATAGATATGGCTCAGGACCTCCCTTCAGTGAAAGCCTGTGGGTCTGTGGCAGAGGTGCCCAATCCCTTAAACCCAAGAGTTTAAGGCCCTGTTATTAAGATGCATTTTGGTTGATCCAATTACAAGTGGACAATGCTAAATACAGGTGTAAACACGGTGTAAAACATTTTGAGCTTGTCCACTTTTGATAACTTCCATAGTTGAAAACGCTTTCAATTGGGTTGCTCTCAGTGTGGACACTCATGTAATCCAATGCTTTTGAACAGCCATCAAAACCGCCTCCTCTCTGCCTAGTGACCTAATTCTGAAACATTACGGAACATGTTGTTGAAGCATGTTAGCCAGACAGGATTTAAATTTTGCTGTCTGAAATCATAACTTTGGAATAAGGTGAATAAATGTCAATGTTCTCTTACCAGTCCTGATTCTAAAACAAACCCACAGCGTTTGACATAGTTTTGCGGCTATCACAGCAGAAATGAAAGCTGCTGATCTTCGTATCACATTCTTATGAAAATTGTGTAAGCTTATTTCACAATATTAGTTTGAAAGATCAGAAAAAAACACATAGATACACTCACCTATAGACCCTCCCCTTAAAATCAGGAGAAAAGTGGTGAAAAGTGGACACAAGAGATGGATTAAAACACCAGGTGTGAATGGGAATGCGTCTCCCTTGTCTTCTTGTGATTCAATTGACCAAAATGCATCTTAATACCAGGTGTAAACAGGAACTAATTCTAACCCTGATCTAATACATCTGCTTAAGTTCTCCTGAATATATTAATTAGCTGGCTCAGTTGTGTTTGATCAGGGTTTGAAGCTTTGCTGGATAGTATATCTTCAGGAACAGGATTGGGAACCCCTGGTCTAATGGCGTTTTTTCAAACTGTTTTATTGTCAAACATGATCACTCAGAAATATAATAGCAAACCTCTGCATTATTTGACACAACTTTCATGTCTGTAGCACCAACATCACAGGACAATTTACACATTAAGGTTTAGTACTCAAGGTTAGTGATTTGAAGAAAAAAAAAATCTAACCCTAAGTCTGAGCAAAAAGACAATGACGCTTGTCTAAGCAAACATTATTAATTAAGAATAATCAAAATAATTTTCAATCAAAATGTCTGTATTGGGGTGTCATGTTTTGCTGAACCTCTAGCGTTGCCTTAATCATAACAAAAGTCATTATGAAGTGTGGGGGTCGGGCTGCTGGTTGGTTCATGCTTCCCCAGGCCCGAGGGAGGATTTTCCAGCCGTCTCATCTAGCTCTTGTCCTAGTTTGATGAGTCTCTCAGCTGCGTGCGTCACCTCGCCTGAGCACGACCGAAATAGTGAATATAGTGAAATAGTGTCCATGCTAGAAACTCATTTATGGGTATGAATCAATGAATGATACATTTATATAGTGCTTTATTGTGTATTGCTGTACACCAAAAGCACTTTACAATCATGTGGGGGGGGTCTCTCCTCAACCACCATCAGTGTGCAGCATCCACCTGGGATGGTGGACAGGTGGAGAGGAGAGAGGAGAGAGAGAGCCAATTCAGTGGATGAGGATTATTAGGAGGCCATGATTGACAAGGGTCAGTGGCGGCAATTTGGCCAGGACACCAGGGTTACACCCCAACTCTTATACAAGAAGTGCCATGAGATTTTTAGTGACCACAAAGAATCAGGACCTCAGTTTAACGTCTCATCCAATGCTTTTTGACAGGATAGTGTCCCCGTTACTATACTGGGGCATTAGGACCCACACAGACCACAGGGTGAGCACCCGCTGCTGGCCTCACTAACACCTCTTCCAACAGCAAACTAGTTCCTCTTCAGGAACTCGAGCTGCATTGGAAAACACTACGGGAACGCCTTCTGTGACCACGCTCTGAATCACATGTGAAATCAGTCCAATACCTGAGCGGGACGTCACGGGCGGGTGACGTCATGACCAGGAAGCTATAAAAGCACATGCGGCGGGGCCAGCGTCAGCTTTCTGTCATTCAACGAAGTGCTCTGTGTGTGTCAGTCATATTTATTGTTGTCTGTCAATTGTGAAAGTTCACTAGCTCCAGCTATGTCTAAAGCTCACGCAAAGACAAAGCAATTTAAGGGCGAGAGCAAGCCACGTTATGGGTTGTGTGTTCCTCCCTGCCCACGTTACATCACGAGTGGGGATACACACAGCCTGTGCGTGGTTTGCTTGGGAGCGAAGCACGCAGAGTCAGCTCTTGAGGGGGCCAGCTGCCTGCATTGCGAGCGCCTCCCAATGCGTACGCTTCGCTCCCGGAGGGCTCTTTTTGAGGAGGGAGCCTTCGCCAGCGTTCCTCGCAGTGCTGGGCCCGCTTCCGTCGAGTCGGAGCGGCGGCTGCATTTGTGGGGTTCGTAGTTGGATCTGGCGGAGGGAATGGAGATGGGCGAGTCCCTATCACCTTCCTCACCCACCAGATCCAGCGCCTGATTTCTGGGTTCGGAAGCCCGTTCTGCGGCTACTTCCTCCCAGGGTGAGGGCTCGATGCTCCACCTGTCTTCCTCCGAGGAGGTTGACGTGGAGGACGTCGAAGAGGTTTTGCCCCCTCAATCGCCCCAATATGAGGAGTTAGTGGAGGTGCTTACTCGTGCCGTGGCCAAGTTATAGATCGATTGGCCCGCCGTGAAGCAGGTCGAGCCACAGCGAAGCAAGTTGGATGAATGCTTCCTGCGTGCGAGGCCGCCACCTCCATGCCGGATCATGCCATTTTTCTCCGACCTTCACACTGAGGAGTCGAGGTCGTGGGCCAGGCCTTTTCGGCCCGTCTCTTCATTCCTGCATCAGATTATTATGGTAATGTGGCGGGGCTGACTGAGTGTGGCTATAAGGCGATGCCCCGGGTTGAACAGACGCTAGCTATCTATCTGTCCCCAGGCATGGCATCGTCCTTAAAGGCACCGGCACTGCCCTCCAAGCCGCTGCGTACAACATCAGCGCTGGTGGGCAAGGGGTACGCGGCAGCAGGTCAGGCCGGTGCGTGTCTGCACACGATGTCAGTGTTACAGGTGTACCAGACAGACCTGCTTAAAGAGCTAGATGAGGGCGAGGAGCTTAACTCTGATAATAACGCGGAGTTAAGAAGAACCACTGATCTCTCTCTCCGTGCCACCAAGGAGACCGCCCGCGCCATTGGGCGGTCCATGGCAGCTATGGTGGCAGCAGAGAGGCATCTGTGGTTGACCCTGTCTGATATGAAAGACAGGGTTTTCCTCCTTGATGCTCCGCTTGTGCCTTCTGGCATGTTCGGCGACGCTGTCAATTCCGTCGTCGACAAGGACCAGGAGGCTCGTAAACAGGCGGCGGCGTTTCAGCGGTTCCTCCCTCATCGCATCTCAGCTCTGGGGGCTGCTGGGCGGGAGCAGTCCCCACTGCGTACCAGCTCCTCAAATAGGGAGACTCAAAAACAGAGCATTGCTGCCCGTGCTCCCCCGCGTCGGGACCGGAAGCAGAAGCAGCGCTCTGGGTTGGGGGCTTTGAAGCCTAAGCCGGATCTGCGGACCGTCCTTCAGGCTCAGAGGTCCTCGACCAAACGGTCCTGACTATTTGGGTGCAGGACTAGCGAGGGCAGGCCCTTCTGGGGAAGGGAGGTTCACACCGCATTACACGGTGCCCGTCTCCCCCCAGTGCCCTCGGGAGATCGTTCTGCCAACCCTGCCGGTGTTCCAGGGCGCAGTGGTCTCCAGCAAGCATATCTTTCAGTTACCGCCAGACAACGTAGCAGCACTGAGAGGCTCGCGGCCTCTGCAGTCTGGGGACCTCTGCCGATGTGCCGCTTCAGGGCACCGAACTAGCCGTTCTGGGCACACCAGAGATCAGTCTCTCGAGACTGATTCCCTTAGTAGATTATTTAGCAGCGTGCAAGCTACTTACAAATGTGTCTCAATTGGTCCTGCGTACTGTAGTAAGAGGCTGCAGAATCCAGTTCGGTTCTCATCCGCCTCAATTCAACGGGGTCACCCCCACTCTAGTGGGTCCCGAGCAGGCTCTGGTATTAGAACAAGAAGTAGTTACTCTCTTAAAGAAAGAGGCCATCGAGGTGATCCCTTCGCACGAGACAGACTCCGGGTTCTACAGCCGTTACTTCATTGTTCCGAAGAAGGATGGGGGGGTTGCGTCCCATTTTAGATATGAAACCGATATTGAACCGCTCAGTCATGCGACTGAAGTTCAGAATGCTCACACTCAAACAAGTTGTGTCTCAGATCAGGTTCGAGGACTGGTTTGTCATGATCGATCTAAAATACACATACTTCCATATCTCCATCCTTCCTCATCACAGGAAGTTCCTGAGGTTTGTTTTTGGGGGCAAAGCTTACCAATATCGTGTTCTTCCTTTCGGCCTTGCACTCTCACCCCATACTTTCACGAAGTGTGTGGCTGCTGCTCTGGCTCCGTTGCGACTCCAGGACATCCGCATACTCAACTACATCGACGATTGGTTGATTTTAGCTCATTCAGAGCAGGTTGCGGTTCGGCATCGAGATGTCGTTCTCGCTCACATGAGAGAGTTGGGGTTAAGACTAAACGCCAAGAAGAGTGTGCTTTCTCTTACATCAACCACCAGGGAGGTCTGCGTTTGTGCCCCTTGTACAAGTTGGCACACCAGATCCTTGTGTGGTCCCAGGAGAAACTCCTCTCGCTGAGAGCAGTGCACATTCCTGGGCATCTCAATGTGGGAGCAGACATCCTGTCGAGGCAGGGGAATGGATGCTTCACCCCGAGGTGGTGAAGCAGATATGGAGAGTTTTTGGCCAGGCTCAGGTGGACCTGTTTGCGATTCAGATGACATTGCACTGTGCCCTCTGGTTCTCTCTGACTCATCCAGCTTCACTGGGGCCTGATGCCACGGGAAGTCTGATTTGGAAGTCTGGCGGCGTGGGCATTCTCGTTCCCGTAGCATTTTCCGACGCAGCTCGAGTTCCTGAAGAGGAACGTCTCAGGTTACGTATGTAACCATGGTTCCTTGAGGGAACGAGGCGCTGCATGTCGGTGCCATACTTCCGGCATCTCTGCCAGCGCTTGCCTCATTCCTGAAGCTAACACTGGCTCCGCCGTATGTGCTTTTATAGCTTCCTGGTCATGACATCACCCGCCCGTGACGTCCCGCTCAGCTATTGGACTGATTTCACATGTGATTCAGAGCCTGGTCACAGAAGGCATTCCCGTAACGTTTTCCGACGCAGTGTCTCGTTCCCTCGAGGAAACATGGTTACATACGTAACCTGAGACGTTTTCCCAGGAGGTCTCCCATCTAGGTACTGACCAGACTCAACCCTGCTTAGCTTCAGTGGGCAACTAGTCTTAGGCTGCAGGGCTATTTTTAACTAGAAGCAAAAATTTAACACACTGAATTGTAAAAATCAGTGGTGTTTGCCAATGCAAGAGTCACTATTTTTCATCCTTGCGTTAAAATTCAAGGAGTAACACGTCCTACACCATTTCAGCTACAGACATGAATGATACGCCACATAATGAGTTATAAAACTTCACACAGAACACATTTTTAGATCTCAATCCACTATTTTCCATTGTTTTTCTCTCTAAATATGCGAGATGGACATCTTTGTCCGCCAGGCCTACATTTTACGTCTTTTGCAGTGTCTAACGCATGACAAGACATTCTAAAAGAGTGGCACTGGAGTTGAAATGTACAAAATTGAGACCTTGCATTTTTTTCCATTCTGCTGCTTGTGGCTTACTTTCATCAATGCAAAACCTACACTTAAGGACAGAACTAAATCATATCTAGGAATTAACATATCACGGAGACATGACAATAGGCTCATTTCTCACCTAGCAACCACAGAGCAACACCCTCTCAGAATAGCGGGGTTTGCACCACTCATATTTTCTCCAGAAAATCTAATACTGTAGTTTTCTTTTCAGTATCTCCATTGGCTCACAGAGCACACACTCTCACAGCACTTACACGTGCTCTAAAAACCCAAACGTTTCCTTTGTGGCTGAACAGGTGAGCCCATCGCCACATCATTAACCAGGCTTATCGAAAGGGTCAAAGCGAGAGAAAAAATAAAGAATATGGCATCTGCTTATCCCTTCTCCTCGCAAAGGGTGCGATTATGCCTTCCGAAGACCATTAACAGGATCATGGAGCACTTAAACGGCAAATCATTGCCCTTACCCGCTGAAATCCCATCGCTCCTCATGGCAGGGCATTGTGTTTTAAGGCACCACCAGTACAATAGCACAAACCAATGTGTTTCCATTGGTTACCACTCTGCACCCCATCTATCTGTATTGGCTGATAATGACCGGCAGTTTACATAATTTCAGTCCTTTTCTAATTTTCCCTGTCATTAACTCTTCAGAGAGAGAATACAAGGCAGTCAAACACCAGGCGATGCTTTTTAGAGCACAATGTCACACATATACTACAAAAAGAAACGAAAACTCCTGGTGTGTCTGACCAAAAATAAAGATGCGAGGAGGGGGGACTGAGAGAAATCTCTCTACGTACTTGTTCCTTGCTGACGTCTGTTCTTTCTTTCGTCATAGCACTTGAAGCCAACTGGGTGGAGGAGGTGGAAAGGGGCGTTTTGAGTTTTTTTTTGCCTTCTTTGGCTTGCTGATTGTACGCAATGCTGAGCATTATTCCACTCTTGTCTCTGTTCGCTTAAATTAGAAACATTTTGCTACTAATTACTTTTTGTGTAACCCAATTGTGACACAATTGATTTAAATCTACAGAATGCCAATGTATAAGAGCCACTGATCTTTGCAGTGCTGTACCAATAAAACTGCATAAAGCCTGGAAAGTTATCGAGACTTTCTGGAAAATTACACAGTTGTGTCCTGATATACACCCCCTCCTGCCTCTCTGCATGCAGTATCTATACAATCTGGCATCCCATCATGCACCTTGCGAAGATGACACCTGGGGCATAAACCGTAGCTCATGACCCAGAAAATAGAGGCTGTGTCCTTTTTACATATCTCACAAGCCACAATGAACACGGTCACAGACCCTCCCAGAGAAGAAAAAAACACACAAATACACATGTATGCGGGTGAATAGCCTATAACAAAAATAGGCCACCAAATAGACAAAAAAATGCAAAAATCCTTCCTCCACATATTCTCATTACTGCAATGAATTTAGATGTTTTACGGTGTAATTTCTTATTTAAATCTTTTGATTTTGGAGTGAAACATATCCCAGTTCTTGACAGGTTTATTAAGATTCACCCATATTCCTGCAGTGTGAAAAAAAATCTTGTTATATATGCAAATATTTGATCATCAAACAATTCAGAAACTGACATGATATCTAAATTGAAGTGGATTTATTCCGGAGCGTGAAACAGTATCTTTCCATTCAATCTCTGCCACAATTTTCAGTTTGCTGTGACGATTTTTGGCTCCCCCTCTGGCCCTGAGAGCAGCCATTTTGTCGGTCTCTCTCTGAAATGGGGGTGCAGTGTGAATCATCAGTCTCAGAGAGACGCTCGCTTCTGACAAACGCACACTTCACAGCTGATTGTGCAGGGCAGGAGATGCAGGCTGCCGGCAGGGCCGTCTCAGCCAGAATACATTACATCCCAGCTTTTTAAGACTATTACCCAGAAGGCGTTTGGAAGTTCTTATCAGCGCCAACCAGATGGAGAACATGTGAGCGATGTCAGTACCTGCAGACTTGTTGATAAAACAACACAGCCATAAATCTGAAATTGAAAAGAGATGTGCAGTATACGGATTTAATTTGGTTAGTAATGAAATTTCATTACTATGTAATGTTTAACTGATTAATATGTATAAGGCATTGAATCCTCTGGTTTGTATTCATCACCATTAGTGGTTTATACTAATGAGTAAACGTAATAACATTTACTGCGCGCTTTTGTTTTCTTATGCAGACGTATGTCGTTTGTGTTCAATCAACGCATGTTACATGATTGCAGGGCATGACAAAGCCACAGAATTTCACAGTTTGACTTCAGTCCAAGAACAACATGCATCCAATCCACTCATATCCTACAAATGCACCGCTCAAAACCACAATAATCATGTGTGTCTGCATATGCCAGAAAGACATTTAACAATTCACTTTTACAGCAGAATGCATGTCTGCCCCCTTGTGTCTGAGAATATTTGAGGAACTTGTCCAGGACATATTTCTCCCCAAAATTAATAGAAAAAAGACAGATTTAATTGCCTTCAAATATAAAATGAAACAAAAATATGAAAATATTTTAGGATCTCTATGATTTTTTGCACATTTAGACAATACAACTCTCTCTATAGTACTGTGAAAAAACTTTTTTTTTTTTAAATATCAGTATATTATTATTATGCATAGTATATACAATATATTATTTAATTTAAAATTATCTTTCAAATCTAATATATATGCACACTGCAATTCAAGTTTTGGGTCAGTAAGATTTTCTCTCCAAACAAACAAATAAATAATATGACAGCAAAGGCTTTAAAATCACAAATAAATGCAACATACAGTAACTTCAAAACTGATGATGATAACGGGAAATTAAATCAAGAAAATAAATGTTTCTTGAGCACCAAATCAGCATTTTAGAATGATTTCTGAAGGATCATTTGACACTGAAGACTGGAGTAATGATGCTGAAAATTCAGCTTTGCATCACAGGAATAAATTACATTTTAAAATATATTAAAACAGAAAACAGGTATTTTAAATTGTAATAATGTTTCACAATATTACTGTTTTGCTATATTTTTCATCAAATAAATACAGCATTCATAAACATAAGACTTCTGAACGGTATGCATAATTTTCAGATGCATTATATTCAAAATAGGCTTCACTTTCTGCATATATATATATATATATATATATATATATATATATATATATATATATATATATATATATATATATATATCTTCTTC
>NW_015505277.1:833446-897643 GCF_001515645.1 Sinocyclocheilus grahami | reverse complement strand
ATATTATATACAAAATACGCTTCTCTCTGTGTATATATATATATATATATATATATATATATATATATATACATATATATATAATTCCTTCGATTTTGGCGTCCACTGGACATGTTTTTTTTTTTAGATTCACACTAATATGGATGTATGCTATGCACACACACATGCTGTAACTTGACAAATAACTTGAGAGCAGGTGAAACAGAATCAACTCTATACATTTTTGATCTTCAGTCAGTGATCGCATAAAATGGCTACTATGGCTAAGGCAATGAAAAACAGAGCAGTATCCATAACTGTCCACACTTTAGTTCCGTCATAATGAAAGTGTCAGTGATATGCTGACCTGCATTAAACAGACACTGTATCATTCTTCACATTAGCTTGAAGGGAAAATGACCAGGATGTAGCTCAGTATGCCCATTGGTGCATGTATGGGCCTTTGGCATCCACTTGGCCTGACCCACTTAGAATGGTGTGTTGGTTATTTTAAGACACCAGTCGCACTGACTCGCACACCCTGCGGCAAAAACACGCAGCATGAACAGTGTTTTAGAGGATGGTGTGGCAGTCCAGAGCAAAGCTGGTGTGTGACATCCAATACAATGGCTGCAAATGACAGCGAGATATTTTTGTGCTTTACAAAAACAGCAACCCAGTCAGACGAGTGAGACAAAACAGGGAACACCACATGATGCCACTGCATTCCATATTGTGGAGGTGGTTTGGTTGAAGAAAAGAAAGAAATGTGTTGTTACTTGAACACTATACAGATCTATTCTGAAACCATCAATATACTAATCTGGATGATCTCTTCTGAAAATCAAGTTGTAGTTCTCTGTTAAACAGATCTGCCAACTGGTCTGTGGGCCTTAATACCATCACCACGGAAACAAGCATTGCAGCCTATGAAGGGCAATGAGCCTTACTGTGGCTCATTTCCAAAATCTAGTGAGTTGTTTCATTGTCTACATAAGCAGCTACTTTTCAAGACAACATCCTGACTCAAATGAAACCTGATTAAATTAGTGATCTGAAACACTCTCCACAGGCAGCACAGACCAAATTAAACAGACTAAAGTCAACATATTTTACACTCTTTACACTAAAAAATGTTACCAATTTAGTTAGCAATAACGATTATCGTGTCTATATATCAACTTAATAATTTGCCGTTTTCACACACACACACACACACACACACACACACACAGTATATATATTCTTAAGTAGCATACTACAATATCAATATTATAATTTGCAGTTTGTGATTTTGTGTTCACACAATACATTAGTTTATGATTATTTCATTCTTATTTAGTTGATAGTTTTGAAAATGCATAATTATTTTAAGGTAGATTGTTATATTTTAAGATCGAAGGTCTGTGTCAACAGTAAACAATACATAAAATGCATTTGTTTAATAATTTTAAATAAATAATGAAGGCAATATAAAACATTTCCAACACATTATTAATATGATATTTGAGCAGGATGTCAGTTATTTTGTACCATTAAATCAAATTTGTAATTAAAATCTTTCACATAAATATTAATTTCACACAAATGACACATGCAAAATCACACTTTTGTCTCTTCAGCCACTGAATTTAACTGGCTTTTCATGTATTTTTCCAAAACCTTTGTACTTTTTTGAGTATTAAATTATTAAAGGACTTTTTTATTTATTACATGTTTTTATCCTATTTTATAGATTTTTTTTTGCTAAACGTTTAAAATTAATGTTTAACATGCAATTAATACATAAACAAAATAAATTAACAAACTAACAAATGGTAACCCAGATGAAAAAGAGATTACTTACAATAACCTGGCAAAATATATATTTTATATTTTAAATGCTTTACTATAAATACTTTAATATCAATACAACATACTGCCAAATTATACTTATACTTGAGAAGACAAAATTATACTTTTAGTATGCTTACACTGAAAGAGACTTACGCTGAAAGAGCAGCACCATCACAACAACAATGCTGGAAAGCAAATGCTGGACAGTTACAGTTCCACTACTCTCATGTAAAAAAAAAATATATATATATATATATCTGACTGGTTTCTGTCATATTCTATATATAACTGGTATGATTGTAGAAAATGAAACTTGGGAGGCAGTTCTGAAAACGTTTCTGGCCGAAAACATGTTCCCATATCAATCTGATAGATTACCATTCCCTACATAGGGAATATAGCAGTCATGACTGGTCATCTGGTCAAATAAGCCTGCAGCTGTTCTCTCTATTCATCAAGTGTTTGGATTCTTACATAAGTGCAGATTCATGAGGAAGGATGGTAAACTCTGGCTCAAAATCATGCCACTGCACCTGCCACACATTCAGCTCACATGAAACCGCCGCAGCTGCTGCGCTCGGTTATGATGCTTCAGGCTCCATTCGGATCAAAGCATGGCGCCCCCTTCAGTGAGACCCTCTGGTACCTTCAGCCATCTACAAGAGGACCCCAGCTGTCTGCTTTGAAAGGACAGCAGGTGGACACACTCTTAGCTTGTTTATGTATCGGAAGTCATCCCATCAAAAATGACTGCAATGGGAGGCCTTACTGGCAATCAGCAATTGCTGCTTTGTTGGTAAATAAAAAAATAAAATTAAAAAAAGAGACAAACAGGGAGGAAAGATAGACAGGAAGCCGAGAAAAATTGTGTGAATGACAAAGATAGAGTCCCACAGAAAGATAAACAGCCACAGCGAAGCCCTATAATGGCTTTGCACTGCTAATTTGTCACTCCACTTGAACGGCAAACAGCAGGAAGACAGTGAAAACACACTGCACTGTCACTTCCTGCTGCCCAAAGACACACTCGCAAGAACCTTCATCTGGGGCTCATTCTACTGGTGAAGACTTCAGCTATTTATAGACCTCCAGAGAGGAAACATCCACCACAGGAAAAAAAAATCACAAGTATAATATCTTTATACAGAATAAAAAATGAATGTGGTCCTGGAAGCTGATTGGTCAATACAGCATTCCAGCCACAACTTATAAAAAGAGATATTTATGAACAGTACAACAGAACAACCTCCTGGACAGCAACCAATCTGGCATCAGAAGTGGACATTCGACCGAGACTGCCTTGCTCTCAGTTGTTGAAGTTCTAAGACTGGCAAGAGCGGCTTCCAAATCTTCTATACTTATTTTGCTGGATCTGTCCGCTGCTTTTGATACGGTGAACCACCAGATTCTTCTGTCAACCCTACTGGAAAATGGCATCTCAGGAACTACACGCCAGTTGTTTGAGTCTTACCTCTCAGATAGGTCCTTCAAGGTATCTTGGAGAGGTGAGATTTCCAAGTTCCTTCTGTACCTACTGGGGGGCCTCAGGGCTCAGTTCTTGGACCAGTTCTGTTCTCTGTCTACATGGCATCACTAGGTTCTGTCATTCAGAAACATGGCTTTTCATATCACTGCTATGCTGATGACGCTCAACTCTACCTCTCATTCCACCCTGATGTTCCGACGATAGCTGCTTGCATCTCAGCACGTCTAACAGACATTACTTGTTGGATGATGGACCATCACCTTCAACTCAACCTGGCTAAGACAGAACTGCTTGTGGTTTCAACAAACCCATCACTTTATCAAAATTTCACCATCCAGTTAGGCTCATCAACCATAACTCCTTCAAAAACAGCTAGAAACCTTGGAGTTGTGATTGATGATAAGCTGAATTTCTCAGAGAAGTCGCTTTGGATAAAAGCGTCTGCTAAATGACTAAATGTAAATGTAAAATGTAGTACACATCTCAAGTTTTTTTTAACAAGAATACGAAAAACAATTAGTTCAAGTGATATTTACAGTGATTTTTCTGTTCACACATCACATGTCTCATATTTCATCCCATGTTCTTCACTAACACTGTTGTCTCCTGGATGAATAAGTATGCTAAATCTTGATTAGCCTAAAATTCTTTAGGGCCCAAATTGTTTGTTGTGATGGATATTACATCATATCCTGTACGGACAGCAGTAATTTGTGTAAAAAAAAAAAAACAATTCACACAATAAATACTGAAATGGCTTGTTATGTCAACCTTGTTTAGTTTATGGTTAAAAAGTATTTAAAGCTGCAGTCCATAACTTTTTTTGGCTAAAAATTATTCAAAATCAATATTTGAACAAGTACATAACCAGCCAGTGTTCAAAACTATCGCCTTACTTTAGCCCGATTCACAACGGTTAGCTTATAATAATGTTTTCTAATTTGAGTGGTATGGGTAGGTTTTCGCGGGAAATTCGAGCATGGCACTGAGTCATTACATCATGTCTGTAAACATTAATAAGTTGTCCCGGCTACTAGGCTATCGCATGTGAGGATCCTGCAGGTGGCAGATCGTTTATAGCCTTTTCTCACAGCAGCCGGAATAATTAAATGTATCATTTTGATGGCGGATTGTAATCCATAAAGGATTATGTGTTTATGAAACACATGTGCATGAAATTAAATTGTATTCCAGTTATAAATGTGCTTCTGATTACAGATAGCCCTAGGATTATAAAGATTTGTATTTTAAAGAAAACCAGTTCGAAGGGAACATAATTTGCTTTTTGGGTTAAAAGAATTTCTTAATAATGAAATTCGAAGAGTATGACAATTAGATTAGACTGTGCAGAAATTGAAATCTACACGCTAATACACACTATAGTCACCAATGCTGATTTCACGAGTTCACACTTACATATAATGAACCGAGTAAAGGTTATGCGTATTTGGCGTGCTGTCCGGGGAGAGGGCTCCGAGCTCGGTAATTACTCTCGAGCCCGGGGTACTCCCCCTGTCCGGGGAGAGGGGTCCGGGCTTAATCCAGAATGCTCCCCCCGAGTGTTCCTCCCCGTGCTGGGGTAGGAACGGGCTGAAGGTGAGGAGTCGGGGTGGTGGAGGGATGCTAAAGACAGGAGATAATGGAGGTAAGGCTGCTTTGATTATTTATAGAGGTTCTCTCTTGTGCTGATTGGATAGATGGTGTAATTACTGATGATGAACTGGCCGTGTTAATTATCTGCGCGCGCTCCTCCCGAAACTTGTTAATAAAACATCACGTTGTTAACATTAATCATTTGAGAATAAAGTATAACAATAATAATAATTTGAATGGTTTGATGTGATATGAGCTAACCGATCTTTAGATTTAATCACCATTGGTAGCTAGATTTATGTTAATGCTTTTTTCCTCAATTGGTCAGAACAAACGTGGCAGACTTGTTACTTGTTCAGATGACAATATACGGTGAAAATTCTTATTTGGGTCATATTCCAAGAGGTAGGCTAGAATCTGTGTTTGCGAAGTACAGTAAATATCCACAGCGGTGTGGTGACTGACTGCCACACATTCACCTCAAAACATTAGATTCATCCACGCTGGAGCCGTGCCGGCTCACAACCCACGCAAGCTTGATAATTTTGCACACAGCTGCAATTCCAGGTTTTCAAACAGAGATGGTGAGATTGAAAGTCCGGGTCAAAGGTAAACAAAGTCAAATGTAGAACATAGGAACTAGTTTCAATGAAAGGTCCAACATATTAGGAATACTTTTAACTTGAAGGCTTCCCTGTCGAGAAGAAACTTTGCAAGTTGGTTTTGACTGAAACCCGAACATTCCATCAAATTCCTCCATCGTGTAAAAACACTGCTAGTGTTTACCCGTGTTTTACCCCATTGTCTCTCTCTCTGTGTATTTTGGCAAGTCTTCGAATTGTGCCTGCACTTCTGTGAAGGAATCTGAATTTCTCTTTCAACACAACACCAGCTAAACACCCTCTGGCTCAGCCTGCAACAGTAGCCACACCCAAAACTTTCACGATTGGCTGCACAGAGTTATGTAAATGCATAGGCTGACCCTGGTATTAGACAAGAATGGGACAACATTCCTATTCCTAAACTTGAGCAACTTGTCTCCTCAGTCCCCAGACGTTTGCAGACTGTTATAAAAAGAAGAGGGGATGCCACACAGTGGTAAACATGGCCTTGTCCCAACTTTTTTGAGATGTGTTGATGCCATGAAATTTAAAATCAACTTATTTTTCCCTTAAAATGATGCATTTTCTCAGTTTAAACATTTGATATGTCATCTATGTTGTATTCTGAATAAAATATTGAAATTTGAAACTTCCACATTGCATTCTGTTTTTATTCACACAATTTGTAGTGTCCCAACTTTTTTGGAATCGGGTTTGTATATATGTATGCTTATCTATAGGACATCCATTCAATGTTTCTCAGTTTAAACATTTGATATGTCATCTATGTTGTATTCTGAATAAAATATTGAAATTTGAAACTTCCACATTGCATTCTGTTTTTATTCACAATGTACAGTGTCCCAACTTTTTTGGAATCGGGTTTGTATATATGTATGCTTATCTATAGGACATCCATTCAATTTAATGAGTGGACAAACATTTTATGGGCCTGAGCCACTCTACAGATGTTTATATATTAAGACCACTTTAATTGTTGCTTGCTATCAGGATGTGAAGAGACTTAACTAGTATAACAAATGTTTCTAGAAAAAAAATTGCCTATCCTACCTTTTAAAGGGATAGTCCGCCCAAAATGACAATTCCGTGATCATTTACTCACCCTCAAGTTGTTGCAAAACTGTATGACTTTCTTTTATCTGTGGTGGAACATATTTTGTGATTTTAATACAATGTAAACCAATGGAGCCAAAACCTTCAAAATGCTGTGTTCCGTTTCAATCACACAGGTTTAGAAAGGCATGAGGGTGAGTAAATGTTGGCAGAACTTAAATTTTTGAGCGAACTATCCCTTTAACATTGTGTTTCTTGTCCAGCCTCCCACTTTCCTCCAAAATTAAAAGACTGAATGGTTCAAAAATGCAAAACGTTCAAACAGCAATGGTATCAGAATGCCCTCTAGTGTTCAGGCATGGAGTTCACTAGTGATTTCTCAATAGTAGTAACCTAAATAAAAGGCCTTCAACATAAAAATGTTCATGTGGTTCATCTGTGTTGGCAACAATGCTATTTCTTCTTTCTTAAAAAAAATAAATAAATTACAAGTAACCAAGACAGCATAGTGAACTAGGTTATTTAACAAAACAAACACAGACAAAATAGCCTTTAAATAATTGGTTTATGTTTTTTTCTTTTGGCTTGTTTGTATTATTTTTTTTTATTGTTTTTTCTTTTGAGAAATAAAGTGATATATAACCGTCTCACTTTATGACTTAAGAATAAATAGTCTAGAAACTAAAAATGCTGAATAAATGCTGAACACATTTACAAGTTTACAAGGATTGATTCAGTTCATATGTTTTCAAATTGATGAATATTTTGGTGGGGCACCACCCCACCTATCCATAAAGAACAGCCACAGCTGCTACTGAAATAACTGGATTTTGCCAGATAATATTTGATAAACCATGGTAAATGTGACCACAACTTTAGCAACAAAAGATAAAGACATTTTATGGTCCCACAGGTTTGAAATGACATGAGGGTGAATACATTTTCACTTGCGCATAAACTATCTTTAACAAAAATAATGAAACTGATAATAAAAAAATAATTTTATAAAAATATTGAATATCTAATACATAATTGTTTAAAACTCATTCACAAATGAATAACAATAAAAAAATGTTTGAACATAAAGAGTCCATTCAGTTACAGTTTATGCTCTGACATAAACACTTTCCAATTAACTTTTTCCAGTTGTTTCATCTGAAATCCCTCGACAGACATGAACAGAGAGAGCTCTGGTAAGGTTCTCGATCTGTGAGCGGAGGAACCTGCGATCCTCCTGCAGGTCCTGCACCTGTCTCTCCAGAGCTTCAATCCTCTCCTGTTTGCTCTCCAGCAGACACTGAAGTTTAGTGATGGTCAGCATAACACCGCTGGGCAAATCTTCCATGATCGGAGGTCTCACTGCTGAGAAAGAGAGAAAAAAACATGACGATTTGTCTCTGTAAATGTATTTGTTCCTGAAGAAGAGAAGACTTCTCTAACTGACAACCCAATTGCCTGGCTGGGATTCGAACAAACGTCCCTCTGTTTAATGACAAAAGTGTACCACTCACACCACTGCAGCCATTACCTAAATGTCTTCTCTATCTACGTCTCATCATTGTGATTTGGAGCTAATTAACATTGATTCTCAGTAAATAACAAATCCCGTACTGGAGGTGGAAGTGGCGCTGCTCGGAGTGTTGTCCTGCTCTGTCTCAGTGGCAGCTGGCAGTGTGTTTACATTGTCCCACTGGATTACTACAGTCTCTGGTTCCTGTTTCATCCAGCTATAGCTGTTCACAGGACTCTCCAGTGTGGCAGAGCTGGAGTCAACTTCACTGCTGGGAGAGTATGGAGCAAAATCCTGCTGCCATTGGGAGTTCATCTCAACCTGAGAGCTGCAGGAGGACAATATCACATGACAATCAAGGCATAATTCCACTTTTATATATTACTTTACTAATAATAACTACATGAGCTCAAAGCTGGCTTCATTAAGTATATAACAGGCTTTCAAAATGTCCAAAACATGTTAATAATAGGACGATGAAAATGCTATAAAACAATGGTTATCAGGTTTGCAAACAATTAAACAGGCTAAATGCACATACGAGCATTGCAGTGGTAAATCCCGAATCTTGCTCCTGCGACTTCTCTGGTACCGTCTCCATTTCTGCCTCAGTTCCTCCTGTCTTGACTTAGTGAGTTCAGCTACTGGAGGATGTTTAGTCTTTCCCTCTCTTTTTCTTCGCTGATAACTAATAATTTGAAACAAAAAGAAAGTGTTTAGGCAAACACTAAAATGTAATATTTATATAAAAGCATTACTGTTTTTAATAATAGTATAACTTTAAATATAACTGCAGTTTTGCTATTAGAATTTATAATAATATGTGGAGCAAAAATCAAACACCTCTCTCTTCTTTTTGCAAGGTATCTGGCCCTGGCAACAGGATCAGCATTCACCTTTGCTCTATGTCGAGCCGATTTCTCATTGTTTGATAGTGGCATCTATTAATGAGAAAGAAAAAAAAAGCTTGTTACAACACAATAATTATGTATATATGTGGAAAGAATCCGTTACAAAGGGGATATGCATTTAAACTAGACTGTGTTGTATCTTAATGCTAGTCTAAATTTAATCTTAGGCCTACAGTTTAACAATTGTAATACAATTTTACTATATAAAAATGTATTTTGTAGTCCAGTTTTAATAGATGCCTGTGTTAAAGTGAGTGATCAAACCAGTATTGATAAGTAGACTTTAGTTGTATTAAATACAGCTGACTCCACTTAACTGTAGAACTGCTCTTGCAATTCATTTACATTTTATATTATAGTAAAATTCCACTTCTAGTCTAAACTGATCTAGAAGAACTAGTGTAACTGTGCACACAATATTTGATTTAACTATGGATTAAAGTGTATATGTCATATATTACAGCGCATACGACTGTATTAACATCTAAAAACATGGCTCTATAAATTCAATTGACATTTTCAGCATCAGGAAATCACCTTAGTGCGTGTGTCAAATGGAGTGATTGGTTACACCACTTGACATTTCAGTTACTACATTTGTCTAAAAAAGTACCATAATTCATGAACCTTCAAAGCTTCCCAGCAGACGATATGTGATCATCAACAAACTTTACTACGTCATAAAATGATGAAATAATATACTATTTGGAAAGACATACTAACCTTGACACACAGCCATGAGGATTTGAAGGGTTCGTCTCTGAGACACCATTTCCTGTTTCACGGTCACATGACAGCAGCACATGTCGGTTACACCAGAGATGGGGGAGGGGCTCTGGTTACACCACACAGAACAGCTTCACTACTTGTTTCAAAGAAATTATAATAAATATTATGCCAAACTGCTTTTGCATATACTTTCTTCTCTTATACTTTTTTAAATATAATTTAAGTACGGTTACACCAACTAGACCTTTTCTTTTTTTTTTGTCGGTTCTACTGAAGTAATTAGTTAAACTGGTTCTCAACGGGACTGAACACTTCCTTCACGAATAGGACTGAGTCATACACTCTAAAAAATGCTGGGTTAAATACAACCCAGCGCTGGGTAAAATAGGGACAAACCCAGCAATTGGGTTGTTTTGACCCAGCGGTTGGGTTACTACCCAGAACAAACCCAGCAATTGGGATGTTTTGACCCAGCGGTTGGGTTACTACCCAGAAGGTTGGGTTAAACATTTAACCCAACCGCTGGGTCAAAACAGCCCAATTGCTGGGTTTGTCCCTATTTTACCCAGCACTGGGTTGTATTTAACCCAGCGTTTTTTAGAGTGTATGGTCCTCGAGTCAACCGCTCAACCGAGAACCGTCCCAGGAATCCGTTTCCCAAAAGTATCAACTATGGTTGCAAGTTCTGTTTTTAACTCCGTTGGTTACGACCGAACTTGCAACAGCTGCTTTTGGGAAACGCATCCCAGGTCATGACTGTAATAATCAAATGGCCCGAAAAGTGAGCTCATTACAGTATGCGTGAACTGAGGACTTGACCTGGTCAACCTTACTGCCTGATTAGGTTCAAAGTAAGTAACTTTTAATAATAACTGAAAAGTACTGCCTGTGCTTTTCAAGTGATTCTGAAGATCTGCTTCAGGTGTGTTTGACTGGGGTTGTTAAACTTTGCAGGACAGTGGGTCCCAGGAGCAGGGTTGAAGACCTCGGTTATAGAGAGCATGTTCATTAAGTTGAAAATAATAAATAAAAATAATAGCTAAAATCTCTTGCAGGACCTTTATTTGTTAAATAGCTTGGCACTTGGCAGACAGGCATTTTTAAACATTTAAAAACGAATGAAACCAATAAAGAATGAAAACAAACGTTTCAAACATAAAAACCACAAGCAGTGTTCTTGAACTCTGACTCTTGAGGGCCACTGTCCAGTAGAGTTCAGCTACAACCCTGATCCAATTCACCAGCCTGTCATTTTCTAGCAATCCCTAAAGACCTCTGGATTGGCTTTTTCAGGGGTATTTGAAACAGGTTGAAGCTAAACTCTATAGGACAGTGAATCTCAACTTTTTGGCATACCGGACCCCAGTCCAATTCAGAACCATCCTCAAGGACCCCCAGAACAAAATTGACTCATCTATGTATCATTTGTGTCTTTGTGAGTTCCAAATACAGTCAAGTATAATTCAGGTTGGCTGACTTGTCCAGTATTTGGTCATATCATCAGCTATATTGGATTTTTCTTTCATGGGAACATGTCATGTCAAAATATACAAAATGTATACAAAAAAAATCATACTTTATATGGACCCCCCTGGTCTTACGTCAAGGACCACTAGGGGTCCACGGACCCCTGGTTGAGAAACACTGCTATAGGACAGTGGAACTTGAGGATACCAGATATGAAGAACCCTGACATAAAGGAACACGGTGACATTGTGTGAGAACATAACCTTGGTAGAGATTTCTGTAAACAAACACATACAAAAATCATCTCAAACATACAAGCCCAATCTGTGCTTCATGAGTGGACTGGATGGTCTGTTCCAGCTACTGCACACAATATGTGTAACTTAAAATTGAAAAAGAAAAAAGTGATCTTGTGCATTTATTACACAAACCACTTAAAACTCCAGAGAGACGTACACACAGTACACGGTAATAAAACTACTGTATTTCCTTCCAGCACCATTTTCACTCAACAATGGTATTAGAGCGACCTCTATAGTTCAATCATGGAGAATGCTCTTGTTTTTATTGCAGTGCTAGGCCAGCTTCTCCAGAAGCTCTCATCCGCTCCATCCTTTATACAAGGGCTTCATCAGCAAACAAAGAAAGAAAAAGAGGTGTTCAGTAGTGATATCAACTGGTAGGTCAACCCGGAAGACTGTGTCAGGGTTTTACTGATGGTTTTCAGAGTAGCAGTTTCATTCATTTCATTTTCAGAATCACTGTTTACACAAGTATAAGAATGTAAATTTACATTTGACAAATCGTAAGTAGCAACTTGCCTTTTTAAAGCAACAAGATAACCACACTCATATGTACTCATAAATCAAAAGCCCACCTGAGCAAGGTTCAGATATGTTAATTAATGTTTTCTGGGTTGTTCAATTACAAACTGAACTGCTCTGCTGTGGAGAGAGGACACACTGCTGGGCGTAGCGGACTTATTTTTCCTTCGCACGGCCTGATCAGACCCACCAGACGAACAGATTTGTTAGCAACCTGGTGCAGTTCCGCGATGAGGAGGGCCATGTTGGGGATGTTGTCAGGGAGGGTTCAACCAGGAGCGCTGTTCCAGGCCATTATAGAGGGCCCAGATTAGGTCCTTTATGGTATAGGCTACTCTACTCCTGGGCATATGGACGCTCGCTCGTAAAAAACTGTCCCGGGCCCTGTGAACTTTAATGACACACTTGGGCAGAAAGTACTATTCATGCTCTTCTTCTTGATAAAGGCTGATCAAGACCTAGTCACAATGAGGAACACACCCTGTTGGGAAGAGATTGAAATGCAACTCAAAAATCCATTTCAAATTTGGCCATTTTGATTTAAGCTTGGCTATTGTTTTGGTTTTAGGACAACTTTGATGAAAGGTTTTGATCCACTTCAAATGTTGACTAGTGTATATATATATATACAGTATATATATATATATATATATATATATACACACACACACACACACACACACACACACACACACACACACATACTGTTAACTATTACACGTTTACTGTTAAAACACTATCTTCTGCAAATTACATAATTGTAATTAACGTGCATTTTTAGTGCACTTCAAATTGCAAAAGTATAATTAGTATTCTTAAACTGTACTTGCACATAATATTAATGACATTTTAAACGTGCAAGTTTTACTTTAATTTAAAATACATTTTTAAAGTACACTTGATGTGTTAAATAAAATTCTAAAGTATATTTAAATCACTTATAATTTGAACTGTAGTGTGTTATTCAATGACTCATTTAAAGTTAATATATATTAGATGCCCTAGATTGCAACTCCATCATTATAAATGTGTTATTACAAATATGTTAACATACATGACATACATTTTTCAATAGAAATTACATTATAGTATGTTTTAGTTTACCATAATGCATATTTCAAGACAACAGTAACTATGAAATTACATATAAAGTTGTACTTAAAGAGTTAGTTCACCCACAAATGAAAATTCTGTCATTAATTATTCGCCCTCATGTCGTTACAAACCCCCGTAAGACCTTCGTTCATCTTCGGAACACAAATTCAGTTATCTTTGATGAAATCCAGAGCTTTCTGACCCTCTATAGACAGCAAGAGAACTTTCTGTGCCTTGACCGTGGTAGTTCTCTTGCTGTCTATGAAGGGACAGAACTGTCTCAGATTTCATCAAAAATATCTTAATTTGTGTTCCGAGGATAAACTTACGGGTTTAGAACAACATGAGGGTAAGTAATTAATGATAGAATTTTCATTTTTGGGTGAACTATCCCTTTAAGTGGGTCAAAAAAAAAAACTATAAAGTTCAAATAATTGCATTTCATATAAACTTAACATATAACACATTTTCATTTAATTTCAATTAACATTGCAAGTGTCCAAAAACATAACATTCAGTTTACACTTCATTATACTCTTTTAAAGGATATTATGTTTTACAGGTATTCTTTTTAAATGTATGCTAAAGTGTATTACTTTTTACAAGGAATTGTGTACAGGTAAGGCACATTTATGAACAATCCAGATACAAAACTGCTAATGTTAAAGTGTTACTTGTCATGTACCTCTCTTTCCTTTCTTCTTATGGCGTCTTTTTTTTCTGACGCTGCTGGACTCTTCAGATGAAGATTCATCAGTGATGCTCTCATCTTCGATATATGAGCTGGACGAGCTCTTACGCCGCCTTTTCCTTGACCTGGACTGAGAGAACACTGATGTGCTCGCTGCAGCAACAGAGAATAATAGGAACCAAGAGCACGTGAGCAAGTACCATTGTAACAGGAAATAGAGCAGGGATCCTCAAATCTGGCCCACAAGATCCACTTTCCTGCAGAGTTTAGCTCTAACCCTAATCAAACACACCTGAGCATGCTAATCAATGTCTTCAGGATCATTAGAAAATCACAGGTAGGTGGGTTTGATCAGGGTTGGAGCTAAACTCTGCAGCGCATTGGCCCTCCAGGGCAAGATATGAGGAACCCTGAAATAGAGCATCAACTACAAAATTCATTAGCTCATCATTTCACCTCATAATACATTAAAACATGAAAAAATTTAAAATCTATTAAAATCTCAACTATATTTAAAAAAAAAAAAGCGAAAGTGGCCTTTTATTGTGGCCAGCCTAAGGCACACCTGTGCGATAATCATGCTGTCTAATCAGCATCTTGATATGCCACACCTGTGAGGTGGATGGATTATCTCGGCAAAGGAGAAGTGCTCACTAACACAGATTTAGACAGATTTGTGAACAATATTTGAGCGAAATAGGCCTTTTGTGTACATAGAAAAAGTCTTAGACCTTTGAGTTCAGCTCATGGAAAAATGGGGGCAAAAACAAAAGTGTTGCGTTTATAATTTTGTTCAGTGTAATACAGATCGCATTCAACAATACAGGTGTTTTGGATGTTTTTCCACCACACCTTCAGGCACTGAAACCAAGCGAGCGCCAGTGAGGTTCTCGATTTGTGAGCGAAGGAACCTGCGATCCTCCTGCAGGTCCTGCACCTGTCTCTCCAGAGCTTCAATCCTCTCCTGTTTGCTCTCCAGCAGACACTGAAGTTTGGTGATGGTCAGCATAACACTGCTGGGTAAACCCTCCATCGAAGGTATCGATGCTAAGAAAAATTAATTTATATCTCATCAGTGAATGTGCTCACGGATTCTCAGGAAATGAAAAAAAATACCGTAATAGTGACAGTACTGTTCAGATTTTTGTCCTTCTCAGCATCAGTGGCAGCATCAGAGTTCTTATTTTCCCACTGGATGGCTTCTGGCTCTGGTTCTTGTTTCACCCAACTGTGGCTGCTCACGGGACTCTCCTGTCTGGCAGAGCTGGAGTCCAGTTCACTGCTGGGGGAGTATGGAGTGGACTCCGGCTGCTGCCACTGAGTGTTAATCTCAACTGGAACACTGCAAGAGAACACTAGCATAATTGCACTTTTGATATTTATTATCTTAATGATATTTAAACATGACTGGTTTAATTACTACTTCCAAGAGTACTAATATTTGGTATTACAGCACTAGAAAGTTTCACTGTCTGTATCACTCCACCTGTCTTGTGTTTACTGCATTCGGATCAGAGTATATAAGTGGAAGTAAGTTGTGTGATTTTGTCTGAGTTATGAGCAGTGTAGTTGCATTATAACAACAAAACTAAAATGCTTATATTTGGTACATCTCGAGAATAGGTATTAGCCACTGCTAATAAAGAGCTCTTTACTAGGTCATGTTTTTACTTTGCAAAAATAATTTAAAAACTATTAGACTAATAGAATACTCTATTATCACAATCTAGTGCACCAGCACAATTGTCAATGTGATATTTGACCCTGGACCACAAAACCAGTCTTAAAGGGGTCATATGATGCGATTTCAAGTTTTCCTTTCTCTTTGGAGTATTACAAACTGTTCGCGAATAGATAAGATCCCTAAAGTTGCAAAGACTAAAGTTTCAAACCCAAAGAGATATTCTTTATAAAAGTTAAGACTGGTCCACGCCCCCCTAAAACGCCACGTTTAAACACGCCCCCACATGTCTACATCACGAAGATTTGCATAACACCGCTCAAATTCAAACGCGAGTTTTGAGCAGTATAGAGTAGCGCTTGTTGTTTATCATTTCTCCGATCACAAACGCAGACATGGTTTTAGGCTTATGCAGCGCGATGCAACGCAACGTAAAAAGACAGTATAAGTCATTATAATCAGTAATTATGTCCCCACTGGATGCAACAAATGCCTCGTTTATAATGGGTTTTAATGTTTTTGTCTCGTCGCTCCGGCCGGGACACGGCATCACAATATGGTAAGGGACGTAAAACATTTCCCTCTCACGCTTGAGGTATTTGGCAAATCACAACGCACTGGATAGCTGGCCAATCACAATGGGTCAAAATTATTGTTTTTTCTTTTATGCCAAAAATCATTAGGATATTAAGTAAAAATCATGTTCCGTGAAGATATTTTGTAAATGTCAAATATATTTCGTAAATATATCAAAACTTCATTTTTGATTCATTGCTAAGAACATTTGGACAACTTTAAGGACGATTTTCTCAATATTTAGATTTTTTTGCACCCTCCAGATTCCGAACCATACATCAATGGAAAGCTTATTTATTCAACTTTCAGGTGATGGATAAATCTCAATTTAAAAAAATTGACCCATATGACTGGTTTCGTGCTCCAGGGTCATATATTGTTTTTAAATGACCGTTTTATAAACAAGTATTTAAAGGGGTCACATGATGTTGCTACAAAGAACATTATTTTGTGTATTTGGTGTAATGAAATGTGTTTATGCGGTTTAAGGTTAAAAAAACACATTATTTTCCACATACTGTACATTATTGTTTCTCCTCTATGCCCCGCCTTTCTGAAACGCGTCAATTTTTACAAAGCTCATCGGTCTGAAAAGCGAGGTGTGCTGTGATTGGCCAGCTATCCAGTGCGTTGTGATTGACCGAATTCCTCAAGTGTGTGACGGAAATGTTACGCCCCTTACCATACTGTGATGCCTGCGGCAACCACATGTGACGACCCCGGGCTGGACTCCGCTTCGTCCACGGTGAAAACCAATCCGGCGATCGACAGCGCGAAATTGTAGTATTTCCTCAGCAACCAGCACGGATCAGCTCCAGGCATGACGAAGCGATATCATCCTCTTTTGGAAGGCCAAACAAAGTAGTTTCGCTTTCACAACGACACACACAGCGCCTTCACGACATGTCAGCGGCAACAATACTACAGCGAGAATAAAAGTTATGCCTTCTTTCTTTGCGTGAACATTTGGGCGCCGTTATGCAAATCTTCCCACATAGTGATGTAGATATGTGGGGGTGTGTTAGAACGAGCCGTTTTAGGAGGGCGTGATTGACTCTTAACTTTTATAAAGAATATCTCTTTGGATTTGAGACTTTAGTCTTTGCAACTTTACAGATCTTCTTTATGCACCAAGAGCTTGTAACACTCCAAAGAGAAAGGAAAACTGAAATCGCATCACATGACTCCTTTAAAGAAATAGTTCACCCAAAAATGAAAGTTCTGTCATCAGTTACTCATCCTCATGTCATTCCAAACCTGTAAGACTTTCTTCTGTGGAACACTAAATAAAGCAATAAGCCCCAAGAAGCCGTGGTTTACAGTGAATTTATAACAGCTAAGGGGCGTTGTTAGGTACGACGTGAAGCGGAGGCTTACTGCTTTTATAAAACGGTTATTCCATACACATAGTAAGGTTTCACAAAATAAAACAGAGCAAATAAAGTGTAATGATATTAATAAAAACAGTATTCATCCGCCAAACAATGTAGTTCCTCAGAATCAGGTTGCAACAAAGTGGTTGCCAAGCAACACACAAACGTAAACAAAGGTGTGTGTGTGTTTGTAGAGTCATTCACAACGGTTTCGAACGTGACTCAGCCAATCAGAATCAAGGACCAGAACTATCCGTTCTATAAACAGATATTTTGAAGAATGTTTCAACTGCTGTCCCTACAATGAAAGTCAATGGGGTCCAGAACACTATTGCTAATCTTTTGTGTCCCAATGAAGACCGAGCGAACAACAAGAGGAGTAAATGATGACAGAATATTCATTTCTGAGTGAACTATCATTTTTTTAATGTCGAATAATTTCTTGAAGTCCTTTATTTTGTTTATCTTTGCCTTTCAAGTAAAACTAGCTTTAAAATAAGCCCAAGCTTCGAAACAATAGACAAGCAGAGTGAGACGTCCCAGGCCCAATGCTGTTATATGAAATGTAAGAATTCTATGCCAGAAACTAACCTTTTATGGTTACACAACGTTTTGCTCGGTTTTCAGGCTAAACATACCTCACACACACCGCCATGATCTCCCTCGATTCAGTCAGTCTTTGAATCGCAGTGAGCCTCAGACTGTGGTTAGTGTATATCGTTCTCGTGCCGGCCTCTTTGCATATTTTGGGCAGCATTTGGGACAGATAATTGACTCCCATTGGAAGTGGCGTATACCACATCTCATCGGCGATCACATATGTCCTTTTGGGCTGCAGATACAGCGCTTTTGCGTCGGCGGGGATTTTGCTCAGATATTTCTCCAGAGATGCGACTGGGCACAGCGGATTGCCGGGCTCTTCATACATAGCCCTGCGGGTTTTCTTGTCCTTTTCCGGCATGTTTTTCGTGTCCTCGTGTAATGTCATCGTGAAGTATTTGAATCCGTTTTGGTCTCGGTTCAGAGCAAACGCGTCTGGCTGCAGGTGTCGGTTGCCCTCCTTACCCCTGAGTCCGAAATGTAACTGGATATCGTACCAGACCTTATTTAGCAAGCCTTTCGGGTTGCCAGGGTCCAGTGCAGGGGAGTGCTTCAGTAGGTGCTGGTCCTCAGGTGAAATCGGGGGGTAATGTGCTGTTATATTTCTACCGGAGCGTCGGATCTGCTTAACGACGCCTTTGAACACATTATTGGCGGCCCTAAACTCTGTGTCCTGCATCAGATTCCACACCCGGTTGAGCGGAGGTTCATTGATGAACCGATTCAATCCAGCTCGAAGCCCGACGTAGCTGCTGATGCCGTACAACTCTCCTTTGCTCGTCCGAATAGAGCCATAAAACTCGCGAAGCACCGGGTTTAGCTCCGACTTCTCCACGGTTTTAAAGTCGATCGTCAGCTGCTTTTCGCGTAACCAGGCTTTAAAACAGTTCACAGCCCATACAGTTTGCTTTACAGTACTAGATTCGTTCCGGTTGTGCTCCAGTTCGTCTAAATCCGCTGATGATACATTCGCACATCTGGCTATCTGTGCTGTTAAACTGGACTCTCCTCCCTCAGTCTCTTCCTCTTCACCTGAAGAGCTTTCGCACTTTAGGTCAAACATTGTATTCATGGGAACAAAATCCGTTGGTTAAACTGCTTTCTTCTTCTTTCTTCCTTTCTGTGTCATGTAGGCTCATACTACATGACATATGTGCTAAGCTAAAATGAACAATTATTTGAAGCGACTTGCTGACCTGTATGTTTACAGGATTTCTTTGTTCTTCTTCTTCTTTGAGATACTAGACTATGATGGAGCGCCACAGAAATATACCGCCACCTACCGTTTACCACGCAAGCAACATGCGGTCTAAAATGAAACTTCACTGTACGATTGAAATGTCTTCCATTTCATGCAAATGCCCTTTTTTTTTAGCTAACACAGCATTGGTACTTTATCACTGATATGCTATCATACTCATGCAAAAACAAATAAAGATTCATAGAAAAGCTGTTTAGCCATGGCTTCAGTGCTAGTGCTGGGTCGCTTCTGAATTTCCTATACGCGTTTTTAAACGGTGCTGTTTTGATCTGCTGCAATGAGAAAGATTTGTAATGCTTTTTTAAAGTTTACAGAAACAAGTGTCCATGGATTAAAAGAAATAACTCAAATAATGATCAAATTCAATTAAGCTTCAAAATGATAGAAATATTAAAAAGTAAAAATGTATATAATAATTTATTAGTAATATATTTATTGCTAATCATTTATAGCTTGGCATATCTAGAAAATGTATTTTACATAAACCCACTGTATTTAAAAAATATATAAAAAATGTCCATGGCATTTCTTTTCCAAAGAAGAAATGTTCAAATGTGAATTACAATAAGACATTGTTTTGTTTTAGCTTTTTTCAATGCTTGTTTTGCATTATTTTAAAACATTCTTAAATATGTAATATGTATGTCCCCTTGGAAGAAACCACTGACATGCCTCAAGCTAAAAGCTTTATTAATGTTCACTCAGTTTATATTATTTTTTGTTATTATTTATTTATTTGTCCATTGCTTTTTAGTATCGAATTTTCAATAGTCTTCCTTTTCTTTTTATGACTTTTCTCAAATAAATATTTTTGAGGGGATCATATTATGCATAAAAAATTAAAAAAACGTACAGCCAACAACCCTAATCGAAAAGACTTCTAACAGAAAGTCTCAGAAAGCCAATATCAACTTAATACTTACAATCATTTTGCTATTTGTGACCCTGGACCACAAAACCAGTCATAAGGGTCAATTTTTCTAAATTGAGATTTATACATCTTCTGAAAGCTGAATAAATAAGCTTTCCATTGATGTATGGTTTGTTGAATATCTGGAATATGAGGGTGCAAAAAAATCTAAATACTGAGAAAATTGCCTTTAAAGTTGTCCAAATTAAGTTCTTAGCAATGCATATTATTAATCAAAAATTAAGTTTTGATATATTTACGGCAGGAAATTTACTAAATATCTTCATGGAACATGATCTTTATTTAATATCCTCATGATTTTGGCATAAAAGAAAAATCGATAATTTTGACCCATACAATGTATTTTTGGCTATTGCTACAAATATACCCCAGCGACTTAAGACTGGATAATTATAACTTTGGTAACTGACTTACAATTAGAAACAAGCTACAGAAAGTTTACAGAACAAAAAAAAAAAACGTATCCATTTAATTAAGTAATAATGAATAAAGAGAAAATGTCACGATAATAATGCTAGTCATCCAGGAACTTTGAACTGCTTTATTTTATTCAGTTAATTACTTTAGGGAAATACAGTTGTATTAATACAGAACATACTACTCCAGATTCCATCTCATGTTTATTCAAACTTTAATAGTCATTTTTCTAATAGTAAGTCCTGCGACTCATTTATACCATGCAACTGACACATGGGCCTACACAGTATAAGTTCTTCATATTAATCTGATAAAATACATTTTTGGGAGGACAGCAGAACTGTACCTGTATGCTTGTGTTACAGATATATTAAAATATACTGTAAGTTACATTAAAATGACTCCATGTTAATAATAGAAATACTTTAGTATTGTGTTAGTTACAACAACATACAGTATATTAACTGGGTGAGTAAAACCGGTTGCTTCAATAATCCAGATATTATAAGTGGACAATTTACCTGCAGAAGTCTCATAAATAGGCAATTGTTTCGCAGACCGTAAATGTTACATTGCAATTTGAGCACTTATGCTTCACGAAGTCATTTCACATAAATATTCAGAATTCACATTGTCATGCACATCTTGAAATGGTAAAACTGTGAGGTTTTAGTGTGGAAAAATACTCAACAGAAAATGTAAATGCTGGCTTTGTATTATTTACGTATGAACTTCTCAACTTCTAATCCTCATAATGTAACAATGTTATCTTATACGCCTGGAAACCACAAGACTCCACTTAAACAAATTCAACTGGCCAATTATGCCTCAAGAATGAGGAATGTCACAGAAACTGGACACAAATGACTTTTGAGTGGTGTTATGCATCTACGAAATACATATTTGCACAGTGTAATAAAACATTCATATTAAACATATTGTACTTGAAGCCTGTGTTACTAATTCTCCACTTTAAACTAAGCTTTATAAAACATATTTATAGATAACAGGACAGAAAATGAGTCGTGCTAGTTTGCCTTGATTGTGACTGTAGTGAAAACCTCCTTGGTCCATGGTAAACACTCGGATTGTGTTTCTTTTAGTGAAGGATGGCCAGCAAGAGGCGCTTGAAATCTCCGCCGCATTCCGAACTGATGGCGTCTTTTAGAGACACATCATATTTCTCCAGGTACATGTCTTTAATGGTCTCCAGATCGATCTATTCAAACAGAAGAGTGTCCATTACAGGCTGATTTATAAGACGGTCTAATCTGACCTCTGTGTAACAACGGAACAGTATTCATCATTCATCACTTTACGCTAAATATCAGTGTCTATGGAGGGACCTGCTACATTTGTATCATGCGAAATATCCCACAATGCAATGCGTTCGACCTTTCATTTCCAATTTGACAACTGAACCGGAAGTACACTACCATTCAAAAGTACAGTATGTGGTCAGTAAGGTTTCATTATCAATATTTTATTTTTTGAAAGATGATTTGCATATTAATCTGATAAAATACATTTTTGGGAGGACAGCAGAACTGTACCTGTATGCTTGTGTTACAGATATATTAAAATATACTGTAAGTTACATTAAAATGACTCCATGTTAATAATAGAAATACTTTAGTATTGTGTTAGTTACAACAACATACAGTATATTAACTGGGTGAGTAAAACCGGTTGCTTCAATAATCCAGATATTATAAGTGGACAATTTACCTGCAGAAGTCTCATAAATAGGCAATTGTTTCGCAGACCGTAAATGTTACATTGCAATTTGAGCACTTATGCTTCACGAAGTCATTTCACATAAATATTCAGAATTCACATTGTCATGCACATCTTGAAATGGTAAAACTGTGAGGTTTTAGTGTGGAAAAATACTCAACAGAAAATGTAAATGCTGGCTTTGTATTATTTACGTATGAACTTCTCAACTTCTAATCCTCATAATGTAACAATGTTATCTTATACGCCTGGAAACCACAAGACTCCACTTAAACAAATTCAACTGGCCAATTATGCCTCAAGAATGAGGAATGTCACAGAAACTGGACACAAATGACTTTTGAGTGGTGTTATGCATCTACGAAATACATATTTGCACAGTGTAATAAAACATTCATATTAAACATATTGTACTTGAAGCCTGTGTTACTAATTCTCCACTTTAAACTAAGCTTTATAAAACATATTTATAGATAACAGGACAGAAAATGAGTCGTGCTAGTTTGCCTTGATTGTGACTGTAGTGAAAACCTCCTTGGTCCATGGTAAACACTCGGATTGTGTTTCTTTTAGTGAAGGATGGCCAGCAAGAGGCGCTTGAAATCTCCGCCGCATTCCGAACTGATGGCGTCTTTTAGAGACACATCATATTTCTCCAGGTACATGTCTTTAATGGTCTCCAGATCGATCTATTCAAACAGAAGAGTGTCCATTACAGGCTGATTTATAAGACGGTCTAATCTGACCTCTGTGTAACAACGGAACAGTATTCATCATTCATCACTTTACGCTAAATATCAGTGTCTATGGAGGGACCTGCTACATTTGTATCATGCGAAATATCCCACAATGCAATGCGTTCGACCTTTCATTTCCAATTTGACAACTGAACCGGAAGTACACTACCATTCAAAAGTACAGTATGTGGTCAGTAAGGTTTCATTATCAATATTTTATTTTTTGAAAGATGATTTGAATAGATAAGTGGTATTATACCTCTGAGCGACACACAATGTTGCGGATGAGAGTGTCTTCGTCAGTTCCGGCACCTTTCATAGCGGCATTCAGCTTCCGGGCAAAGTATAGCTGAGGGTTCTTAGCACACCTCACTATGGGTTAGATGGGAAGTGTTAACCAGTGAGCACCATAGCATTACTATACAAATAATCAAAACTGGGACCTCTAATATTAGACACTCCAAGGCATTTTGGCTTTGTTCACAATGCACCCAATCTGTGTTTGTATACAGTAATGACTTGAAGGAATAGTTCACCCAAAAATGAAAATATGCTGAAAAATTGGGCCATTCAAGACGTAGACGAGTTTGACTCTTCATCAACAGATTAAAGGAATTTAGCATTGCGTCACTTGCTCACCAATGGATCCTGTGCAGTGAATGGGTGCCGTCAGAATGAGAGTCCAATAAAACAAAAGTATATCCACATAACTTCAATCCATCAATTAATGTCTTGAGAAGTGAAAAGCTGTGTGTTTATAACCAACAAATCCATCAAGATGCTTTACTGGCTAAAATATGAGTCCTCTATCCATAATATTACGTTATCCAGTGAAAAGGTTGTCTTGTCTGAATCAGGAAGAAAATACAGTACGCACAGATCAAGCACTGTTTACGAGCGAAAACCGTCCAAAACATTTCTAAACAAATATGTTGTTGGATGGACTATTTCACTGTAGGAAGCATTGATATTGATGATGGACTGGTATTTTTTACCTGAAGCGACGGTTTTAAGTTAAAATGCTTTAATGATGTATTTGTTTCTTACAAACATGCAGCTTTTCACTGGAATGGAGTGGTGTGGATTACTTGTGGATTATTGTGATGTTTTTATCAGCTGTTTGGACTCTCATTCTGACGGCACCCATTCACTGCCGAGGAACCATTGGTGAACAAATCTGTACTAATGAAAAACAAAATTCATCTACATCTTGGATGGCCTAAGGGTGAACTAGTCTCAACGAAAATGGGTGAATCCAGAGACACTAGAAGGTCTAGAGACCACCGCACCATCATAGTTTTTACTTTACTTTTACTTAGATGTCATGTAATTTCTTTGTTGTTCATACTACAAAAAATAAAAGTTCTGTCATGACAACTCTCGGAGGGATTGGCATGGTAATGTACATGACAATGTTAATGTATTTGGTCTTGGCGGAATAGATCTGCTACGCTGCCGCTGCCGCTGCGGCAGAGCAAGTACCAACTTGCTACTGCCAATACATCCACAACATGCTGCTGTGAGCATGTAAGAAATATTGCTGCTGCTGCAAATATAACATACATGAAACACCTCGTAGCAGAACTATACAGGTGGAGCTGGGGAAGGTGGAGGGTTTCTGAAGCAAGCTGCAACTGCTACAGCAAGCAGTAGTCATGTATTTGAATGTTGAGCAGCGAGCTCATTGGCTACCGATACAGGAGAGAACCAATCAGCTGTGCCATGTGATAATGATGTCATTAGGTCAGATTGAGTTAGACCTATCAGACTGCGCCATCTAGAGTTTCATGCCAGAACTCTGTATTTGCATATGCAAAAAAAGAAAAAAGAAATCTGCATTTGCGGTTTTTTTTGGACAAAGCCTGTGTTTAATACAAACCGAGTGCAGTGTAGCAGTCCTTCAGAGTTCCAGAGATTTCCTTATCGATTGCATCCAAAATCTCTGTTCCAGAAATCTGTTGGAGAACAAGGTGAAATACAATCTAAAACTAATCCAGAGCGGTTACACATGAACTAACACAACATATTATACATATAGTACATAAGTTACTGTCTTAAGCTCTAAGAACAGAACAAACTTACGGCTTCATAAGCTTTGAATGTGACCTGCAGTTGTAAGTAGTTCCTGGTGGCCAGAATGAAGCTGAAAGTTGACTCATCTGTGCCAAAGCAGTCCTCTCCAGCCTGACAGAAAATTAAAACATCTATTAATAAACTGGAATTGAACTGGATATGTGACTAAATATTAATATCATTATTTTGGCATAAAATTTTCCAGGGTGATCTCGACAATTCATAGGTATTTGTACATTCTAGCACACATATTTGTTTATTTAGAAAGACCAGGGTTTCTCAAACTAAAGATTAACTGACATCAGAGAACCATGGACATGCAAATTAGTTGTTATTGTTAAATTCCTGAAATATTAATAATAACATTAATATTATACACTACTGTTCAAAACATTGAGGTCAGTAAGATAATATTTCATATATGCTATATATATAATTAAACTTTTTTTCCATTATGAGTGCATTAAACGGATCAAAAGTGACAGAACAAACATTAAAGTTACAAGATTTCTATTTAAAATAAATGCTATTTCTTAACCTTTCATTAAAAAAATGAAACTAATGTTCAAAAATCAATCAATTATGACCGTTTCAGCAAAAATATGAAGCAGCACAACATTTTGACTTTGATAATAACGTTTCTTTTGAGTAGCAAATCAACATATTAGATTTATTTCTGATGCAACATGTGACACTGAAGACAGGAGTAATGTCTGCTAAATTAAGCATTTCCAGCACGGAAACAAATAACATTTTAAAACATATAAAATGTAGTTTTGATCAAATAAATGCAACCTTAGTGAGCATAACAGACTTCTTTCAAAAGCATCAACCAATATTATTGTGCCAAGTTAGACAGACATAATTAAAATAATCATTCCAGACATGTTTCCAGATGTGTGCTAAAACCAAGGTACACGTATGAATATTTAAATGACACTGTGTTGAATGTCTCCTACTTCAAACAGTGAGACGGCATCTTGCTCTGCCAGTGCTTCATCCACCTCGTAGCTCTCGTCTCTGTTGCCCTACAAGAGAGAAAGTATTGACGCCCTTGAAATCCAATCGGAGTCACGTCACTCAATCCTGTTTCTACTTATCTAATGAAAGGGGATCTGAAGCACTGCCAAGCTCCAGTGCTCTATATAGGGACAGCAGGAAGAGGGAGGGGTACTAAACACAGGCTGACACAGAGCGCTTTATGTCGCTCAGGACTGCGGAGTGGTCATTTTGTAAGACCTAAGCAACCATTTTGATTTAGAATGAAGCGGATTTACCTCGAGAAGCAATGTTAGCAGTCTCCTAACATCCCCACTGGTGTCTGCTTCAATGTCTGCCTCCAAATCCCTGTCATGCACTGTAGACAACAACATACAGGGGATGCTTACCAAACATAGTTTGATAAAGCAATAGATAAACTGTTCAAACTGTGGAAAAACATATTGAGATCACGTAACTGTAATTGTGACTGAAGATTAGGGAACCGATGTTGCTATGTGGTTGCTAAGGTGTTCTGAGTGGTTACGAGGTGGTTGCTTACTGGACTAGAAGAGCCCACCTCCAGATCTCAACTATGGACTGTGATAACGCATATTCACAGTTATTAACATTGTATACACAGTTATTAACAAATTTGACATCCTTCTCTCTTCTGACCAGTGTGATCAGTCTCTTGAAAAAAAATTTCTGCCTTTTGTAAAGTCATATAAATGCTATCATGATTTATTTTTCTATTGGAGCCAAAGAGAACTTAAAAATATGTATTGTAATTCCTGTTAACCTCTATAAAATTTACACAACTATGATGATTTTCACTTCTGAGAGCCCCAGAAATGTGAAAAGTGTCTGTATTCTGGTCCCCAGATAAGCCTAATAGATTTTTATTCTCCCATTATTTTGTCTTATGACTCTTTACCAAATTATATGAACCATACTGAATCTAATATATGGTCAAATCTTGATATGAACATTTTATTGTCCTGAAGCATGACGTATAGCACGGTATCGGTATCGGGCCCGATACGGTGCTCCTCTACTCGTACTCGTAAAAACGGGTGGCTGGTCTCAGACGATCTTGGAGGTGAAAATGCTGGATGGGGAGGTTCTGGGCTGGTGTGGTTACACGTGGTCTGCGGTTGTGTGGCCAGTTGGATGTACTGCCAAATTCTCTGAAACGTCTTTAGAGAAGGCTTATGGTAGATAAATGAACATTCAATTCATGGGCAACAGCTCTGGTGGACATTCCTGCAGTCAGTATGCCAATTGCACGCTCCCTCAAAACTTGCAACATCTGGGGCATTGTGCTGCACATTTTAGAGTGGCCTTTTATTGTGGCCAGCCAAAGGCACACCTGTGCAATAATCATGCTGTCTAATCAGCATCTTGATATGCCACACCTGTGAGGTGGATGGATTATCTCTGCAAAGGAGAAGTGCTCACTAACACAGATTTAGACAGATTTGTGAACAATATTTGAGAGAAATAGGCCTTTTGTGTTTATAGAAAAAGTCTTAGACCTTTGAGTTCAGCTCATGAAAAATGGGGGCAAAAACAAAAGTGTTGCGTTTATAATTTTGTTCAGTATAAAACAAACTAAAATTATAGGGGCATTCAGTATAAACAGCATTTATTTTAAACATCAAGCATACCCAACTTTATTTAAAGCAGAAGTGAAACTAGCAGACTGGGTGAAATGTGCTAGGCTGTAAGTGTCTCTCTCATTCTGCACCAATACAAACGTGTGCGCGCTGCGTATGTTTAGCTTGCTTTAAGGCCAAAGTATACATCAGTTTTTACTCGTACCCAAAGGTCCATGTACACTGCGCGTGACGCAAATTACATCACCAAAATAGTACGCGTGCACTCGTATAATGTATAATGAGTGGTTCCCTGCATTATTTTAGGAAAAAGTTTTGTGAATATAGTATTGAGCTGCTGCAATGGAGCAGCTCTAATGCGCCATTAAAATGAACAGTGAATGTAACAAAAGCGTATACAACACATTATAACAGGTATAATTAAGTGTGGAAATAACTAAAGGTAATATCTGTTTGCTAAATGAAGCCAACTAACATGATTCATATTATTATTATTATTTTGTTTCTGTACCCAATATTTAAAAAAAACATTACAAATGCTGTGAAAATACAGGTATCGGTATCGGCGAGTACCAAAAATGAAAGTAACGGTATCGGACTCGTTCTGAAAAAAGTGGTATCGGTGCATCCCTAATAGCAAGTGTAGGAAAAGACACGAAGTCTCATGGCATTCAGATGAAGAAAATAAATGAATAAATAAATACCTACATAAATACACACATACATACAGTACATAAAAAGCCCACACCCCAACAGCCTACAAACTAATTAACTACTTGAAAATACAAAAATTAAATAAGTGAATTATTAATGCTAATAATTATTATTAAATAATGCATTAAATACCTTTAATTAGTTCTAGATATAATTTAAAAAAGTCAAATACTTGTAAACATAGCTTTAAAAAGGACACACGAAAAGAGATGTTCTGCATTTAAACTACAACATTTCATGCACAGATCTATTTTGACATAGTTTTGTCATGTTCGTTGCTACGGTTATCACTGTTAATCATAGCAATTTCAGGAGTGACTCACGGAACAATCCAGCGAATTGTGTAATTATATGAGTTTGTCACTCCTGAAACTCAGCAGTATACGTGGACGTAGGTCCTCTTAGCAGTATAACAAACTAAACTTTTCTTCAAATTGTGAATGGATTAAAGAAAATGAGCAAAGAGTGCTCCCTTTATAGCACGACTGACTGAGCTCACTCATGTGAAAACTTTTAATCAATCAATCTAATTTCGAATAGCTTATTTATATAGAGTCTACACTTTTATTGTTTAAATGTAAAACATTTTTTAAATAAAATATAATAAATAGGGTTGGGTATCGTTTGAATTTTATCGATTCCGATTCCGATTCTGCTTATCGATTCCTAGTTTCGATTCCAATAAGATAAAAAAATCCAATATAAAAAAATGAAGTCAAACATTTAGATGTCAAACATTTATTCTGTCTTTTTACAAAGCATTCTTTTGCAGCTGAGTAACACGGAGCAAAAATCAGCATCCTACAGAACACTGCAAGAGGAATTTTGCCTATGCTTAAAAAAAAATACCACAGCAAAAACAACTAGATTAATATACATTTCAAATATTAAAGTGTTAAAGACAAGTAAACAGTCAGTAATAAGATAGGAACAAACAAATCAATTAGCAATATAATAAATAAATACACCTGAACAAAATTCCAGGTACAGAAACTGTAATTAAAAGTTTAAAAACACTGCATAGTTCTCTTTTCATAAATAAAATATAGATGAATCGATTAAAGTTATTAAATATATTCAGTCAAGATCAGTGAATGATTTTCTTTTGTTCTTTGATTAACATTAATGACAGGCAGCGCGTTTATTAGGCTGCTGTCTCTTTAACACGCAGATCTAAAAATACTGTACATGTGTGTTTTCTTTCTCATCTGTTTACGTTCACGTAAGACAAAAACGGCTGTGTTTATGATGATATACTGACGTAGTTTTCTGCATATTGGTCGACAAATATGAAAGAAGTCAGTTCCGGCCCGGAACAACCTTTTCTACAGTGGAAATACAAAGAACGGTTCGAGAACGGACACAAACCGGGAACCAGTACCGCGACCTCTGTTCTCTGTGCTCACGCTTCGTGTGCTCTGCACGCAAACAGGGCGCAAGTTCTTTCCTTTCCTGCACTTAAATCATTTTTAATCACATTAAAATGCGAACGCAGGAATCGTTAAACAGAATCAAAATGCACGCGTCTTATCGAATACCCAGTTCTTGGACATTTGGAACCGGTTCTAAAATGGAACCGGTTTTCGATACCCAACCCTAATAATAAATAAAAATTATATCCCAGATATATTTGCTTAGTAAAGTGAATATTATTTTATTTTATATTATATTTAGTAACACAATACGTTGTAGGCATTTTGCATTTCGTGCATAAATTCAAATGGACAAAATAAAGTGTTACTAAGGACCATTTTTGAGCCAGTAGTTGAGACAACCTAAAAACTTAAATGCATCATGTTGAATTTTTCAGTTTGGCAGTGTTGATTGGTTAAGTCATTCTTACCATGGGTGTAGGTTTCTTTGTAAGTGGCAATCTCCTGTTAGAAAACAAAAAGAAGTAAATTACTTCATTACATCAATTTGCCCCAGCTTTGGGAATGGTGACAAACACAGGAACTCGCAGAGCCTTTTCATTCAAAACAAACTGACATACAGCATTGGTAGAAGTGCACAGAATCTCCACCAGGATATCCTCGTCTGTGCCAGCGCCCTTCATGGCCTTCCTGAGCTCTTTAACTGCAAACACGTGAGGAGGATCCAACATGGCAATAATGGCATTCTCAAAACTACCAGTCAGCTCACTCTTCAAAACCTCCACCAGTTCCTTCAGAGAAAACACAAATCTGTGAAGGCATGCTCTTTATTCTTAAAAACTATTTCAGTGATGTTTTCAGAATACTCACATCATCATATTTGTCAAAGTATGCTTGCTTGATCTCCAGTCTCTGAGCTGCACTTCGATTGGCTAGGATGTCTATGATGGCTTGCTCATCAGTTCCTTGAAAATTAAATAGAAAGACCACAAACGTATCCTCTAGTGATGAAAATATTCAGTAAATAGCAGACTAACTATAACTGCATGTAGAACTGTAATTGTACGGTATACTCATTTAATAAACATACTGAATGCTAATTAAAATGTAAGACTGATTTAAGCATCTCACCTAAACCTTTGCAGGCTTTGCGAATGGCCTTTATGTCAGCAACAACATCAAAGTCTTCATAAGGAACAACGGTTGGCTGTCAAATAAAACCAAGGAGAATCATTTCCAATGTTCATTATGTTTGATCCTGTTCACAATCAATTATGTAATACTTAATAATTAAGTAATACAAGCCCAGATCACTAAATTCATGTTTTAGCATACAACAGTTGTGAGTTTGACCTTGCCTTAACACTAACAGTCATTATGATTAGTTGAGGTAACTCTATTAAATATTGACCATAATATCGAACTTAATATAACAAATATTTCAACTACTCTTGCTGTAGCAAATATTTAAATGTCACTGTTTATTATTACTGAAACATTCCAGAAATAATTTCTTGCCGCTGTGTTATGATTAGTTGAAATGAGTTAAATCCTATTTATTAAAATGTATTGATATGTTAAGCAGAGAAGTTTCATCTAGATACTTCCATAAAATAGGCCTAATTGTTTTTGGGTTTTTTACATATTTTAAAATTAAGGATTTAAAAGTCCTTATATATACATATCATTTTATTAATTTTTTTCTTACTGTTGCAACGGTCCCAAAACATACCCATGGTAAAATATTTTATGGCAACACCCAGGGGCCCATTGTTTAAAAGTAATTTGATCGGATTTTGGTCATCGGATTGTATCAAATCTTGAAAATGGGTTGTTCAAAAAAAAAAAAAAAAGTTTATTTTGTTGTGTTTCTCAGTTTGTGTTGTTCAAAACATTTTAGTATTGTCACACTTAGCCTATGGCATGGAGCGAGGAATGAGGAGAACAGGAGTACACGAACAACAATAGTCTTTTAATTCAGAATATCCAGGAAGTAACACTTGGCAGCTGGGAACACAGGAAACACAGGGGTTGCCATTCAATCTCGGACAAGGACAGACAGCACAGACTTGAACTTAAACGCAAGGGATAATTAATAAACACAGGTGTACTGAATGACTAATTAACTGGGAAGCGGAACACATGGGGAAGAAACTGGGTCACAAAGCACAACAAACAGTACAGGGGCAAGTATAATTGGGATACTTTTGATTTAAAAAAAGGGGATTATTCTGATCCCAGCAGAAGAGTGGATTACAGTAACAAAAATGTAATAAAACTTTAAAACTGGTCCAAAAATACAACACTTGTAACATGTAATACATCCCTAAATCCCCAAACAGCTGTCAATATCAAACAAAGATATTATATTTAATTTAAAGTTTTTAAATCACTGATTGTAAACTACATTGGCACAATTGTCAGAGATGGACCGGTCAGAAGTAGTTATTTGTGTAAATGCAATGCAAAACTAGAATGTAAAACATTGGGATTTTTTTTCTCCCCATCACCATGTCCCTATAGGTCATGGCACTAGTAATCCAGATTTAAAAATCTGAAAAAGTGTGTATCTGGATCAGGGTGATCCAATCCAATTTTGCTTTGAAAAAACGGCACAAAAGTACGATATTTTACCTGATCCTGTATAGCAAAACATGGGATTTCTAAATCCAGATCATTTTGATCCAGATTCAACTTTTTGAACAACTGGCCCCAGTAGTTTATGTTAACTTGATATAAAGATATACATTAAAATACTACTCCAACTATGACTAATACTTCCAGTAGGCCTACTACTAAATAAAACACTTAAAGGGGTCATATGATGCTGCTAAAAAGAACATTATTTTGTGTATTTGGTGTAATGAAATGTATTTATGTGGTTTAAAGTAAAAAAAACACATTATTTTGTATTCCCTCAGCGACCAGCACGGATCAGCTCTAGGCATGACGAAGCGGATATCGTCCTCTTTTGGAAGACCAAACAAAGTAGTTTCGCTTTCACAATGAAAAACACTGCGGCCTAGCGTGAGCTGAGGCCTAGAGTGAGCAGAGGCAGCGGGGTCAAGAACGGCGCGCTCTGCGGTTTCGACGAAGGAGCGGCAACCACATGTTACGACCCCGGGCTTCGTCCACGGTGAAAGCTAATCCGGGGATCCACAGCACTAAGTTGGTGTATTCCCTCAGCGACCAGCACGGATCAGCTCTAGGCATGACGAAGCGGATATCGTCCTCTTTTGGAAGACCAAACAAAGTAGTTTCACTTTCACAACGAAGCACACAGTGTCTCCACGGCATGGCAGCAGCGGGAACAATACTACAGCGAGAATAAAAGTTACGCCTTCTTTCTTTGCGAGAACATTTGGGCGGCGTTATGCAAATCTTCCCACATAGTGAGGTAGACATGTGGGGGCGTGTTAGAACGAGCCATTTTAGATAGGCGTGGCTAACTCTTAACTTTTATAAAGAATATCTCTTTGAATTTGAGACTCTAGTCTTTGCAACTTTACAGATCTTCTTTATGCACCAAGAGCTTGTAACACTAATAAGAGAAAGGAAAAATTGAAGTCGCATCATATGACCCCTTTAAAGGTTTGTATTTATTTAATTTTTTTGAAGGCGAAATCTGTACTGAGCATCACTCTTTTTGAGAATAAAGAGGTTTATTGTCATACTAGAGCACCCAGTCTCCCCCATATGAACAAAAGCCCGGCTCAGGAATGCTCAGAGGAAGCGCCCTGTCCCGTCTGTAATCCTAGATGGAGGCCCCTGCACGGGCCAAAATGAAACGGAGTTCGTCTCAGTCTCCTCCCAAAGCGCTTCCTCTGACTCATTCGGTTAACGGGATTCTGATACTTCCCTTCCCTTTACAATATCATATATAATCAAAATCGCTATAATATCTATTCGAAAAGTGAAAAAACTAAAAGATTTTCAACATTCAGCAGTAAAAGAAATCAGAAAAGAAACACGAGACGCGTATAACGGCATCGCATTCAGAGTCCACGCGATATAAGAGCTGCGTTTGCCAAAAGCATCTTGGCAGCGGAAAGCGCAGCCCAGATCAGTGAGGTATCTTAACTCTCTTTATTCTTTTCCCTCTATATTCATTGTTATTTCCTTTTTTTATACCGATTTGAATTGATCGCTTATGCGACGTGTCCCAGACCAAACTCAACGCAGATTGTTGAAGTAGCTACATATCTTTCTCAGACGTTGACGAAGCACGTATGTAAGGTGCGCTGTAGCAGATACAAATGTAACGAAATACTCACTTGGCAGTTTCCCATGGTGAGAGTTTCTGATGATCTGACCGCTGTCCGAAGAACTGCAGGCCACACGCGCAAGAGTTTCTGTAAGTGACGTCAGCACGCAGGGAAATAACGGGCTGGCTTTTAAACGTACCCAGGAGACGCTTTGGGCATCTGCGTTTCTATACGTTATTATACATTACGTCTACATATATTATAGGCTAACTATTAATTCTGCAATGTTAACGTGTTTTTTTTTAAGCAGTAAGAAAATTGTTTGAAAAAGCATCTCAAAACAACAACATTGACCACAAGACTTAAAACCACATATATGAGTTAAAGTTAGAAAGTCACTATATTCAATTTGCGAATATCACAACAACCGTTTAGGGGACGCACACGAATATTTTACCTTTAATGTATTTAGCACCTATAAAAAGAGAAATGGCGCCCCCTACGGAACAACCATAATCTGGATGAGCAATAAACGTGTATATTCTAATACAGATTACAGACTCAAGTGTTTTGTTTTTGAATCTAGTCAGCAACATTTCAATTCCTTTCAGAGTGATGACTTTTAACATCAGACACTTGCATTACTTGTGTATTTATGTTTTATTGTATTTAGACCAACTTAAATGAATGCTTATGTAAAATGTAGAACAGGATTAATAACCACGCTGACAAGAAGAGCGATATTAATCTCTCTTGGATCAATTTTGATTCTACACAACTTGATAAAACACTCAAAGCTTTTAATCTGAATTCGGTTTGCATCACATTTGTTTTGAAGATAAACAAATAAAATATACATTATTTTTTGTTGAATGATTAAGTTTAATATACTAACAGTTATTATCATTATTTAAACAATTATTTATTATAATTATAAAGCTCTTGAAAAAGTATTTAACTCATTTAAAAAATACTATAAAGACTGTTATTTGCAGTCTTTATAGTATTTTAGTTATTTAAACATTTATTTAGTTGTATTTTAGTTATTTAAACATTTGCAGTATAATTCAATATAGTATCATATGCAATATAATAGAGGTTACAAATAGGATTGTATCATCGATGTTTGAACTCAATAATAAAATCAAGTGTGAAAGGGCCTTGTTGCCAAAAATATAACTTTTGGGTTTTTTGTTATTAAAAATAAATAAGCAAGCCCATATGACAGAAAGTAGCACAAAAGTAATGTAATGCATTACTTAAAAAAATAAATAAATTGAAAGTAAAATTTCAAAATAAAAAGTAATTTTGTAATACATTACTTTTTAAAAGTAACTTTCCCCAACACTGTGCACTGGTGCTACTTTTCGACATCTGCGGCTGATGGCAGAAGCAGACAAAGTACACAACTACAAATATTACTCCATTACAAGTGAAAGTTGTAAAGACAGATTTTTACTTCAGTAAAAGTACAGAAGTACTTGCATTTAAAAGTACTTACAGTTTTTCTCAGTCGCTTTGGTGCATTTCTCAGATCAGAAATGAAATTCTCAAAACTACTTGTTCAACCTCCACATCATCTAGTCAATTGTGCACATCATAAAAGCAGTTTCTAATTATTTTGAACAAGTTGCAATTGCTTTGGTACATTCATGCAATTGCTTATGGACATTTGTCTGCGGTTTCCTGCATTATCAGTTGCTGTCATGTTGCTCAAAATGTACTATATAGTTCTCTGTGCAACAGTCTTACCCCCAAAACATCTAGTCATTAGTTCATCGTATAAGTCATTAAATGCAAAATGGTTGATCTAGTTGTCATAAACTTTCAAGCATTTCCTACACATTTCTATTAGACTTTTTGTAAATTTGCCATGAATTGTCCAGGTGAATCTTGACTTTCACTAATAAAGAAAATAAGGACCAGCTAATGATAAATCAGTTCTCTGAAATTGCTCAAAGGTGCATCTCATGAACCTTTCCTTGGAAAGCATACATAGAGAGAGAGAACAACACAAGAGTTACAAATTCTGACAATGGATATTTCCTCCCCGTTGGCCTGGTAAATCAACAGTAGCTCCCTGGCCGATGCCATTTCAACCACGCCTTCTGCTTTTGGTCAGGTTGAAGCCAGCCTCATCCACATATATGACATTGTGAGATGGTTCACTTGACTCCAATTCCACGTTGCATTACAAGGGAAGATATTCGTTATGATATAGATGAGAATCTGTAGGCCGACAGACTGGCACGTCAGGAGGTGTAGACAGACTGCAGTGCGATTCCTCAAACAGTGCTGCACGCAAAAGCAAAGTTCTTCCTAAGGGGTGTTTCCTGTGTTTGCCTTTCTATGTTTTTTTTGCCTTTGTGCCCATATTTCTTTTCTATATCACAATGGCGTAATGTTTTTTTTTTCAGACCACTAGTAAAGTGTAACTCTGAATCCTGTCCAGTCTTTTTCAATCAATATCCCACATACAGTAATGTGTAAACGTGTACTTTTGAAATGTATATACGGCATACATAAGAAGTGCAGCCTTCTGCATTTCAATACAGTAACTGTCATCCAAACTGTTGCCATAGTTTACATCAGGTAATACTAACAGAGTGCAGTGTTATATTGACAACATGACTAAGCATTTTGACTATCTTGTTTGTGAACAATGACAGAAGGACTTTTCATTCTGATGGCATTGACATAAATCCTTACTTTTGAGAGATGAACAAAAGATTTTGAGTAAGTTACAGGCTTTTGCAGTTAATCCATTGTGTGGTGCTGTTTGTACGAATTGTTTTGAGAAATGCACATACTTCTTTGCAAATATTAAGGATGATTCGAGAAATGCACCAAAGCGACTGAGAAAAACTGTAAGTACAGTGAGATTGCTGTAAACAGCAAGATTTATTTGACATCATCGCTCTCACGGTACGTTAATGTCATACACAGAAAGGTCTGTGCAGTGCTGCTTCAGTCAAACACCTATTGTGTTTTGTTAGGAGACACACAACAGTTGTTCTGTGGCTTTATAATATTTTCGTTTACACAATTTTGCAAAATCAATACAATGTTGTGTCTAAAACATACCGCAATAGTAACATTATTATTGAATTGTTATAAATAAATATCACATTTGCAACTGGCCAGTGTTCAGAAAATGCTGGGAAATCACTTCACGTAACCCTAGAAGAGTGATTACCGATAGGCTGTCAAAAAAAATCCCATTTTAGAGAATCAAAAAATCGCCCACTGACTTTCAAAGCTGCTACATAGTAACGATTCTCTACTTCAAAGACCTTGAGAGAAATGTAGTGGAGTGAAAAGTACGATATTTGTCTTTCAAATGTAGTGAAGTTAAAGTCATAAGTTTCCAGAAAAAATAATACTCAAGTAAAGTACAGATACTCAAAAAGTGTACTTAAGTACAATACTCAAGTAAATGTACTTCATTACTGTCCACCTCTGGCTAATGATGAGATGGTAAGCTAATAACATTTAGAGTCTTGCGTTTTTGGTTTCATTCACATATAGCAGTACTTTGGCTGTTTTATTAATTTGTAATGGTTAATGTTGTCTCAACCTCAAACGTCACGCCCATGGACCATTGGATGAATGTCTGATGCATATATGGTACACTTTACTGGAAACACTTCAGGAGTTTTGAAGTCGTCATCTGATTGGTTGAATTCTACAGAATTTCCGAGAGACGTGTCGCGTTCTTTACCGTTCCGCCTGGAAACAAAGATGCCGTGGTGCCAAATGACCGAGAGCTCAGTACTGGCAGTTGCAAAAATTCTTCATTGCAAATAGATGGATCCCGCGAGACCTGGTTGCAAGCTCCCCTGACTTGCATGATGTGGCTGGTGTCTTGGGTTGAACAGTTGCATGTCCAACTGGGCATACAGGTCTTTGTGGTAGCCACTGCCCTTTTTACTTCCAATTTAGTGATCAGTATCATTCCAAGTTGCATGTGCTCCACTAGGTGTCGAGTGCCAGCTTCTTGTCCTTAATCGCCTGTTGCTCTTCTTTGTTACACCGCCATGTTTGCTTGACAATAAATATTCGTCCTGCATTTGTTCCTCCCACAGTTTCTGCTACCCAAAGTATCTGCTCCACAGCTTTGTACCACATAATCTCCACCGTTTGATCACGATTCACCACCAAGTCGGCCAGAGTAGCTGTCAGTGTGTTCGTGTGCATGTTCAATTTCCCACGCTTAATCTTTTTGGGCCGGTTGTTGGCATCTTTGTCGATTGCAGGAGGTCCATTGGAATGTCTAGTGATGCTATCAAATTGGGTCACTTTGATGTTGGTCACCAACAGGTCTCACCTCTGGACCATCCAGTAGTCAATGTGAATCTCGTGGCTACCACTGCTGTAGGTGACCAGCTGTGTTGGTCTTTTCTTGAAATACATATTAGTCACGGCTAGGTTGTGGGCTTTACCAAAGTCCAGGATATGGCATCTGTTGTCATTTCGCATGCTAAGTCTGTGACCTCCACAGCACTGTGCATATCCTTGCTTTTCTGATACAATGTGCCCATTCATTTAATCCTAAATTTGTAGTGAGTTTTTCCTTGCCACTGATGCCTTTGGCTTGCTTACTAAGGCACTTTAAAACTGCCTTGAGGTTCTTGTCACTGTCAGCATCCATAAGGCTGTCTTGATCACCACTTCTGAAATATCTGTCAAGGCCAATGCCCCTGAGGTCCATGTCGCGGTCTTGGTGTCTCAGATCCTTTCCGTGACCTGCATCCAAATATGCCTACCACACTACAAGGGGCGTTTCCTCCGAGGCAAGAGAAGCAGTGTCTCCTCAAAACATTGGATGAGAAAAAATAAAATAAAATCATAGTACAAAAATAAAACAATGCCAATATTAGAAAATATAATATTAAAAAGGTTTTCTAAAGAAACTTTGTCCAACAGCGACACCAGCAGGTAAAGTTACAGCGGGAGTCCATGTCATGTCTCGCCTCCCCTGAGACCGTTTAGTTTTAACAGACCCCATAAATCGTGCGTGAGTTTGGAGGGGGGTGAATGGGGGGAAGTCACGTGAGATGAGGCATTGCCTCCATCGCGATATGATTGGATATGACTGGTTACATTCGGCTGTGACTGGTTCATCAAGATTCTTAAAATGGACTTTATGTATTAAACAACACAGAACAAGGACTATATTTCAGTATAAAGATGTCAGAAGTTAAATTACACAAATTTTAATTAAAGTTAAAATTGCAAAATACACAAACACAGACAATTTTTTGCCTAGTAAAAAAGTGGCCTGTCTCAACTACATTTACATTTATTCATTTGGCAGAAGCTAGTTCAACTAGAACAGGGAGAGATTAAGACTTTTGAAAGTATAGAGGACTATTTTTCTTTCCCTTTTTTCTACCTGAAAAGCACAGGAAAGTTATTTAACAGTCTACATCACATTTTAGTTGCTCTCTTTTCCACTAGATGTCAGTAGGCTACACCACAAAATTAGTAAAAAGGTTTGGAGCAGAATTGATGAGGTGTTCTTTTATGCTGGACTAAGCGTACAATTTCCAGATTAATTAAAAAGGCACATTCATTAAAAAGGCACACTCATATGCACATTAATTTGCATATGAACTACTGTATCCTTGTATTACAATAAACGTGTTTCACAAATCATAGCTAATGGTCATTAACACAATCCCTTATGGAAAAGGAGTTTGAGACAGTTCTCTTTTTCAAGTAAAAAACTTTGAAGAATATGAGGGCGTTTTACATGTTTGCAGGATCAGCAGGTTACATACAACCATAAAAGTAAAAGAAAAGAAAAAAACCTAGATGCTGATGGGTGCAGTATGTGGATGTACATCACTGCTTAAATTACTCAATTATATACTGATAATAAAAAACGCTCGGTAATCATATTTTTTTCAAAATTCTAAACATATCTCTTGCTCTTTTCACTGCACTGTCCTTTTCTGTAGAATAATAACAGCAATAGTACTTTTCTTACCATTTCTGCAAAATATAGCATGTGTACAGAATGCAAATGTGTATGCCAATTCTCAGGTGACCACATTTTTTCCAACTCAATAGCTGATGACTGGTTTTGAAGGTTTTTATACAAATCTTTATAGCTCCTCTCTTTTTATAGGCTCTAGCTCCTCCTCCAAAATATACCAAGTGCTTGCATGAAAAAATACAAACAAACAAAAACTACTTATATATAAAATATATATACATTAAAAATAAATATTTAATGGCAAAAGTTCAAGATTAACCAATTTCCAATAGTTGGTTGATTGATTAAATAATAAAGCTGTTCCCACCAAATCAGTGTCTGTCACTGGAAACAAGAAAATGCATAAAGAAAAATCCAGTAACTACAATGATCTTACTTGGACAAAAAACAGAACTTTTTTTTTTTTTTTTTCATAGTTACATAGAACTTTTTTTTTTCTTCAGATTTGATAGATGCTCATTACTAGCAATAATCAATGTATGTGATATGATATTAAGTTTGAAACTTCATTCAGTCCTGTCAGTCATCATCATCGTGAGTGTATATAAGCAGTCAGGGAGCCGTGGCAGCGCTAGTTTTTTTGGCATTCCTCCACCACCCCATCTCCTCCTCTATTCTAAGCCATCTCAATCTATCCAATCCTCTAGGTTTAGCACAGAGCTCCTTAAACGACAGCAAGTTGGTTGATTGATTAAATAATAAAGCTGTTCCCACCAAATCAGTGTCTGTCACTGGAAACAAGAAAATGCATAAAGAAAAATCCAGTAACTACAATGATCTTACTTGGACAAAAAACATAGAACTTTTTTTTTTTTTTGCCATTCCTCCACCACCCCATTTCCTCCTCTATTCTAAGCCATCTCAATCTATCCAATCCTCTAGGTTTAGCCAAATTAATTTACCATTATTTATCAAGACTGTAAGGGCAGGTGAACTTGAAAATATGTGTATGTAATATTTATTTTTCTACATAGTAGTTTAGGTGCATACTGTGCAGTATTCACTTAGTCAAAGGAGAGCGTACCCTGCGTACCCTGTGTGTGTGTGTGTGTGTGTGTGTGTGTGTGTGTGTGTGTGGCGTGGGTGGAATCGTAGAGTTGTAGCGTTGGTGCTGACAGCCAGGCGCAGAGGAATTTCTCATGGAAATGATCCTCAGTGTAGAGAGGGCCTTTAATTGGGTGAATATGTCATAAGGGCTCACAGTTAATCATAGCAAATAGAGAAATAGAGGACGGCTGAGAGGAAGTTTGGGTCGTTTGGGAAACGGTGAAGAACGTGGGCTGTTGTAGTTGGGTTTTAGCAATGTGTGCCATATGTAATTGGTGAATGAATTTTGTAGATAACTAAATGTTTCTCTCTTGTGACGGAAGAAGGAACTTTTTGAAACCATTATTCTTCAGTGCCTCTTAGATGATAAAGAGTGCCATTTTATATACATTAGCAACATAGACATGGCACTGTAAGCCTGTACAGTAAATAGTGACTCACTTAGCTGGTGTTTTTTTTTGTTAAGAAGAATGATGAAAATTATGAAGGCATAATTGGTGTGCAATGGCATCATACATCTAATGCTATACATACAAGCCCTTGAAACTTCTCTCTTGGTGACCAGACATCGAGTGCACAGTGAGTCGTGCTTTTATATGGGCGCTGATGTGTGTGGTGATGCGCTGCAGGTGCGAGTGAACAGTAATCAGGGGAGAGTGAGTGCTGTGTTTGGGAATGTGTGTCTGTGACATCAAAATGTAAAGGAATTTGTTTCTTCAGCAGAACAGATTTGGAGAAATGTAGCACTACATCACTTGCTCATCAATGGATCCTTTGCAGTGAATGGGTGCCGTCAGAATGAGAGTCCAACAGCTGATAAAAACATCTCAATAATCCACAAGTAATCCACATGTCTCCAATCCATCAGTTAAAGCAGGGGCTGGACTATATTAGCCAGAAGGAACAGTTTGAAGACTGAATACAAACATGCAGAGGATCCAGTGGTGTGCAAATGATGTAATGCTAACTCTGTCCTGATTAAAGGAATAGTTCACCCCCCCAAAAAAAATTCTATCATTAATTACTCACCCTCATGTCGTTCCAAACCCGTAAGACCTTCGTTCAATTTCGGAACACAAATTAAGATATTTTTGATGAAATCCGAGAGCTTGCTGACCCTCCATTGACAGCAACAGAACTACCACATTCAAGGACCAGAAAGGTAGTAAGAACATCATTAAAACAGTCCATGTGACATCAGTGGTTCAACCTTAATTTATGAAGCTACAATAATACTTTTTGTGTGCAAAGAAAACAAAAATAACGAGTTTATTATTCTTTTAAATAATTTATTTAGTCATAATACATAGCTACTGAAAGGCAGTCAATGGAGAAACAAACCAGCTGAAGCTAACCAGCGAAGGCTGACCCGCTGAGTACACATGACTAGTTTACTGACAGACAGTTGGCTAGTTGACTAGTTGGTTATGCAGTTAAATCCTACTTGAACTTTGAAAGCTTGGCTCGTGAATTTTAATTAGGTTCTGTGGCTGGGCACTCCAGGAAGTTTACCAAGGTACGTCAGCATGACAAATTCATATTCATGACCTTAGCCTTGTAGGATTTGTCACATCGCCTCCGGAACACCTTGATGACTCATGAATTGTCCCAATACAAATGCGTGGCCCGCTGTATGCTGCCTAGGGGAATGAAAGACGCGTGTGGGTGTCTTGCGCTGGATTTATCTTCTGAGCACAGCCAGAGCTAGCAGGGATTTAGCTATACCCCTGAGCTCTGTTGGCATTAGCCCACCCACTGTGACGGTCAGAAAGACATTCTAAAGCTCTTCTTGATATTTTATGCAGATAGAACATCAAAACATTTAAATAGTTGGAATGTGCAATGCCTTGATTTTATATAATGATTGTGACAATTTTTTTTAAACCACTAGCCACAATACATCTCTGGATAATAAATAGACAGAAGCTTAATGAAATATAACGTTTGAAATTTTTTCTTTCTTTCTTTCTTTCTTTCTTTCTTTCTTCCTTTCTTCCTTTCTTCCTTCCTTCTTTCTTTCTTTCTTTCTTTCTTTCTTTCTAATTTAACCCTGGTAATGAAACTAGAAAGTATTTTGAAAAATGTAAAACATGAATGGTTTTGTGATAGATAGATAGACAGGCAGACATACAGACAGACAGATAGACAGATAGATAGAATTAATTTAATTTAATTTATATAGCACTTTTCTAGGCACTCAAAGCGCTTTACATTGTCAGGGGGTATCTCCTCATCCACCACCAGTGTGCAGCATCCACCTGGATGATGCGACGGCAGCCATAGTGCGCCAGAACCCCCACCACACACCAGCTTATTGGTGGAGAGGAGACAGAGTGATGAAGCCAATTAGAAGATATGGGGATGGTTAGGAGGTCATGATGATCAGAGGCCAATGGGCAAATTTGGCCAGGATGCCGAGGTCACACCTATACTCTTTTCGAAAGACATACTGGGATTTTTAATGACCACAGAGAGTCCGGACCTCGGTTTAATGTCTCATCCGAAGGACGGTGCTTGTTGACAGTATAGTTGTCCCCGTCACTATACTGGGGCGTTAGGACCCACTCAGACCACAGGGTGAGCACCCCCTGCTGGCCTCACTAACACTTCTTCCAACAGCAACCTAGTTTTCCCAGGAGGTCTCCCATCCAGGTACTGACCAGGCTCAGCCCTGCTTAGCTTCAGTGGGCAACCAGTCTTGGGCTACAGGGTGATATGGCTGCTGAATTGATGACATTTATTACACTTTAGTTTGGGGACCAATCTACAACTACCTGGGCTTTTGCCTCAATAAACTCCTAATTTGCTGCTTCTGTTTAGGTATAGAGTAGTATTGAGTAATCTAAAATATGGTCGTTGCAGAATAATGCATTAATATGTGCTTTATAAGCACTATTATACAGCCTATATGTTAGTAATATGCATGCTAATAAGCAACTAGTTAATAGTGAGAATTGGTCCCTTAACTAACGTGCTACTGAAACATTTTTTGTACAAAACATTCATTTAGATTTAATTTGCATCTTCTCAAGATGTTTTGTGGAACATTGGAACTAATGCTGGTGAACATGTTCATAAGGTTTCATGAAGTTTGAATGCTGCTGTCATTAAAGCAAAAGGGAAACATTCCAAATACTAAATAATTCATCTTCACTTCACAAGTGGTTTGGGCATTAGAATGCGAGTGAGTTACAAGACAGGTCAGAATCAAACCTGTATCTGCTACTCAAGCTGTCCAGAAAGTTGCGCTAATTACTAGGTCACAGTTCTAATTTCCTTATGTTTCAGTTTAAAATACAGAAAATAAGAGGCTACTCATAATGTATGACATGTATGAAATATATGAAATGAACTCTGCAGTCACAGATGTGATATGTGATAGCGAATCTGAAACAACATTCTTCTCCATTTGTGCCAGTGTAGAGAGAGGCCAGTCTCACTGTATTGATTGACTGTTTGTTCCACTGACAGAGTGCTCTTGAAAAGTGAAATCAATGCAAAAGTGATTTGTTTATACTCTTTTAGTATGCTTTTACCTTACATTACAGCTCATCGGGACTCGCAATCCAAAGAGGTTACAGCACCCATAGGTCATTAAACCTTTAGTACCGAAGAATGGTTGAAGCCTGGGTTGTAGAATTTGCTGGAAAAATGCTACAATAACAACATTTGAAAGCTGAGACTTTGTTTCATACCAAAAGTAAATTGCTCTGTCTCATCTGTTGGCATGTTTTCAGTTACCCCTTTGCTCCGCGATGCATTTTTCACTGCGTGAGAACTTGATTTGTAGTGTGAGAGTACCATGGCTTATTGGACATAGCAACAGTAACTAAGGAGGGCGTTTTTTTGTGTACTCAAAATTAGCCCAATCACAGCCAAAACTATCCTAATTATGTGTCAGGGAAATTGGCTATCAAAATCGTCCCAAAATCGCATTCTGGGCGGGTCAAATCTTCCATTCAGAGGGTTCCACCTCGGTCAAAATAGTGTTCTGGGGGCAACCTGTGGCAACAGTAAAAAAGTAGCCCAATTCTGCAGGAAAACCACAGACTTGGCAACACTGTCATCCAGCTCAAGTCAGTTCAAGATTTGTTCTCGTCCAGTGGTATCAGTGCAGTCAAATTGGTAATGCAGTACTAAATATTAAAAGGTAGGTGATTTCGGAAAGGCTAGCTTTGAAAGCAAAGTCCCCACCCTCCCTGCATAATCACTTTGCGCTCAGGCAAACCAGAGACTAATCAGTGCCACAATGAGATATGGCGTTGGTGGAGGATTGAATGCAACTGTCAGATTACCTCATGTCTCATTCATCAGTGAGAAAACATTACAGTGCGAAGCGCATAATATTACAATAATAGCGCCTTTCATTCTTGCTGGAACGTGCTGATAACGTATCATGTCTACGTAAAGGGTGGGCAGAGGTATGCAAATGCATATTTGACAGGCAGGCAGGACAACCATAATGTTCGAACCGAACATTTTTATTGGACAAACATTTTATGGTCCTACGCCTTATGCATAACAAAAATAATTTTCAAATCAAATCACCTACCCTGCCTTTAAAGGATTAGTTGACAGGAAATGTCAGAGTTTTTGGTGAACAAACTTTAAATGGAGTGACAGAAATCTCTCAAATTTGATAAAAAATATCTAAATTTTTGTTCTGAAGATGAACTAATTTCTTTGGTGAGTCAATGATGGCCGAATTTTCATTCTGGGCCAAATTAACTCATTAAGTGTTATTTCAAACACTACAGGCAACCCAGAACACCTTAGCAACACCATAATTGCTCTGGCAACCATCCACAACAATCTAGCATTGTGGAAGAGTTTTACTGCAGCAAGCATCACTCACATATGTGACCCTGGACCACAAAACCAGTCTTAAGTAGCACGGGTATATTTGTAGCAATAGCCAGAAATACATTGTATGGGTCAAAATTATAGATTTTTCTTTTATGCCAAAAATCATTAGGATATTAAGTAAAGATCATGTTCCATGAAGATATTTTGTACATTTCCTACTGTAAATATATTAAAACTTAATTTTTGATTAGCAATATGCATTGCTAAGAATTTCATTTGAACAACTTTAAAGGCGATTTTCTCAATATTGAGATTGTTTTGCACCCTTAGATTACAGATTTTCAAATAGTTGTATCTCGGCCAAATATTTGTCAGGGTCTGGCATCTGTTGTTCTCCCTCTCACCACCAGAGGTCACCACTTCCCATCCTCACGGACTCCGTTACCTTGACGCCACACAGTGTTTACTTTGTTTTTTCCCTGCGTTTAATAAAAACCTGCATTTGGACCCAGACCCCTGTTTACACTGTGTTTTCCTAACCGCGCCGTGACAGAATCATCCGCCAAGCATGGGTCCAGCAGGAAGGTTCCTCAATGTCCGCCATGGAGACCGGTGCATTGAGGATTACGCCAGGGATTCGTGGGAGTGGCTCGCCAGTCGGCGACGTAGACCTGCTCAATGGTCTGTTTCTGGGGTGGCCTAGCCGAGCCGTTCAAATCTCTTATGCCATTCTGGCACCCCGAGGAGGCGCTGGAGGACTACGTCAACCTGGCGCTGCAGTTGAGCGGCTCAGCCGTCAGGATGGAGTTGGCTGCAGAGCCTGCTCACAGTTCTCCCGAGGCGGCCATCCCAGGGTCGTCAGAGGCCTCATCTGCTGCACCCAGTTCCTCATGACCTGCTCAATGGTCTGTTTCTGGGGTGGCCTAGCCGAGCCGTTCAAATCCCTTATGCCATTCTGGCACCCCGAGGAGGCGCTGGAGGACTACGTCAACCTGGCGCTGCAGTTGAGCGGCTCAGCCGTCAGGATGGAGTTGGCTGCAGAGCCTGCTCACAGTTCTCCCGAGGCGGCCATCCCAGGGTCATCAGAGGCCTCATCTGCTGCACCCAGTTCCTCACGCCCGTTCCTGGAGCATCGCGGGCTGGTACGCAGCATGCGGGAACCCCCGCTGATGTCGGTGCGAGCGGCGTGGTCTGCTCGCAGAGTCCCGAGGCAACGGTGTCCGCTCGCAGTTCCCCCGAGGCGGCGGTGACCGCTCACAAGGCTCCAGAGGCGGCGGCGTCTGCTCATGATGTTCTCGAAGTGGCGGTGCCCGCTCACGAGGCTCCAGAGGCGGCGATGTCCGCTCTCAGTTCCCCCGGGGCGGTGGTGTCCGCTCACAAAGCTCCGGAAGCGGCAGTGGCCGCTCTCAGTTCCCCCGAAGCGGCGGTGTCTGCTCGCAGTGTCCCCGAGGCGGCGGTGTCCGCTCACTGTTCCCCCCAGGCGGCGGGGCCCGCTTATGATGTTTTCGAAGTGGCGATGCTTGCTCACAAGGCTCCGGAAGCCACGGTGGCCGCTCTCAGTTCCCCCAAGGTGGCGGTGTCTGCTCGCAGTGCCCCCGAGGCGGCGGTGTCCGCTCACTGTTCCCCCCAGGTGGCGGGGCCCGCTCATGATGTTTTCGAAATGGCGGTGCCCGCTCACAAGGCTCCGGAAGCCGCGGTGGCCGCTCTCAGTTCCCCCCAGGCGGCGGGGCGCGCTCATGATGTTTTCGAAGCGGTGGTGCCCGCTCACGATCCTCCCGAGGCGGCGGAGCCCACTCACGATGTTCTCGAAGTGGCACGCCCGCTCACAAAGCTCCGGAAGCGGCAGTGGCCGGTCACAGTTCCCCCCGTGGCGGTGGTGTCCGCTCACGAGGCTCCAGAAGCGGCGGTGTCCGCTCACGAGCCTCCAGAGGCGGCGGTGTCTGCTCGCAGTTCACCCGAGGCGGCGTTGTCCGCTCGCAGTTCACCCGAGGCGGCGGTGCCCGCTCGCAGTTTCCACGGGGCAGCGGTGTCCGCTCACAAGACTCTGGAAGCGGCGGTGGCCGCTCGCAGTTCCCCCGAGGTGGTGATGCCTGCTCGCAGTTTCCATGGGGCAGCGGTGCCCGCTCACAAAGCTCCGGAAGTGGCAGTGGCCGGTCACAGTTCCCCCCGTGGCGGTGGTGTCCGCTCACGAGGCTCCAGAAGCGGCGGTGTCCGCTCACGAGCCTCCAGAGGCGGCGGTGTCTGCTCGCAGTTCACCCGAGGCGGCGTTGTCCGCTCGCAGTTCACCCGAGGCGGCGGTGCCCGCTCGCAGTTTCCACGGGGCAGCGGTGTCCGCTCACAAGACTCTGGAAGCGGCGGTGGCCGCTCGCAGTTCCCCCGAGGTGGTGATGCCTGCTCGCAGTTTCCATGGGGCAGCGGTGCCCGCTCACAAAGCTCCGGAAGTGGCAGTGGCCGGTCACAGTTCCCCCCGTGGCGGTGGTGTCCGCTCACGAGGCTCCAGAAGCGGCGGTGTCCGCTCACGAGCCTCCAGAGGCGGCGGTGTCTGCTCGCAGTTCACCCGAGGCGGCGTTGTCCGCTCGCAGTTCACCCGAGGCGGCGGTGCCCGCTCGCAGTTTCCACGGGGCAGCGGTGTCCGCTCACAAGACTCTGGAAGCGGCGGTGGCCGCTCGCAGTTCCCCCGAGGTGGTGATGCCTGCTCGCAGTTTCCATGGGGCAGCGGTGTCCGCTCACAAGACTCTGGAAGCGGCGGTGTCCGCTCGCAGTTCCCCCGAGGCGGCGTTGTCCGCTCGCAGTTCCCCCGAGGCGGCGGTGCCCGCTCGCAGTTTCCACGGGGCAGCGGTGTCCACTCGTAGTTCCCCCGAGGCGGTGGAACTCGCTTCCATTCTTTTCAAGGCGGCAGCTCCACACACACCGCTGTGGTGGCTGCTGGTTCTGCCCGGTGCCCATTCCACCGGCTCTGCCCCAGTCCCCAGGTCCCCCGCCCCCCAGGCGGCGGGGCCCGCTTATGATGTTTTCGAAGTGGCGATGCTTGCTCACAAGGCTCCGGAAGCCACGGTGGCCGCTCTCAGTTCCCCCAAGGTGGCGGTGTCTGCTCGCAGTGCCCCCGAGGCGGCGGTGTCCGCTCACTGTTCCCCCCAGGTGGCGGGGCCCGCTCATGATGTTTTCGAAATGGCGGTGCCCGCTCACAAGGCTCCGGAAGCCGCGGTGGCCGCTCTCAGTTCCCCCCAGGCGCTCGCTGATGCAAGCACTAAGTTGCCGATTTTGTGTCATATCCCTGTTTGTGTTCTGAGCCTGTTTTCAGATTCTTATATCTGTTTGTGTTTCCATTTTGGTGTTTACTTTGTTTTTTCCCTGCGTTTAATAAAAACCTGCATTTGGACCCAGACCCCTGTTTACACGGTGTTTTCCTAACCGCGCCATGACAATATTGTCCTATCCAAACAAACCATACGTCAATGGAAAGCTTATTTATTCAGCTTCCAGCTGATGTATAATCCAGATGACTGGTTTTGTGGTCCAGGGTCACATATTCTTCTGAAAATCTAGTTAGATGTGCATTTTCAAGTTGAAGAACTGGAATCAAGTATTCACTTCACATTTGTACAGTAGTTGACTGGACTGATCTTCAGCAGCTTGGCTATTGACAGAAATATGAGGAAGAACCTGATATCGTCTTATCCACTTTCCCCATACAGAGCACCAATTGATCTCTGTCAGAAAGACTACAGCAACTCCATAAAAGCTTTTCAGGAGCTGAGCCAAACATGCATATGAATATCCTAAAGTGTTAACAATGAAGGCTTTTAAAGGCTTCCTTAAAGTAAACAAACCTTGGAGAGAACTAAGACTGCCAGGATACAAATTTACTTTGAGAATAGGCCATGACCACTTAGCTGGAGCCTTTGTGGGGAGATCTGTCAGCATTTTTGCTTTCATTAATAATGACTATGTAAAACCAGCCAAGAGATTTTTGCAAATGCAATATATTTGAACCGGTGTAAGAATCAATTATCAGGGCTCTTTGTGGAACTGTTTTAGGTTTCATCAGTGTTGTAACAATAGTTTTAAAAACGGCAAGAAATGGTTTAATACTAGCTAAAAACGTCAAGGTCAAATCTGATTGGCTGGCTGTCAAGCACGACTGTTAAGACGCAAAGGTTTTATCCATACTGGTAACAAACTTCTGTTTCAAGTTGCCATAGAGAAACACCAAGCACCATAGAGAGGCATGTTGTTTCACCAGAAGATCAAATTTTGATTAACCTTAATGAGAAACATGAATGAATCGAAACCTATATGGATGAATCGTCGACAATAAGATCAATAACATGCATGTACAAAACCGATAGATGCAGACTTTAAATACGCAAGTAAATCTCCTAAATTATCATTCAGTGTGTGTACAGAAAGCAGGAGGCATGTCCTTAAATTGCAACGGTTGACATAATGATAACCATTACAATGTTTTGACATTCTAGGGCTATTTATGAGTAATAATAGCAACCAGTGCAGAGACAGTGATAGCAACGGCGGAGAGATAGTTTGAAAATTTACGTCAAGACTTATGTGATTTTCTAGCACCATATTTAGATTAAGTATACACATGGCAAGCAAGCAAGAATGGTAACACTTTAGTTCAGGGACCAGTTCTCACTATTAACTAGTTGCTTATTAGCATGTATATTATAGCATAATTGCCTATTTTTTAGTACATATACATATTCTACATGCCTACCCAATACGTAAACTTCACTAATACCTTACTAACTATTAATAAGCAGTAATTAGGAGTTAATTGAGGGAAAAGTCGTAGTTAATAGTTAGTTAATAGTGAGAATAGGAGCTTAAAATAAAGTGTGACCACAAGAAATCCCTGAGCACACCTGTTATATCCATCCCACGGTCATGAGAAACCTTAACTATTTTATGAGGTACTATTTCTTGTTAATTTGTTATTAAAATGTTTGAATTTTATAAAAAATAAAATAATAAGCATGAAGATACACCCCTAACCTTTAAATGCTAATCATAACTGTCACTGGGGTGTAAGCAGATCGTATGAAAATGTAAATGAGATTGTATAAATACATATGAATTAGCCACCAAAATTGCAATAAATAAATAGTTACAAATGTACATGGTATTGTGTTGGACATCTGTAAAATAATGGGTACTTAACTTTCGGACAGAAGACAATTTTGACCACACTTAATTTCGTTGCTATTTTCTGTACAACAATTTGAACGTGGTGTATCATCAATTTCAGATTCATTACCTGGCCAAAATAACACCAATATGTACTAGATTTCCTCAAATCTTGCCCTGGAGGGCCAATGCGCTGCAGAGTTTAGCTCCAACCCTGATCAAACCCACCTACCTGTGATTTTCTAATGATCCTGAAGACATTGATTAGCATGCTCAGGTGTGTTTGATTAGGGTTAGAGCTAAACTCTGCATGAAAGTAGATCTCGTGGGCCAGATTTGAGGATCCCTGTACTAGAGTATTGTGAAAAAGCAATAAAAGGTACAAGTAAAGTTTTCATTAAAGGTTATTTTTTCCCTTCATTTTGATTTCATTCAGTCAACACAGAATTGCGTTTTGTATAAATATTTATTGCAGAGGAGGTATTTTTATGTACATGCTATCACAATATTACACAATATAAATCTACCAAATATCTCCATATGTGTATGCTATAAGCTTGTCATAGAGCATTTAATATAACAAGCACATAATACAGAGGGTAGGGTACAGTTTCACAAACTATACAACTTGTAACAGTCCAATAAAGATCAACGATTCTTTTTTAAGTTATATCAAGGGCAGTGAAACATCAGTCTTACTAATTTCTCATTATCATGCAGAAGCAACGAGAGTTAGAGCTAAGACAATACCGCGTTAAGTAGTAGGAATGTCCCCCCAACACGTGACAGTGGTGGGACACGCGTGGGGCCCAAGTAAACGAGCTAAATAACCAAAATCAAGTCATAAATAGATAAATAATCACTTCTGTAAACTTCAAAAACTGAACTAAACATTGCACTAAGACAATGTAATAGGCAAGGTTACCATTAACATTAACAGGTCATGAGTTGAGTGCTTACATCATACTACATAGAGATCAACTGAGGACCTGCAGATGGGTAAAACTCGTAAACTAGAGGGATGCACTACGATACAACAACCATTCCCAGAAACATTCTCTATGTAACAAAGTTGGTCAATTTTACACATCTATCTAGGCCTACATTAAGAACAGAATCTGGAAAGTCGTCTGTTCTCACAAGAGCATGAGATTACTAGACAGTTAAGGAGCAGTTGAACTATAAGTTCCCTTTAGTGTGCCTAGAAATCCATGAGCACATATCCTGATGAGAATAGTAGAAATTTTGGCTTATAAATTATCAGCAGATTACATAAATCTGGGAAAGTGGTGATTCTCTCTCGGTTACTGCTTTCTATTCAGTACTACCTGGGTCATTCCTACTTGGCAATACATTTTGTATAACATTTACAGTGTTGAAAGATGGAAATCCTATAAGTTGTTTTTCTTTTAATTCAGTATCACAATTAAACTAACATGGAGTGAATTTCAATTATTGTTGATGTCCCCAGATAATATGTGCTTCTACACTGAAAAAAAAAATGAACTGGTTTGGTTAATTAACTGGTAATGAATTTATAGGTCAAATTCAATGTCACTTTTGTAATGTCTCTAAAAGCCAGGTCATCATTGCCAGTGAGTATTAGCAATAAACCTCATGAATGATCTGTGATGTTTTGTGCCATTAATTGGTTTATCACACATTAAAATATTTCAAAATTATTTCTCTTCTGTTCATTTTAATTCCACTGAGCAAATAATTCAGATATAATTAAATAAATTTTAGTCATAATTGATCATGTCAAGCTTTATGCCCAGTTCAGACTACAAGATTTTAGCCCGATTTTGCCACGATTTGCTTGACGTAGGGTGTCGTGGGGATTCGTAATCGACAATGGGCGTCTGGACGCAAGATTCCATCGTTTCAGCTCGTGTAGTGTGTCATAGTGGACGACAACCGATTCCGCGTCTGCGATGCTTCACGACATCACGACAGAAAGACTAGCATGTTTAATTTTTTTTCCGTCATCCACGACGAGTTCTGTCACATTGGTGACGTTGACCAATAGCAGCACAGAAGCTCTTTCATACACATGTTTAAAAAAATGGACGAAACGATAGAGAGATGATGGTGCTGCTAGGTGGAATTATGAAATGGAGGAAAGGTTCGTGGAGCTGTGTCAACAGTACTCCTGTCTGCCTGTATTACATGTTTCTTGTCCACGACACGACAAGATTTTAGGAGTAAAAATCGTGTAATCTGACACTGTGACTATCGTGACCGACAAAAATATTGTGTAGTCTGAACCCGCCATTACCAGAGCATATTTCTGAAAGTCCGGTGAAAGAAAGAAAAAAAAGTACTGCAGAACAGGAATGACCTACCTATGTAAATATTAGCATGGAAAGATAATTTTAGTTTTATAAGTTAAATTGTGATAAGAGGTCATTGATAAATTTACCCCACTGTGGAGAAACGGGAGTGTTACATTATCTGATTTCAAACAAATGCCAAGAATTAAATATTTAGGTAAATTTTTTAACCTCTTTGGTAGCTATAACATATTTACATGGCATAACCATTTTTTCTGTATTCTTGCTAATTCATATTGTGCACATACAAAACACAAGAATCTGTCAATACATTTAAAAACCATTTAGCTACTGTAAGATTGGGTCAAAATAGTTTGCAATCGCAATATGTCGACATTTATACGAACATTTCATAACTAGGCATCAACCTGTACAACAGTTCATGCCTCATGTGTTGTGACACCATTACCTTGACATCATTACAGATTACCAATGACCATGTGCTGAAAAGGCATACAAGATATGTTAACATTCCAACAGTAATTTAGATACATTGTTGAATTCACATCAGCAATCACTGGGGATGTTTTTAGAATGTTCTTCTAAGAAATCGATACATTTTCCCAAAAAAATAAATCAATACGGTAAGAGCAAGACTTTATTTGTAAACTGATGTAATACATATTAAAGAAATTGAGGCTTGTGTTAGAATTTGATATGAGATAGACTGGAATTTGATTTCATATTCATGAGTATTCTAATTGTAAAAAACAAAAAGGAAAGACATCAGAGGCATGATTGTGCCCTACGCTGAGAGAAACAATATCTATGGTCCCATGAACTGAGTAGTGGACTTTTTTTTTTTCATAGCGTACCCCATTCAAAAAGCATTTACAATTTTGCAACATTACTAATATATAAACTAAACATCATTTATTTTCAAAAATAAGATGCTGATTTTCATCAAGTGTTTCAATAAGTATTTGTAACATGGGCTATGACAAAGGTTTCACATCTCCCAATACAAAGTAAGACTGGTACAGGACTATTTAAATAGGCACATTCAGGATAATATATTAGCACATTTGGAAGCATTGGAAATGTTTAATTTTTTCTAGCTTTTTTTTCTAGTCAAGATAACTAAAAAATGTTGCAGATGTGCACATATGATCGCAGAACGGCATAAAACAGCAAGGCCAAACAACAAACAAGGGTAAATATGAATGGAGTTCTGTCCAGTTTGCATCTGTCTCTCTAAGCGTGTTCTTTACTAAAGTGCTACAGGCTAATTTTCTAGCAGTCGCATGAATTCGGCTCACTGTACAAATGCTGTGTCTCTATTATGCTGTTGAGGTTTGAGTTCTTAGATTTATTGGATTTTACCTCTATCTTTGGCAAATATTAATTTTTATTCAAACCAGATGATAATGTGTGAAACAAACGAAAACAAGGAAATGGATCAGGCTTACTCCATGACACTTCATGCATGGTCCACACCTTCCTATGTAACAATAACTTGTACAATCTTTTGTGGAAGCCATAGTCAAGGAGAGGCTACAGATGCAGCTGTTCTGAGAGCTCAAATGTTAATGAGGATACATGTGGTGAGCATAGGCATCTTGTTTACATTGCACATAAAGAGTTGCATAATTGTAAACTACCATTTCTATTTAAAGGTTCAACCAATACTTTAAAATCTGGAATGCCTGGTGAGTTGTTGCATTTTTGTTTTTGTGTGTGTTTTTTTTCAGGGTTTTCTTCCTTTTATTCCAAAAAACACAAAGGGAAAACAAAAGGTTGAAGAGAAAGGCAGCTTGTGCGACATGTTGATTTTCTTTTCCAAATCACCATAAATGCTATTAAAGTTTTTATTTCATGGTGTATTTATGAAAGAAAAAGCACATATAATGAGGACTAACTAATGGTTCACTCAGGTAAAGTGTCATGCTTTTTTTGTTGATCCTTGGTCATCAAAGTCCCAAGGGCAGACATCTGACGTTTTAACACCACTAGTAACTCTGCCTTTGGAATTCGAACTTTTCTGTTTGCCAGTGGGTGAACTGGTGCTCTGGTTGACTTCTTTACTAGTTGCCGCATCTTCAAAATCCCAAGGGCATACCTCTGCTTGCTTAATTTTTGCTAATGCAACATTTGGGCTTTTTTGTTTTTCCATTGAGACAATTTCGTGACTACTATCAGCATCCCATGGACAAACCTCAGCCAGTTTAGGCTGGCTGATAGGACTATCTTTCGTTTTTCCAGAGGTTAACTTGTCTTTTGCATTTGATTTAATTTTGTCTTCATCAGGACCCTTTGCGTTCTCTCTTTCCATCTCTGATATTCTGACAGGAGAAGTTTCCTTCTTTATAGCACATGTCTCCTTTGTTTTAGAAACCTGAGAAGAACAAGGTTTTTTTTCAGAGACAGGACCTGACACAGTCTCAACCTCCCATGGACACACTTCTGCTTTAAAGGGTGGCTGTAGTGTGCTGCCTTGGGATTTAGTAGGCTCGGAGAAAACGCTCTTTGCTTTACCCTCGGTGGGCGTTGTACCCTTGTCCTTGACTTCAGTAGACGAGGAGCTTATTTTCCCTTTGATCTCAGTTGGCGTAGTGTCCTTTCGTGGTCTGCTCTGATCAGGGGAGCAACCCGAGTCCTTTGGCTTGCTCGACACTTCCTTAAAGTCCCATGGACAGACCTCAGCTTTGAGAACCTTGGCAACCTCTCCAGATGCCTGGGGTTTGGACATGGCAGGCTTACTACTGGAGTGAGGTTTTGGCCCCACTGCCTGACCATGGTCCTCATTTCCTTCCTCCCACGGACATATGTCTGCTCTATCAGCAGCTTTTTGGGTTGGACGTCTGACCACGGAGGGTGATTGCTCTGTGGCTTTCTGCTTTTGCTGTTGCGACTTTGTCGCCTTGTTGCTACTTCCGTGGACTGCGGTGGTCTGCTCGGGGGCAATAGACACATGTTTCTGGACCTTGTTTTCGGAGGGAGTCGGCACGTCCTCCACTTCCCAAGGGCACACCTCTGAGAGGTCATACAGGTCTTTCCCCTTGGCTGTTTCTGAGCAAATTGAGGGCTGGCTTCCGCTCATCTGTGGCTTCATTATACCAGCTTTGGCAGCTGTCTGCTTGTACTCCACTGACTGACTGACAATCATCTTTGGATAACCCTCCTTTTCTTCAGCTTCAGCTGGGGTCTTGGCATCCTTGTTCTTTTGATTGGCTTTCTTTGTTGGATCCTCCGCTGCTTGGGCCTTTCCTGTTAGACCAAGTGTTTTCTCTTTGGCACTGGCAATGACGCTTAGAGATTTCTGCAGCATGGATGTTCTAGGGTGAATAGGTTTCTTATCAGCTGTCAGGTTGTGAGCGCTGGCTGACTTACACACCAGGGGAACGGACTCTGTTGACTCACTGGCTGCATCAATCTTCTCGGAGGACTTTTTGACAAGCTTCTTGCCCATTAGGGTTTCGAGAAGGGAGTCTTCTGTGTTTGTGACTTCCATATTGTCAGTTACTGAACTGCTGGAATCCTCACTGTGGTCCCGAACATGGTCATAACTGCTGTGGGACTTTTTAAGGGAGAAAACTTTGCTCTTCAAGGATTCCTCTTTGGCAGGCTTAACAGAGTGTGTGGGTTCAAAAGGGTTCTTTCTTAGGACACAGATGCTGTTGCGGTTACTCCCATGTTCACCCAGGTCCTTGTCCTCACGGCTACACTGCCGGCCCATTGTCTCTGGAATCTCAGTGATGCGGCGCATGAGGGAGCGACCTAGGCCCTTTTTGGAGCTGCGCTTCTTCTGCAGGTGAGGATTGTTGGCCAGCATCTTTTTCCTCTTATAAATCTCCAGCTGGGAGTAGAGTTTCTTCAGCTCTTCCTGTGGATTTGAAGACAAAATGGGCCATTAACTATGATTGTAGAAGCATAAAAATGAAATGATTCTAGTTACAGTGAAGCAGACGCTCTATTGCACAGAAAGCATGCAGAACTAGTCATTATATGCAACTACAGACAGTGCCTCAAAGACGTTAGACCAAACCAACATGCTGTTTTACACTAATTAGAGACAGGACAGTCTGGGACGGTGTCAAATACGAAAATTTCTTGTTTTATTGTTAGGTCTGAAAGAGCCTCTGAAGAACATCAAAACATATTTTCATACAGCTGTGTCATCAACGGCAATTATACCAAGAGCAGAACTTTATCCCATTAGCAAAATGCCCTTTCTATGAACACAATTTGAGTCTTTGGTGAGAGACTTCTTCAGCTCTAACAAACAAACGAAAACCTCTGCTCACGTTGGTACGTTTTTCCCAAAGACTGTCGCAAGACCTTACGCCACAGCCATTAATAGAACTTAGCTGGCCCATTTCCTCTGGTGTCTGCAATAAAAAACTGCCATGGCTCAGTATGTTTGTCAGTTATAGGACAAGGGGTCAAGAGATATTTGCAGATTATGAAATTTCAGTTAATTACTAAGGGAGGACAGAGTCAAGGGGAAAAGAAAGCCTGAAAGAAATCAGGGCACCTACCCGAATATCCTCTGGGTCCAGACTGTGCTCACTCCAGGCGGACGTGATGCTGCTATTCAGGTATGACCCAGACCGGCCCATGTCCAATTCATCTTCATAGGCCTCTGTAGCAATGTCATCCCTTAGATGTGTACCCGCAAACAAGAACTGTGGGAAAGACATGAGTGTTTAAGAGATTCTGTAAACTTTGAGTTTAGCCAACAAATGATTCAGAGGATAAAAGAGGATTGGTGGGTTTACCTTTGGCACAAGCAGTAACGCCAAAGTGACAGTCACTGTCAAGTGTGTATGAGCAAAGAATAGCATCAACATCCAGTCCGGGTGCAGTTCAGGGGCAAGAGTGAACCTGTGGATGGATTTACAGAAAAATTAATAATCATCTACACTTTTTACTTTTTTGGCGATAGGATGAACAAAATAAAAACCATTGCAGTTTCTATATTTTACAATTTTGCGTACTTCTAAAATAATACAGTACAATACAATATAGCTATCTGGTATGTGTGCATTATGTGTGGCTCAGGTCGTATTCAAAAATGCTTATTTACACAGCCAAATTCTTCAATAATTGAACTTACTTTATATGAATGCATATAAAATTTAATAAACATATTGATATATCTTTCAATATATGGTATCGTCAAAGTGGGTAATATAGTAATGTTACAACTTTTCCCAGCTTTGAAGCAGCATCCAATGCGACATGTTTTGCTCACTTTTCTCCCCCATAAACCTTGGTAGTATCTACAGCATGCTTTTATCACACTTTTACACTCTACACAATGCAGATTAATTAATCATTGCACTCATTCTAAGAACCTATTCATTCATAGCTTGAACCTATGGGTGGATTTACAGAATCCAAATGAACAATCATCTACACTTTTTACTTTTTTTGGTGTTAGACTGAACAAAATAAAACCATTGCATGTTTATATGGTCACCTATTGCAACTACAAAAACAGGAAACCTACTAAGTGAGTGATTTAAGAGGCTAAACTGAACATTGAGCCAGGTGCCTGGATTTGTGTACACAATATACTGATTCCTGATCTCCAGAGCTAGGGAGTGAAGGTAGAATGGCATTTGCAAATGATACAAGCTATTATCGAACCTGCAGTCACACAGTGATGTTAGAGCATGTGCACAGCTCCAATTCAGCAGGTTTATTTTAAGATTTATACTGTGTTTATCTGTGCTTGGTCATATATATATATTTTTTTTCTTTCTTCAGGTTTATCTGTGCTGACCTGCTGGGAGACTGTGTTAACCTTCACCATGTTTGCAGTGAGGTTTGCAGCTCTGTTGCTTCCAGCTATTTTAATCTGGTTGGAAATCGACGGCCCCTCTGAGATGACATGAACTGCTGCATGGAATAGCGTGGACATGTCTATTTGAATGCAGAAAATAAGGTTTCCTCATATTGTTGTTACATCACTTTCTGAAATTCCTGAGGTAAGCTAGAAAGGACCTGTGTATGCTGAAAACACTGGCTGCCACAATGCATTAATTACTGTTTATGATAAAAGGACATGGGTGCTGTTACACCAAAATACAGATAGTTAAGTAACACTATCCCATGGCTCTGTACTGTGATTAATTACTGTAGAAACAGTGGAGAGAGCAGCAAGCGATGCAGCACTTCTAAAAATCACATGCCCTGTCTTTGAAGTCAACTGCCTTTATCTTGTGTAAGAGTTCAAGTCCCTGTCTGAATGAGTGCCTCATTACTGCTGAAGTTATTCATAAGCTCCACAACCCTAAACCGACTCTTTAGAAGGCAGTGTCAGTCCATCGGGCAGGGGAAGCTGAGCTTCCTCAAAAATGCATTTAAAATTAACATAAGAACTAAAAAGCGATAAATTGTTCAAATAGCACAGGGGGGTTAAACCACTGCCCAATGCAAGAGCAGATAGCTTAATCAAAAATTTCAATAGTAAACTGACCAATCAGAATGAATATTCAAATGATGTCAAATCTTTGGTTTCTGTCAAAAGTGTGCCAGAAATGGCAAAATCGATAAGAATAAATGCTAACACTATAGCATAGGGACCAATTCTTACTATTCTTACTAAACTAGTTGTTTATTAGCAAGTCTGTTATTAACATGTTGGCTGTTTATTAGTACTTATAAAGCACATATTCTGATTCACCATATTCTCCATCCCTAATCCTACCCAATACCTAAACTTAACAACTACCTTACTAACTATTAATAAGAAGCAATTGAGGCAAAAATTTATGGTTTGTCAGTGGTGAGAATTGGACCTTAAAATAGTGTGACTGAATAAATGAGAAAAAAGCTTTTCAAACCAGTAAGCTAGTGTATCACTTTAGTGAAATATTGCAACAGGTGAAGAGAGAAGAGTGTATTTTGCCAAGTATCCAAATTAGTTCTGATTATTAAAGGATCTCAAAGCAAATGAACGAATACAATTTCATCAAAGCTTGAAGAAATCCTAACCTCTGAATTATTGAAATGATTCCTCTGAGGATTTTCCATTTAATGAAACAGATTGATGGTTCTTAAGACCCAATGATCTTAAGACCCATAGTGGTTAACATTCAATTAAAGAGGAAGATTTTTAAAGAATAGCAACCTATATTTAGATCTGTTCTTCACATAAACCACATGACTTGGAATAAAGAGCACAAGTCACTGTATCCTTTTGATTCTTTCATTGTAATTGCATGGAAAAGAGCGACCAGTGAGTTATTATTAGGGCGACGATAACTGTATCTGTTGCAAGTTATTTGTATCTTTTAATGTGGGTGGGGCTTAAAATTAAGAAGATTGAGAAGAAGGAGAAAGTCCTTGGTGGCGGTCACTAACCTTAAAATGTGGAATATGGCAGAGAGGATGAGCTCATTGTGCACTGCGATGGCCATGTAGCGTGGCTCATGAAAAGCTGAGGGGACGGTCCTCACCGCATAGCACAGATACACACCCCACAGGAGGAACAGGAACTCAGCTGTTTGAGAGAGGTAGTATAGAGTTAATACCCAACTGACTAGTACCTGGGACCTACCAGTTCCCAGATCAACCCGAGAATGATGTAGCTGTCAAAACCTTCCTGTTACAAACCAATATAGCGCTAGATTGAAAATACTAGAATGATAGAGAAAAAAGACATTCAATAAACGCAATAAACGCCATCTAGATTGCTTGTATTCTCTGGACGCCTCTTGACAGACAATTGCAAATGAAGCTGTGGAAGGCAGTCCAAAGTTTTATAGTTCCCCATCCCCTATTGGCACATCCTATACAATGCCAGCCAGTCAGCTGGCCTGACATCAATAAACATGTGTTCCCCAGTGAAAATCTGTCATCATCAATGTGACGCTTACTGGTTCAGGTGTTAGATTGGGCACTTTCCAATCTGCCATGCTCGAGGATAAGACATCAGGATAAACATTTGTGCTGAATTCAATTCGTCACAGCCCGACTGATGCTTCCTGTGAGATTCGCTATGTGTCTGCAATTAGTGCCAAGGCATCCTTGATTCATCACTTTCTTGGCTTGTATTACGAACATGATGACCTGTATTGGTCTACCGCGCTTGTTATGTTTAGATTAGCATACTCTACACTTACAATGCATGCAGTAAAGAATATGTACACTATGCAGATAGTGTGTAATTTGTTAATTTTATTTTGTATGCAAAGCATACCTCAATGACATATGACATTTGTCAAATTGAGTAGTATTCACAGCAGAGTGCACTGTATGGAATATTGTATCCCATAATGCAATGCTTTTGACTTTGCCTTCTATTTACAATACCTACTCCATACAAATACGATAATAATAATGACAACAATAATGAAAAAGGTAGTAATGTACTAGTATAATCTTGCTTAATTCATTATTTGTTTGGGCATTTGAACACAATGCAAAATAACTACTTTTGCATGTAGAATGTAGAATATTGATATTTAAAATATGTATCATAGCAAAATGTAAACTGTTTCACTTACTCTTTTTTTAAAAACATTGTCAGGACTCAATATCTTAGCTGTTTGGAACAAGAACAGATTCAAGTTTGTCCTCCCTTACTGACAAATTAAGCACTATTTTATTTAAAAAAATACATAAAAATAATACATTTTAGCAATTTTTCCAATTTTGTCATGAAAAGGCGTATTAAAGACTTACAGAAATTCACTGAATAGCAACATAAAATAGCTGTCCTGCATGAAAAAGTACACACTTTTTAGCATACTTTTAAAAAATATGACTTATTATGGAAATAATGTACTTACTGAATGTCAATTGCAATTCAATTAAAACATATTGTAGTTTACATTTTTATTAAATGCAAATGCAATTAGCTGAACTTGAGTGTTTTTTTTTTTGACCCATTTAAGTAGGATCTTTACATGTATTTTCAAAATTACTTCTATTGTCTTTAAATTATGGTTCAAGTTTACTGCTAAATGTACTGACAAGCATTTATGGTAAACAAAAATGTACTTTAATATCATTTCTATTCAAAAATGTATGTCATGTATTTAAATATATTTGTAATTACACATTGTAATGTTGCAATTTAGTGCATTTAAAATATACTAACTAAATGTAATACTGATAACAATATTGTTAAAAGTAGTTATAGTATTTTTTTTCATTTAAGTGCACTTCTTTTTGAAAAAAAAATGTGAATATATGGACTACATTTACGGTGCTCTTGTGCTATTGCAATATACATTCACTTTCATTACATGGAAAAGCGCAGCGGGATCATTCTGCTAAATACCAGCCTGTGCTCATTAAAATGCCAAATACTTATACAGGAAACTCTTAGGTAACAGATTCACTCACCCACAGCTATCATGTAGTCCCAGCGGTCCAGCAGACACATGCTGAACTGTAGCCCATCAGTGGTGAAGCCCACACTGATGAGAGCGAGATGTCTGTTTGGATTCTGACAAACAGCGGTGGTCCAGGCTATTGCGAACCATAACACAATCAGCAGGATGACACACAGAAGACGTATCACTCTCCAGCTGGTCATGTATGGGATCCGTTGGGCTGTACGTGACAGGAACACTTTGAGAACCCTGGAAAACAATGACAACAACCATTGTATCATTATCACTTCCATATTGGAAATGACATGGGATTGGATCTGGAAAAGTGTCGATATTAGAATATTTTGTTAAAGTTTTAATAGAACCGAAGAATTACACTTGAATGTGCATTAAGAAATCAAAGGCCAATTTTGATTTCTTTCGACATAATAATATATACATTCTTCTCTTTGGATGTGGACCAGTTTTTGATTTCAAAGTCTGTCTCATCAAACAAAATTATAAATGGCCATAGCGTACAGTCTTCTCATTATCACCGTTTGTCTTTGTGTCACATTGATATAGTGTCATCTATACCACTTTAATGAGCGTCTATTAAAAAAATTGTCTAAGCAATGTGCTAATTTTCACCCTAGTGAAGCATCATCCCATTTCTGTCCAGATCCGAACAGAAGTCATTCATTTCTGTTGCCTAATTACAAAAGCCATTAAGTCTTTTGGCATTTCCAGCATATATCATCCCATCTAGCCCACATTTTCTTCTGTGCATGTTCTGTCCATTTTGGTCTAGGTACCTCCTGTTATTTGTTTTCTCACAACGATTTTAAGCAGGCATTTTGGCATGTAGCTTAAAAATGTAGTGAATCTTTTTAAAACGTACTTTACCCCTGATGAACTAGTTGATTAAAACATACAGCTCTGACATTTTATAGGATGCTTACCTTAATTGGAAATTAGGGATAATATAAACTTTAACTGTGCTTAAAAGGGTTTCACAGCAGCTAAATCAGGAGAGGCTAATGCTGCAAGGTCACACAGGAAATTAAGTCTGTATAAGAGTAAGAAAAGTGCATTAGAGAGCCACTCTATGCTGACCTTCTTTTTAGCATCTAAAGTCTTTATTAAAGGGGTCATATGATGTGATTAAATTTTTTTCTTTCTCTTTGGAGTGTTACAAGCTCTTGGTGCATAAAGAAGATCTGTAAAGTTGCAAAGACTAAAGTCTCAAATCCAAAGAGATATTCTTTATAAAAGTTAAGAGTCAGCCACACCTCCCTAAAACGGCTCGTTCTAACACGCCCCCACATCTCTACATCACTATGTGGGAAGAGTTGCATAACGCCACCCAAATGTTTACGCAAAGATAGAAGGCGTAACTTTTATTCTCGCTGTAGTATTGTTGTTGCCGCCGCCATGTCGTGAAGGCGCTGTGCGATTCGTTGTGAAAGCGAAACTACTTTGTTTGACCTTCCAAAAGAGGACGATATCTGCTTCGTCATGCCT
>NW_015505277.1:810933-830409 GCF_001515645.1 Sinocyclocheilus grahami | reverse complement strand
AGAAGGCGTAACTTTTATTCTCGCTGTAGAGTTGTTGCTGTCGCCATGTCGTGAAGGCGCTGTGCGATTCATGGTGAAAGCGAAACTACTTTGTTTGGCCTTCCAAAAGAGGACGATATCTGCTTCGTCATGCCTGGAGCTGATCCGTGCTGGTTGCTGAGGAAATACTAAGTTACTTTTTCAAATAAGTAATGCCAGTTACTTTGTTGTCCCATATACTGACTGACAGCTCTCCTGTCCGCATGTTGAGAGAAATCGGAAGTGCAGAGGCACTGTGTAAACATGATGGTTATGGTTACTGTACTTCTAGACCACTACTGCGCTGTGGATCGCCGGATCGGCTTTCACCGTGGACAAAGCGGAGTCCAGCCCGGGGTCGTCACATGTGGTTGCCGCAAGCCCGCCGGACACTCCTTCGTCGAATCCACTGCCTCTGCTCACTCTAACCCTCCGGCCGTTTTATGGAAGACCGTTTCCTGATTCTGTGAGAGTAGACTACAATGACGGCTGTTCTGACTCAAAGACTGTAAGTAAGTTTTTATGAAATATAATAGGGATAACAAAGTTAAAGTTTAATGTTTGATGAGAGGACTAAAATCAAAAGTTGATCACAATTCATCTAGGTGCCTCAAGTAACCTTGTAACACATATTTAAGTGTGACTACATTTAATATATTTAAGTGCAAATAAAATGCAATGTTTTTGTATACTGCATGTTAATTGCAATAACATTTACATACATTATAGTTTTAATTTATAAGCAGTTACAGTAGAGGTTTTTTTGACCCACTTAAGACCTTATATGTATATTTATTAGTGCTGGGCAACGATTAATCGCGATTAATCGCATCCAAAATAAAAGTTAGCCGCATTTGACAGGGTATGCCAGCCACAATCTCATCCATATTGCTATAAAATATAGCATTCTGTGTAGAATTCAAATAGCTCCAATACATTTTGTGGTCTGCGCCGACTCGCGCATGTGATCCGCTCCGTGCTATCGTGTCTCTGGACCGAAGCAGAGTGTGCGTGCGGTGCGGTGGTTAGCGTGAAACAGCTATGGAAAGCATATTTACACTGTTTGAATAGTTCCCTGTCCCCTATATAGTGCACTACGTGCCATTCACTGTACAGAAAATACTAATTCTGTGGACAAGTGACCGATTTCAGTCGCGGCTTCAGCGTCCATTTTATAGTGTAGGGGACGGGCGCTTCGGATTCTAGAGAGCATTTGATTGGACAAAGTTTGATGAGAAGCTGAAGTATGATGTGACGTCAAAAATTGTTGTGCCATTTTGGCGGAAGGGACGAACTGCAAGCTTTGAATGCTTATATATTCTAAATGCGAATTTTGTCACTGTTTTGGAGCACACTGCCTTATAGATAACCTTAAGACTAACATATTGATACTAACACCCAAAAAATAAAATTTTGATTTCATGGGGACTTTAAATATAATTTTGGAATGACAAAATTGCAATTAAGTACAAGCACATTCAATACAACTGAGGATACCTCATTTTCACAATGATATACAAAGTCATGCAGTTCAGAATGTTTAAATTGCATAATAGTGTTTATAAAAAAAATTAAGTTAGTTAAAAATATATTTTAGGAAAAAAAAAATATTTTTTATGAATAATATATAAAAATGCATACAAATATATGCTCTAAATATTTTTTTTTATTTTGGTTTAGTAATGGTTAAAGCCCTTGAGGAACAGATGTAATCTAGCTGACTGCTTGGTCTCTGTAGCCCAGCCTTTGGCTCTATCGCCCACTATCCAATCTGCTACCTGACACCCATCCAGCCTTATTGTTTTTTTTCAGGGTTGATTCTGAAATGGCAAAGATCTCAGCAGGTTCCACCTCATCGGCCATATTAGGAAAGCGCAAGTTGTGACATTTAATAACATTGTGGTCTGTGAGTCATCCAGCATGTGTGGGTGTGTTATTGGGTGTACAGGTGCACGCGTATTTGTGTGTGTGTGTGTGTGTTTGTTTGTTTGTTTGTCTGGAGCAGCTTATCTATTTCGCAGAGGCATCAATCTCAAAACTATCACGGACTGCAGTGTGTCATTCTCCGCTCACATAAGTCATTCTCAATATCTCATTCTAGCCATTCCTAGGATTAATAATTCATTATAACTAAGACTGTGACCAAAATAACAACAACACTGCAAGTTCGACAGGTATCTGGACGAGTAACTCATCTTTTATAGTGTAATAAATGTCGTACCTGTAGAGTTTGAGGGTGACCGTTCCATAGACAGTGGCAAATCCGAGCAGACGAACCCATCGCAGTAGTATACAGCGGAAAACACTCGGCTGGAAGTACAGAATCACCACCTAGAAGATAATTAATATGCATTTATTTTAATATCTGGATATCTATTTATTCAGATAAGAGGATGTTTGATATGAGACCCCTACTGTTTTGATGATCACAAGATGAAAAAGTAGTTTTATTTGATAAATTAAAAACCACTAGAAAAAGAGCAAGTAAGGGGTAATGTATAGTCTAGATGTTACCATAAAAGAACGCCATAACTAAATAATCACAATTTAATAAGCTGCGATAGAAGAAACTAGAAAATCTAATTAACTACATATACTCATTAATTAATCGCTATATATAATAATATTTGCTGAGAAAAGCCCTGTATATATGTACATAATAAAAGCCCTGTATATAACAATGTCTGCAACCTTTTTGTGGCAAAAGAATATCTTCTCACTGTTTTTTAGCATCTCGCGCCATGAGCAGCACATTATGTTCCATTTTGTTATGCTTCACCCAGCTGTCAAATTTCATTGCATTTTTTTAACTGATTATACTAAAATAACATGAAATTAAACACATTAACTTACAAATAAATAAACAAACAAACAAAAAATGACACACTTAAACATCTTTTTATTGTTGAATTCGTATAAGGAACTAATGGACAATTAACATCCTATCAGCAGCTTTTCTCTCTCTCTCTCTCTCTCTCTCTCTCTCTCTCCTGAGGTCACCTGAAGGTGCATAAATCAGAAATTCACTTTTCATTTCTTTGCTCGTCACTCCATCCAGAATTGCATCAAGCCTTAAACCTATTACAAAATGCAAACACTCTCTATGATGTGTCAGTGATGTGCGCTTTCATTGATCTTTCCATCCATCATCCTGATCTGTCATAGTTCTCCAAACAAACCCGTCAGATGCCAAGGAATCTAACTGAGAATTCCAGCACATCACCGCAGTTCCATTGCATCCACAGAGAGAAAGAGAGAGAGAGAGAGACAGACACTAAAGGTGAACTGTAATTGAAGCAGAATCTCACAGCTGTGCCGCCCCCTCTGTCCCCCCCGCGCTGGCCTCCGCTCAATCTCTCTATGTGCAAACAGTGATGCGACGCTCTGTGTGTAATCTAATAACAACAGTCTGCTCACTTCTCAGGAAGCTCTATTATTGGATTGATTATGAAAAAATGATTCCGAGCAGATGAATTGCTCCAGCACGGACTCTTCTGTCTTAATTAAGTTGAGGAAAACTAATGACAGACACCAAGGCACATCCGTAGGGGGGCTCCTGCAGACCCTCACAGCTCTCTAACACACTTCTACAGCTACCACACAAATCTTAGAGGCTGACATGATCGAATAGTTAAGATGCATATCATCAAATATTTATTCTGCTATTTAAAGTCAACATGAGAAGCTGTTCAGCATTGGTAACTCATTTAAGGGCGAGACTATATTTTATCCAATTGAAATTAGATAAAGATAAAGACAACTACTATTTAAAAGTCTTACCACCAAAACATACAACAGGCAAAACATAAATAATTAATTTTTTTGTTTTATATATATATATATAAAGACATGCAGATGAAGATACATTTGTAATGTCAAGCTTTTTTTGTGTGTGTGTAAAATAAACTAGAATAATACGTTTGAATCCTTCAGTTATAGACATTCAGTTGCCCTTTCATAACGGTTATCACAACATAAAAAAGCACAAGATTAACTCTTAAATAAAATACATGGAAGTCATTTTCAAAGCATTGTGTTTTTGTCTTTGATCTCAAGTCTTTCCATTGCATTTACTCGTGTCACCGGCAGATGTCCTCTGTGTTTCGAGCGCAGTGAATCATTTTGTGAAGTAAATGGTTGAACTGATTCAAAGTATGGTTCACTGTTTCAGAAAGCTTTAGTCCTCCCATCAGAACAGCAGCTCCTTATCCATCAATACTATTTTATGAAGCAGTCAAAGAGGTATAACATACCTGGGCTGCTTCCCATGACCATTATAAAATAATCTATTAGCACCAATGGTCTTTACATTGTACTTGGGCGTACGATGTTTTGGGAAACGCAGCCCTGGTCTGGTGCACTAGAATGGTGTAGTTATGGCATCTACTAGCAGGTTCTAACTGCTAATGCTAATCAGTCAAACCTGACCTTGCCAAAATGGTCCACTTTATGCACAGTGTTGGGGGAAACGCATTACAAGTGACACAAGTTATGTAATCAGATTACTTTTTAAGTAACTATTGAAATAACACATTACTTTTAAGCATACAAGAAAATATCTAAGTTACTTTTTCAAATAAGTAATGCCAGTTACTTTGTTGTCCCATATACTGACTGACAGCTCTCCTGTCCGCATGTTGAGAGAAATCGGAAGTGCAGAGGCACTGTGTAAACATGATGGTTATGGTTACTGTACTTCTAGACTAAATGTGAACATGCATTTCTCATCTCACTTGCACAAAAACAGATTCGGTATTCCTCAAAATAAATAAAAACAGTGAAATGCTAACTCAGAATATGATGCACATCTGCAATAATTAAAGGTAAAATGGAAAAATAATAATAATAATAATAAAAAAACATCCTTTAAGCATTATTACCATTGTTTTATCCAATGTCTTTGTTGCTGACTGCTGACCTTCGATGATCCAAATTAACCATAATAATAAGCAAAAATGACTTCAGAAAAACCATATTTGTTTCATTTTTTTTTCTTTTATTGGTGAAGAGTGTTGACCTTTCTTCTCCTGCATCCTATTCTTTACGCAATCCAAAATAGCAGCACTGCTGAAAGGTTTGTTTGACTTGAATTTACATTTCCTGCTGCCGATGGCTTATTCATTTCACTTTAGGTGTATAAGCGCTTTTACATGTGCTCGAAAAATTGAACTTTTTATATTAAAAACAAACAAGTAAGCTCAGCCCAGATGAGAAAAAAGTAACACAAAATTAACGTAACACATGACTTTCAATAAAAAGTATCTAAGTAACACAATAATGTAATGCATTACTTTATTAAAGTAACTTTACCCAACTCTCTTTATGTGTATATTACTGTGATAGATGGTCATTACTCTGTGTAACCAAAGTGTGTTTAGGGTGCCAACATGAAAAAGGGATGTTTCATAAAGGCACAGTGACAAAAATGACTGCACAATTGTAAGGGTCAGAGAGAGGGTGGAGAATGGATGTGGGAAGCTAAACTCAGATAAATGTATTGACCCCTTTAAATGCAATTCTAACATCCAATGGGGCAGGAATGTGTTTAAGATGTAGTGTGTGTGTGTGTGTAATAGCTGCCTAAGATTTTTGGCAGAAGTGTGTGTGTGTTGTGCTTGTCAGGGGAGCATCCAGTCGGCCAGCTCTTAATTAGAACTGGGAGTACCACACGCCTCCAGCAAAACTCTCAACAGTTTTAACCAGCCACTGACAAACCATACAAAACTAACACTTTACACCTCCTCATAAATATCTGATGCAGAGTAAACAGCACTCCTCTCAAAAATGATTTCATTGTCAGCCTAATATTCATTTCAACTAAAGTGACATCTCTGTTGAAACCTGTACCCTGTCAGCAATATATAGAATGTACTACAGGAGTGACTAGAACCGCAGTATTTCAAAGGCCTGTAATGTGTCAAAACGCAATTCATAGCGCAATGCAAGTATGCACAGCATCTCAGCTTTGTTGCAAAGGGAAGCTAGGGTGAGTATTAGCATAAACTGTCATCTTCTACATTTAGTTTCCCTTTTCAGGTCAGCTAATGTGAAGCAGCAGTTTGAAGAGAATCTTGCTGAGCAAGTGAAAGTTAGTTAAACTGTCAACGGATATAATAACTTGAATAACGCATTCGATGTAGTGACACAGAAATATGAAGATAACTCTATGGCCCCATTCAGCAGTGACGTTTGTATCTGTCAGACAGATAAAAGAAAGTGCATTAAATTTGTACAACGGGACAACACACTAACAACACATTGGGCTAGTCTGTAGCTGTGTACTGAAAATATATTTTGAGTATGTTTTTAGGAAACTGCTTTGTTACAATTAAAGACTCAGAATTGAATTCTTGCATAGTGCACATTGTTTTATATACAGTTCTACATACTGAATACTTTCAAATTATATAAAACAGAACACAGTCTGCAACAATACACAGTTTAAACAATAGTATGCTACAAGGTTGTCACATAATATAGACCAGCAGTGTAAAATTTGCATTCTGTCAAAGCGTGTGCAGGATGTAATGATGATCATCGATTTTATACGTTTGTAGCGTCTCGACCAATCTGACACACTAATTTTAATTTGATTTAACAAATAAATTATTCATTAGATTAACAAATCGTCACAGTCCCCTCACTCAATAAACTGGATGCCAGGATTTCTGCTGAACACCAGGCCCTCTGGTCACCATGACAACTAATCCTGATATCACGGTTTTATGACCCCCCAGGAATGTGAGTAGGATAACCCACTCTTTGTCCCCATAGGAAAGACAGAGCAGAAATTGACTTTTCTTTGCTAATTAATTCATAGGAAAACCTTTCTTTGAATGAACACACATATTATTCAGGCCATTGTGTATATTATTGCTGTTTTGTATTAATCTGTTGTATTATAGACTATTTTATTCATGCTTACGATAAACCACTCATTCATATAGGTTTCCATAAAATTCATTCTTTATGCCTCTTTCTGTACTGAGTTAAACTTTAACCCTTTCCTATACCAACTGTATGTGTGTGTGTGTGTGTGTGTGTGTATGTTAGACCAGTTTATGTGTGTATGTAGTATGTTAGACTAGTTTAAGCGTTTATGTAGTTAATAAAACCTTACTTGTATCACACTTGACGTGTTCATTGTTTGCTCATAACCGGAGTCACTAATCATGCAGATTTACGCTACAAGCTTTGTAGAATTGTACAGTAAGAAAGTTATTTCCCTTAACCAGGAAATTAACGTTCTTAGAATTGACAAGACAGTTGACCCTGAGAGGTCAGCTAAATATCTACAGCGGATCTAAAATATGAATAGTTAATTATAACTAGTTATGGTTAGTTATTCATATTTCCTGTCATGAGCTGATTCGTTACACGTTTAATAAAAAATGCATGAGTGTAGTATGAATGCAAACAGTATATACTACAGTACATTTTCCATATTGTCATTGTCATGTTACCTACAGTATTATGTTATGTTAGTTGGTCATTTCTATAAATATTAATTTATGAATATGGCGACTTCTCTTGTTACCTTTTGCGCAACCCATGCTCATTGGTAAAATGTGCCTGTAGTGACATTTCTGCAAAATGATATTACACTGCATCTTGCACAGTTTGTGGCACTATCAAAATGCTATATAATGGCACATAAATCATTATAAGTTTCATTCCAAACAGAAAAACGTGGGTTATTCTAAGTGTGGAAATTAAATGTCCGATGTGTGGTGCTAAAAGGATAACATTTTATCATGTTTGAAAATGACACACCACCTACATTAAACCCTATCCTAAACTGTTAGTGTTAAATGGTTAGTTCACCCAAAAATGAAAATTCTGTCATTAATTACTCACCCTCATGTTGCTCCAAACCCGTTAGACCTTCATCTTCGGAACACAAATTAAAGGGGTCATATGATGCGATTTCAATTTTTCCTTTCTCTTTGGAGTGTTACAAGCTCTTGGTGCATAAAGAAGATCTGTAAAGTTGCAAAGACTAAAGTCTCAAATCCAAAGAGATATTCTTTATAAAAGTTAAGACTCAGCTACGCCTACCTAAAACGGCTCGTTCTAACACGCCCCCACATGTCTACATCACTATGTGGGAAGATTTGCATAACGTCCAAATGTTCACGCAAAGAAAGAAGGCGTAACTTTTATTCTCGCTGTAGTATTGTTGTTGCGGCCGCCATGTCGTGAAGGCACTGTGTGATTCAAAACAGTGATTCTGTCCTAATTCCCTTGCATATTAATGGTGGAGTTCCCTTTAAAATCTTAAATGATTCCCTTTGAGCTAAATTATTGACCTGTTTCCCTTACAAAATTATTAAAGACTCTTAGAACACTAATATGTTGTGTAGGTGTAAACATACAATATACACTCTCAATTAGATCATCCGAATACGAATTCATAGATACTAAACATGGTAGGGTTATATATATGTAAGCTGACAGGAGTGTGTTTGAATTATAAGCCTGCATAACAGTATACAATTTCAAAGACAAAATACACGATGACAATAATATACCCAATGACCTGAAGGATCATGTGTGTTCATTCAAAGAAAGGTTTTCCTATTAATTAATTCGCAAAGAAAAGTCCTTCCCTTGTGGATTTTCCCTATGGGCAAGTAAGCGATTTTCTTCACCTAAATTCCAGGAGGTCGTAAATGTATCGGGTGTCAGGGTTACCATGGAACCAGCGGCCTGTTCGGCTTCCTGGGGTGTTACAGAGTATTTGTTAAATCTAGCTAACAAAATATATATTGTGTGTTTGAGTGGTCCAGACGCTACACAGGACATGGTTTTATGTTTACGTTGCAACGCAACGCGTAAAACGACAGTATAAGTCATTATAATCCATAATTATGTCCCCACTGGATGCAACGAATGCCTCGTTTATAATGGGTTTTCATGTTTTTGAATCATTGCTCCGGCCTGACAGGGCATCATCACAATATGGTAAGGGGCGTAACATTTCCGTCACATGCTTGAGGTATTCGGCCAATTACAACGCACTGGATAGCTAGCCAATCACAGCACACCTCACTTTTTCAGACCGATGAGCTTTGTAAAAATCGATGCGTTTCAGAAAGGCGGGGCATAGAGGAGAAACAATAATGTACAGTATGTGGAAAATAATGTGTTTTTGAACCTTAAACCGCATAAACACATTGCATTACACCAAATACACAAAATAATACTCTTTTTAGCAGCATCATATGACCCCTTTAAGATATTTTTGATGAAATCCGAGAGCTCTCTGAACCTCCATCATAAGACCCTTGATAATGGCAGAGGACTATCCCAGGAGAGAATAAATCGTTGAATAAAGTCGTTATTTTTGTTTTCTTTGCGCACAAAAAAGTATTCTCGTAGCTTTGTAAAATTATGGTTGAACCACTGTTGTCACATGGACCATTTTAACAATGTACTTACTATGTTTCTGTGCCTTGAATGTGGTAGTTCTCTTGCTGTCTATGAAGGGTCTGAAAGCTTTCGAATTTCATAAAAAATATCTTAATTTGTGTTTCAAATATGAACGAAGGTCTTACGGGTTTGGAACGACATGATGGTGAATAATTAATGACAGAATTTTCATTTTTGGGTGAACTATCCCTTTAACAAAAACAAACATGAAAAATGCCTTTGCCGAAGCAAACATGATATTTTAGATAGTTTACCAGACCTTGAGCTCTTTTATTGTGACTTGTGTTTCACAGGACTCATACCTGATTGCTTTGCACAAGTGTAATGCTGTACCAGACGAGCCACCGAGCAAGTTTACTACAACTGAAAAGCCATACATATGTAGCTGGTTATATAATGCAACTTGAAAATGCATTAATTTACAAATAATGCACAATGTTATTAGTGTTTTGAGGTCCTAACATGTCATTGTGCAAGGAACTGTTCTAAAACAAGTCTTTTATAATTAACTTACATTATTTGACCCCCGCAATCATAATTTGTGTGAAAAGTTGTTGGTGTTTTACTGCCTTAGTGTTCATTTCAGCTGGAAACCACAGTGAATTTTTAATGTATATGTAAATGTTTTGGACTTTTGCAAAAATGTAGGTAGAGGCACATTTTTCTAATGTGCCTACTGAATAATAAATCGGATATGCACTTAAGAATCTTGCAAGAAATAATACATCATCCGAGTGTTTTTGCCTACTTTTTCATGATACTGCATATTTGAATGTAACACTAATTTGATACTGCCTACTTCATACAGTAGTGTAAGTAGGATGTGTGGAATATTTAGATGTAGAGAAGTAATCAACAATTGTTTTGTCTTTCAAATCCAGTTTTGTGTAAAAATGTCTTAACATTTAAAAATGTCAAGTGATGAAATTATACTGCTTCAGCTACCAGGGAACATTCTCAGATGTTTTGCTAACATTCTGCCAAAGTTGTTCAAACTTATGAGCAAATATTCATCCAGCACTCTAAAAAAGTTGAGTTAAATACAACCCAGTGCTGGGTGAAATATGGACAAACCCAGGAATTGGGTTGTTTTGACCCAGCGATTGGGTTAAATGTTTTAACCCAACCTTCTGGGTAGTAACCCAACCGCTGGGCAAAACAACCCAATTGCTGGGTTTGTCCATGTTTCACCCAGCATATTTTAGAGTGTAACATTAAAGGAATTTTCATTCAGCGTTATCTGGTCTTTAATAATGTTCTCAAAATGCACAAACATATAACATTTTAGTTGGATGTTTGTTGTGTTTTTTTTATTACTTGTTTTAGAATGTTTAGAGAACATTTAAAAGTAATGTTCCCATAATGTTTGCAAAATTATCAAATGTAATTATTGGGTTGTTTTGCTGGGTTTGTCCCTTTTTAACCCAGCGCTGGGTTATATTTAACCCAGCGTTTTTTAGAGTGTAGCATTCACAACGTTTTTAAACAATGTTTTTAAAACATTTTAAAAAAGGGCATTTTGAATGTTCAGAGAACTTTGATAAATAATGTTTTAAAAATGTAATGGGGACGTTAGCACGATATATAGTAGAAATGTTTGTTAGCAGGGACTTCTGATTTGTCACACTGAAAATTGAAGGTCAAGTAAAGAAAATTGCATTCTGGGATGCATTACAGAAGTGCACTCTGGTAGTATACAGCACACATTTGCAAATAGTAGTAGCTTATCCAAGCGCTCAATACGTATAGAAAATTCACACATTGTGCACAGTATACATACAGAAAAACCAAAATAAAAAAACTATTATCTCCTCCATGCCACTCACAGCTATGCATAATGGACTTTCATTGATGGCCAGTTGAAAGTTGATCCACACGTACATCAGTCAAAGATCAATGAGAATGAATGGAACCTGACCTCTGTGTGTGTGTGATGTGCGTCGGCACCAGAGCCCCATCCAAAACATGAAAGACAAAGAAGAACAAACATCTGAGGCTGCGTAATTATCAGTGTGTTGCAGATGTGCCACAACCCCCCCCCTTTCGGGACCGTTCGTGCTAATCCGATTAGCAGAGGCATTAATGGTCGTCCCACAGCAGTGGAAAAAGATTCAGGCACGTGGTTATTTTGGCTCACTAGCTCTGAGTCAGACGAGGGATGTGGTGCAACTCTGGGGGGGAAAGTCGAGAGGAGGCGACGGAAGTCGACGTTGCCCAGATTGGTGAGGCGAGACTGTATTTTGCATGCTGCAGGGAAGTCTCACCGCACTTGGAGCATTACAAAACACACAGCGCTTCAAGTGGCTGATTCCTCAGAGAGCTTGAGAAGACAAAACGCAGTTGCCGTGGCGAGAGACGATGGAGAGCCAGACGGTAACCAGGTTGAGAAAAAACACGGAGTTATCTAATACTACACGTTAGTGCAGCGATATCACTAAACTTTCATATTTTTCAATTTTATATGATATCTGATCTTGTTATAAATACAGTATGTTAACTCAGTAATGACTTAAAATGTTTTTTGTTTTTTTTCTCGATCAAAATAACTATATTTACATCCAAATAGTCGTTGTTGCCAAGTTGACTCAAAATAAGTACAGTAGCATGATTATAATATTACAGGCACACAAAAACACATTTTATATTATTATCAAAAAACTACATTGAATCCACAGAATTCATATAGTTATAATTATTAAATATTGGAAATATAATGTCTAGCACATCACCGCACCTATTGTAACACTAACACCTTAAAAATACAAAAACAACATTAACAAAAAAAAACAAACAAAAAAAAAAACACCAAAACCTCACTCTTGCGGTGAAGGGTTTTAACTGAATGTCAGGGAAGTACAAAACGAAAAAAGAAAAGAGACAGCTCTGACATTTCCACAGTTTGCCCGGAGCACTCTAAATATTAGTGATGAGAGGAACTTAATGACGAGACCTTCCCTCTTCCCAGAAAAACTGAATCTTAGAGAGAGAGAGCGAGCGAGAGAGGTGCACAGAGGAGCAGCTGACGCATGTCTCGTCTTTGGGGATTTGACAGCGCTCTTATCCATCAGAGAAACATGCTGTTGGGTCACACCTGCTACACAGCACACACAAGCACGGTCAGCACTTACTAATTTTATGTTATTGCATATTCATGAATCAGTACATCTAAACGACCTATAACGGCTCAACAAAAACTATAGCATTGAATTTTAAAGATTTTTTTCTTGCATCACTTGAATGGTTATAATTCAGTTTTTCATGACGCTCAGAATAACAGTGGGTCTTCTTTCTACTGCACCGACTATACAAGACTTGTATGTGTAAATTATCTCTGGTTATGATTGACTAACCACCAGGCGTAGATCTGGACAAAATCATATCCAAGCAATTTTTATATACAATAAGTGTATACACTAGCCTTCAAAAGTTTTGGGTCAGTATACTGTGTTTTTGAGTCTCTTATGATCACCAAGACTACAGTTATTTTATACCAAAAATATAGTAAAAACAGTAATATTGTAAAACATTATTAAAGCAATAAGCCCCAAGAAGCCGTGGTTTACTCAGAGGGCTTGAGAAGACAAAACGCAGTTGCCGTGGCGAGAGACGATGGAGAGCCAGACGGTAACCAGGTTGAGAAAAAACACGGAGTTATCTAATACTACACGTTAGTGCAGCGATATCACTAAACTTTCATATTTTTCAATTTTATATGATATCTGATCTTGTTATAAATACAGTATGTTAACTCAGTAATGACTTAAAATGTTTTTTGTTTTTTTTCTCGATCAAAATAACTATATTTACATCCAAATAGTCGTTGTTGCCAAGTTGACTCAAAATAAGTACAGTAGCATGATTATAATATTACAGGCACACAAAAACACATTTTATATTATTATCAAAAAACTACATTGAATCCACAGAATTCATATAGTTATAATTATTAAATATTGGAAATATAATGTCTAGCACATCACCGCACCTATTGTAACACTAACACCTTAAAAATACAAAAACAACATTAACAAAAAAAAACAAACCAAAAAAAAAACACCAAAACCTCACTCTTGCGGTGAAGGGTTTTAACTGAATGTCAGGGAAGTACAAAACGAAAAAAGAAAAGAGACAGCTCTGACATTTCCACAGTTTGCCCGGAGCACTCTAAATATTAGTGATGAGAGGAACTTAATGACGAGACCTTCCCTCTTCCCAGAAAAACTGAATCTTAGAGAGAGAGAGCGAGCGAGAGAGGTGCACAGAGGAGCAGCTGACGCATGTCTCGTCTTTGGGGATTTGACAGCGCTCTTATCCATCAGAGAAACATGCTGTTGGGTCACACCTGCTACACAGCACACACAAGCACGGTCAGCACTTACTAATTTTATGTTATTGCATATTCATGAATCAGTACATCTAAATGACCTATAACGGCTCAACAAAAACTATAGCATTGAATTTTAAAGATTTTTTTCTTGCATCACTTGAATGGTTATAATTCAGTTTTTCATGACGCTCAGAATAACAGTGGGTCTTCTTTCTACTGCACCGACTATACAAGACTTGTATGTGTAAATTATCTCTGGTTATGATTGACTAACCACCAGGCGTAGATCTGGACAAAATCATATCCAAGCAATTTTTATATACAATAAGTGTATACACTAGCCTTCAAAAGTTTTGGGTCAGTATACTGTGTTTTTGAGTCTCTTATGATCACCAAGACTACAGTTATTTTATACCAAAAATATAGTAAAAACAGTAATATTGTAAAACATTATTAAAGCAATAAGCCCCAAGAAGCCGTGGTTTACAGTGAATTTATAACAGCTAAGGGGCGTTGTTAGGCACGACACGAAAACCCCCTTAGCTGTTATAAATTCTCCATGCTAAGTGCTGGGAATCACGGTGATATTCCTGCTTGGTCAGGAAGATGGGAGGTGGGGGTGAAAGGTTGCATCGGATTTTAAGTACACAAAATTGTCATGAAGGCTATTAGCAACATTTCAATTATGCAATAAGGCCATTCTTATGAATATAGTTACAGCTAAAGTATTTTTCACAATACAACAGGGTCTCAAGTGCCTTATTGTTTTTACAATATATGCTTACAATGCATATAAAACAATTAAGGATTATTGTTTTTAGAACAATAGATTGTTATTTTTATAAATTAAACTGCAGTAATTGATGATAATGTTGTATTTATTCTAAATGTGTGATGCAGTTATGAACAGTTTGCTAAACAGAATTTTTAATGAAATACCTTAGATGTTGATTTACCTACAAAACGCAAGCAAATCTGTAAAACATGATCACAATTTAACTAATATGAAGTAACAAATTCTTAATTTCCCTTGTGCAAAAGTACACATTAACATACTTTAAAAAAATTAGTTGAACCCAATTAAGTGAGACTTCAGAACGTATTTATATATAATTTCATAAGTACTTCTATTGTCTTTGAATTATGGTTAAAATTACTGTTGAATGAGCTGACAAGCATTTATGCTAAACTGAAGTATACCTAAATGTCATTTCTATTGAAACTTGTATGTCATGTATTTAAATATATTTTAAATTACACATTTGTAGTGAAGTTCTAATTTAGTACATTTAAAATTCACTTTAAATGTAGTATCAAATAGCACCACAGAGTTCAAATTATAATTGCTTTAGTTTGTTAAGTCAACAAACAAAAGAAGTGTACTTCTTTAAAGCAGAACATTTGGTTAAGGTGTCCTTGTTACAGTGTAATTACTCATTGTTACATGTAGCGTGTCACAAGGACATCTTAAAATAAAGTGTCCTTTATTTTAAGGTGTCCTTGTTACATGTTATGTGTACTTACTATTATAATAACAATAAATTATGTGTAATTGCATGCAAGTAACCCTAAACCAATCCCTAATCCTAACCCTAACCATATAGTATGTAGTTAATTAATATTACTCAGGACTTAAATGTATAATTACACTGTAACAAGGACACCTTAAAATAAAGTGTAACCAAACATAGTTATAAAATTGTACATTTACATTTAAGTACATTTATTTCATTAATATTATAATATCGGCATGTTTTTCCAGCGAAAAACACAAAAATTATAATTGCTTTAGTTTGTTAAGTCAACAAACAAAAGAAGTGTACTTCTTTAAAGCAGAACATTTGGTTAAGGTGTCCTTGTTACAGTGTAATTACTCGTTGTTACATGTAGCGTGTCACAAGGACATCTTAAAATAAAGTGTCCTTTATTTTAAGGTGTCCTTGTTACATGTTATGTGTACTTACTATTATAATAACAATAAATTATGTGTAATTGCATGCAAGTAACCCTAAACCAATCCCTAATCCTAACCCTAACCATATAGTATGTAGTTAATTAATATTACTCAGGACTTAAATGTATAATTACACTGTAACAAGGACACCTTAAAATAAAGTGTAACCAAACATAGTTATAAAATTGTACATTTACATTTAAGTACATTTATTTCATTAATATTATAATATCGGCATGTTTTTCCAGCGAAAAACACAACCAAGACTATCTTCTTTTGTATTTGATAGAAAAGCAAGTCATATTAGGATGAATAGATGAAGCTGAATAAATGATGAGAGTATTTCTGGGTGAACTAGTCCTTTAAAAGCAGAAAAATAAAGACACATTTCCCCGGTGAAACTGTGTGAGAGGTACTGTCATGCCGTCCGGCTCATCTGTGTCTGTGGCACTAGCCTCTGGAGTGTAAACCTGAGAACAGTGTGTTCCTCATCCCTCACGCAACATCCACACAAAAACACACACACTCCTCTTCAAAGCTCACATGGGCATTCACTCACACACACTTCATTACACCTCTTCAGGGGCTCCATCTACTCACAAGCCGACGCCAAAAAAGCATTTATTATTTACCTTTACATAATAGTCCTGGAAGATTTATCTTAATGCCTCACGCTTGCATTTCTTTTATTTTTTTGTGAGTTTCAACCCGCCTGCAGCTCCCTTTTTTCTTCGTCATTCTCAAAGAAAGCACCCCATTACGTAATATTGTCGTTTTCTCTGCACATCTTTGATTCTTTGTGTAAGACGAAGAGAAAGAAGCAGAGTAGGAGTGGACCTGTCAAAGAGTGTTTGATCACATGCTCTCCCCCAAACACACAACCGCACACACACTCTCAAAGCGCCAAGGCAGAGATTGATAATACTGCAGTCAATCACAACGGCCGAGGAATTCACACAGCCGACGCCATCAGACTCATGTGGTGGAATTCAGAGAAACCCTATTAGTGCTGTCAGTCAAAACTCACACAAACAGCCGTGATAGGCAGAGGAATACAGGAAACAGATAGTGGCAGTCAGGAAGTGCACAACACAAAGGCGAGGGGCAACGTGAATAGAAATAGTACTAATAATACTAATAATAGTACTTGTACAGTATCTGCAGTATTCAATATGTATACTGTGTAAATTATTTCTGTATGCATGGAATACCTGGATGACTTGCTACAAAATATGTAGTGTACAACCACAGCAATCTATGCTGAGTACTGAAACAGTGCAAGTCATCTTAATCTTTATTTCCATTGAGATGAATGAATCAAAAGTACTGTATCAAAGAATATTTATATTTTTAAATATCTTTTTTTTACTGACTGATGACACCTCAAGGTACTTTAAAAATGTAACAAAACTAACAAATTAACTAAATAAATAACGTCATTAGCATACTCTGAAAAAAATGTTACCTTCTAAAATAACTTTGTATTCAAGTCAAATATGTTATTTAACATTACAGAACCTATATGCATTCATTTATAAAAACAAAAATGATTAGTTCAGCCATGAAACTCTATTTGTGCTTTAATTGGTTCATTCAATTCAATGTTCTCAGCCAATCGGATTCACATACTAATTACTGTGTGCTATATATAACCCAGACGTATGCTTCGTAGGCCATGTCTGCGCGCAATGCATATCCTCCTATTAGCCCACCACCTCCCCAGCACCACCTGCCTAGATCTGCTAAGGGGGGATCTTTCTCTCTCTCTAGCAGCAGCAGCAGAATGTTCCTTTTATTTTATGATCTGAGCATTTAGCTGAAGCAAGTTTACTTGCTCCGCAGCAGCAGCAGTGTAGCAGATCTAGGCCGCCAAGACCAAACGTATGCACATTCTATTTTACATTAATAAAGATTTATCAATCCTTTCTGAGAGTTGTCATGACTGAACTATTTTTATCTTAAATCAGTTATAAATAGTGCTTTAAGTTGACATTTGCAGGTTACCAATTTTTACTGTGTAGTAAAATATAAAATACTATGCAATTTAAGGGGGTCTGAATACTTTCCGTACCCACTGTATATTATGTGCTAATTGGGGGCTGAGCCCCCCTAAAATGAAAATCCTAGAATCGCCACTGGTAACCTGTCTAGAGACCATGTTAATTGTCACGCCATGGACTTTTCTGTGTGCCTTTAGATCTAGTTTTCCCTTGTGTTTTCCTATTCCCATATTTGGTCTTCATGTTCCTGCTCCCTGATTGTTTCCAATTTGATTCCAGGTGTGTCCCGTCTTCCCCTGATTAAGTTGTGTACTTAAGGAGTGTTTTGTTCAGAGTTCTTTGTCCAGTATTGAACATCTATCCCTGTGTCCTACGTGTGCTTTCCTTGGTGTAAATAAAGTCTGTTGTTATTCTGGATTCTCCCTTGTCTCCTCGCTCTGACACAGTAGGCATACCGTGACAGAATACTGCACCAAAACAGTGAGCAGCGCCTCTTCCCCTTGTGTTTTTTTTCGTTTTAGAAAGTGTTTTTGTTTTCCCGTTTGTTTCTCCCCGCATCATGGAAATCGCCACTCGATTCATCGCCATAGCCCGTAAGGATCTCCCCGTCATCGAGTATGCCTGGGAGTTCGGCGGGCTCGCTGCGGCGACAGCTTTTGATGACGCCATGCTCAACTCTCTGTTCAGGATCGGGGCCAATTGCTATCGCCCCGTGGACCTCCCAGACACCACAGGACTGAGCTGGAGGGAAGGGATCCTACGGTGTCTGGAGAGCGTCCAGCCCCGATCCAGAACCAGCCCGCCGGCCGTTCCTCAGTCAAGACCGCCGTTAAGCAAGCTGGCCGTTCCTCAGTCAAGTCCGCCGGCGACGGCTCTCTCCAGCCCACCGGCCGCGCCGATGTCCCGCCTGCGGGCCACTGCATTCTCAAGCCCGCTGGCCACCCTATTCACCCGTAATCAGAAAAGGAGGAAGAGGAGAAATGGATGGCTCAGGCCCCTCTTCCTTGCCCGAGTGCGCCCAGCCAGAGAGCTCGCTCCAGAGTGGGCTCCAGCCCCCAAATCCAGCCCAGTGAGGGCTCCAGTTCCCATGTCGAGCCCAAGGAGGGCTCCAGTCCCCGAGTGTAGCCCAGGGAGGGCCACTGTTCCCGAGTTAGGCCTACGGAGGGACTCTAAAGACGATATTCTCCCAAAGGATTTTTTTGGCGGGGGTAGTATGGGTTCGTCCGTAGTGGCCGGGCCAAGTGGAGCGGCCAAGGCCACGGAGGCCGTCCAGCCATGGCCTTCTGAGTTCCCTGTTCCACCATGGCTCCCCGAGACCCCTGTTCCACCATGGCCTCCTGAACTGTCTGCTCCGCCATGGCTTCCTGAACTGTCTGATCCGCCATGGCCTCCTGAACTGTCTGATCTGCCATGCCCCTCCGAGCTGCCTGCTCCGCCATGGCGCCCTAGACTCCCTGCTCCGCCATGGCCTCCGCCTTGGCTTCCTGAACTGTCTGATCCGCCATGGCCTCCTGAACTGTCTGATCTGCCATGCCCCTCCGAGCTGCCTGCCCCGCCATGGCGCCCTAGACTCCCTGCTCCGCCATGGCTTCCTAGTCTGCCTGCTCCGCCATGGTGCCGGAGCCAGTACTGCCTTGGAGGCGTCCCTGTTCCCGCCTAAGCCTGTCCTGAGGGATCTCCAAGGCGCCCACCCTCCCACCCCTTTGTAGCGTCTGGACCACTCCAACACACAATATATATTTTGT
>NW_015505277.1:799396-801344 GCF_001515645.1 Sinocyclocheilus grahami | reverse complement strand
TGGTTAATTATTCATATTTCCCCATGAGCTGATCCGCTACACCTTTGATGTTATATGGGCGAGGACGTGCCTTCCGGAGGGGGGTGTTATGTTATGTCATGGACTTTTCTGTGTGCCTTTAGATCTAGTTTTCCCTTGTGTTTTCCTTTTCCCATATTTGGTCTTCCTGTTCCTGCTCCCTGATTGTTTCCCATTTGATTCCAGGTGTGTCTTGTCTTCCCCTGATTAAGTTGTGTACTTAAGGAGTGTTTTGTTCAGAGTTGTTTGCCCGGTATTGATCGTCTATCCCCATGTCCTACGTGTGCTTTCCTTGGTGTTAATAAAGTCTTTTGTTATTCTGGATTCTCCCTTGTCTCGTCTCCCCACACCGACGCAGTAGGCACACTGTGACATTAATATCATATTACGTTTTGGTACTTTTAAGTTCATGTACTCCAAGGTATCCTAAAACATGGCATTACCATGTTACCCTTTGTGTAAAGCACATAATTGATTATAATGTTAACTGTAGTTTTTATGTAGTTTTACACTTAAAATTAATATATTTTATTATATATTTTCATTTTGCTAAATTGGAACTCATTACAAATGTGTAATTATATTTAAATTATATTTATTATAATTATATTTAAATACACAAAGTTTCAATAGAAATTACATTAAAGTTTATTTTATCTTCCCATCAATCCTTGTTAGTACATTTGACACAACTTCTTAACCATAAATCAAAGACAATACACGTGTTTATAAAATTATACATAAAGATATACTACTTAAGTGAGTCTAACTACATTGAATATAATAAATTTTTGTTCAATTGAAATTGACATGCAGTTAAGTGTCTAAAAACATTTAAGAACATTATTTCTGTAATAAGTACTATTTTTAAAAGTATGTAACACTGTACTTCTTTTTCACAAGGGACTCTTTAGTATATTTTTTGTTAACTGACCTCACTTCCACCATTCCGTACATGTCTTCTGAAAATAAATCTACGAATGTTCTGTACTGAGGACGTCTCTAACGGGTTCAGGAATGAATGCTGGGCAGTGATGCTGAGATAGCATGACTCAATCTCTCAAGCGTTCTCGCCTCATCAAGGCAGCACTTTCACAATGTGCTTTAATAAAGAACTTCCGTTTCCATGGAGCGGCATGGCTCCAACAGCTGGGCTGTGAAAGCTCGAGCAGATGAGATGACGTCCGAAGCCCTCTATGCAGCTGAATGCTGTTATTTATTACAGTCATGCATGATCATTAGCTGGCGTGTTCCTCATCTCCACCCCCACACCAATCTCCAGGCACTTGGTAACAAAGGCCATGGATCATGCCGTTGAATTGCTCAAACTGACGCTAAATGCTTCCATGCAAATTTTGATGCATGATTCAGAAGTTCCACCATCTTGGGTTTGCAATTTAGCATTTCCATGAATTGGACACAAAATATGACTTGAAGAGCTTAAATAACTTTTCTTCAATAAATGCCAGTGAAAGGATAACCTCGGCTAGTCATGCAAATTTTTTATAATTATTGAAATTCTTGTTTTTATTTTTACATAATAGCAGAGTAGATACAGGAAAGTAGGTGGCTTTTTATTTATTTATTTATTTCTATTGTCAGTACAGTCTTGTTTGGGTCATTTTCTTTTCATGAATGAATATACATTTTATAAAATTAACAAAAATGGGAAAAGATTAGCCTAAGTTGGGACCGTTTTGTAGTTATTGACAAATTAATATTTCCCATAAATTAAAGAAGATATTTGATTGTTGTTTCCTTCTTGTAATAACTTGGCCAAAATGATTGAATACTTGAATCTGGCAAATGTAGTGAACACTATAATGTGCAAATGAGAAAATTGTGAAAATGCAATGCATTTATCCATCATGCTGTACAAAGAATCCAATTAATGTCAATTTTTACTTTAGATGTCACATTTATTTATTGT
>NW_015505277.1:797000-797643 GCF_001515645.1 Sinocyclocheilus grahami | reverse complement strand
AATTTTTTGGTGAACTATCCCTTTAAGAAAGTAAATAGGGTCCATTGTTAATTCATGGAAAGTTACAAAGAGGCTAACTACTGTAACAAGATACTTCAGATTGTCATGGGTCACGCAGAAAGTCATTTTACAGCAATAACAACAGCTTGTCTGAGACGTGAGTGGTGCTAGCCTTTTCGAGGCTTAGCTAACATTAATCTGAATGGTGATAATGTGAACAGGCAGCTTTGGAATGATAACGTCATCCATTTTCATTCTTTCACAGCTCATCTCATTCTTTTCTCTCTTCTCATCCCATTTGGTTTGTAATCTGTGAGAATGTCTGTGTGGACATGTCTAGTTTAGGTGTGGGGAGTAGTTTGCTCCCCTCTTCCCGCATTCAGGGGAAGGAATAGGAGGTAATGGCTAGTGTTGTGTCCCCTGAGTCTTGAGGCGTGTAAATTACATCTAGTTTGGCCCCCACGGAGTCAAGAGTTCTCTCTCCGTCAGAGCCATGCACTGTTCCCTTCCCCGTCATCACCAAATCCACTGAGATATTTCTGATAACATTAGGTTAATAGGGATGTGACCTGTGCTTTGTGTGGGAGAGAGAGAAAAAACATATATATAAAAAAACAGACTTTTGAGCACCAGCGTGAAGTCT
>NW_015505277.1:753519-796990 GCF_001515645.1 Sinocyclocheilus grahami | reverse complement strand
CAATTAATGTCAATTTTTACTTTAGATGTCACATTTATTTATTGTGTGTTTGAGTAATTGATTGACTAAATGATTGATTGGGAGAATCGTCATAATCGTTGTATAATTAACTGTTAAATACAGAAGGTCAAGACATTTAATGAAATGTTTGATGTGTTTAAATCTTTAGCTACTTTTCAAGTGGAGGTTCATTTTAATGTTATATAAAATAAATATGTCTCAGCAAATTGTGCTTCTTACAACATTAAAAAAAAAAGTAATGGGACATGACAGTGGCCCATATTCATGACGGACCATTTGATAAGCGTCTAAACCACAAAGTGTACAATAGAGGTGTTTAGAATAACTAATAAATGTATTTTATTATTGGTAGACAAATGTTATTGGTTTGTTGCTCGAAAGCGTGACTGATAAAGCTGAATAAGGCAGATATCAATGAGACAGACAGCTCAAGGTCAGAACACAGACCATCTGCTTATTGATCCTGGATTAGTTTTCGTGGAAACCCACATATATTCCAAGAAATTGCCTTATGGTCTTGAAGACATGGTAAGAAGTGTGTGTAGGTGCATATTATAGCATGATTAATAATGCAAGAGGTTCCTGTCTTTCAGAGAAGCAGAAGAAACATCGTAAACATTTGCTTTTTATGTGTGAACATAATGCTAGCCAATCCATTCAATCAATCATTGGGGAGATTCTTGTGTAGCTGCATTCAAAGGTCCTATATTGAGTGATCTAATACCTTTTTCCTAGCAGTGACCTTATGCCATCCATCCTTGACCCTTGGGAAGCTTCTATGGTCTCATATACCAGATGGACTAATGCAAGATTAGAGAGAGCGTGCACCTTTTCCCCAAACACCACAAATAATTGAGCACCAGCAGAGGTCATTCCTGGAGCAGGTCTAATTAAGGATGGAGATGGAGCGTGGAGACTGGTGGTTTCTGGTCCATGAAGGCGAGAACACAACCTCACCAGGTGTGTTTGTATGTGTGACTCAAGAAACGCTTGTGCAATAGCATGCTGTAAGTTTGACAGTGCACAGTGAGAAAAGTCTGGCCTACACATTTGGATATATTTGAATATCTTCGGTAGTTTGATTTTTAATTGATTTGGTTGTATTTCTAATGATAAAAGTTTTTTTTTTAATCTTTCAAAATAAGATGATAAATCTTAAATTAAAGGGATAGTTCACCCAAAATTGAAAAATCCTGTCCTTAATTATTCACCCTCATGTCATTCCAAACCTGTAAGACCTTCGTTCATCTTCAGAACACAAATTAAGATATTTTTAATGAAATCCGAGAGCTTTCTGACCCTGCATAGACAGCAAGGGAACTGACACATTCAAGGCCCAGAAAGGTAGTAAAGGACATCATTAAAATAGTCTTTGACAACAATGGTTCAACCGTAATTGTATGAAGCTACGAGAATACGTTTTATGCACAAAGAAAACTAAAATAACGACTTTACTCAACAATTTCTTCTCTTCCGAGTCAGTCGACTCATGTTCACGAGAGTACAAAGCCGCATGTGTCAGGAGCCTGCTGCGCCTTGTTTACAAGCAGAAGAAGACGCATGCTGTAAATAAAACATGTCTTCGAAAACGTCTAAGATTTTGACGTTAATAGGGATGTGACCTGTGCTTTGTGTGGGAGAGAGAGAAAAAACATATATATAAAAAAACAGACTTTTGAGCACCAGCGTGAAGTCTGGTTTACACTGCAGCTTATTCCAGCCAAGAACCACATGCTTAGACAGGAAGTGGCTAAGCATGCCACCTATATTGAGTGACACCCCCCCCCCCACAATATATATACTGATGCTCAAGAAGGCAACATGGTGCATTAAGAGCTGGCGTGTGTAAACTTTTTTAATTGGATGAATAGGGTAAATAAGAATCGCCAATTTCTGTTTACATTAATTGCCTGCTTACATTAATGTTTAAATGAAATAAATGACATTAAAATTTAAAGTAATCACTTTGGTAATCCAAAATGCTTGTCAGATATAGCTGTAATTTGATTACCACCCATTTAAAATGTAACTTTAATGAAATACTCCTATTTTGTTTTTTTAAATACGTAATTTAGTTACATGTATTCCGTTACTCCCCAACCCTGCCCTAAGGCCATCCAAGATGTACATGAGAATTTTAGCATTACATCACTTGCTCACCAATGGATGCACTGCAGTAAACAAGTGCCATCAGAATGAGAGTCCTAACAGCTGAACGGCACCCATTCACTGCAGATGATCCATTGGTGAGCAAGTGATTCTATTCAACATTTTTACAAATCTGTTGTGCTGAAGAATCAAACTCATCCACATCTTGGATGGCCTGAGGGCATTTTATTTTGTAATTACAAATATAAGTGTCCTAAAAATTACATTCAGTTCACAGACTTTTGAAGAATATAATTTCTGTAATAAGTGCTCCTTTTAAAAGTTTGCTAAAGTGTACTTCTTTTTTCGCAGGGGTCGGTAACATAATGCGGAAAATTGGTTTAAGATTGTGAAGCCAGGTGCACAGACAGGAGAACGACGGGTGTTCTGTGAGCCACTTAATCCACAGAAAGGCAGTGACATGGACCGACCAAAAGCATAAGGCCACACCCCATCCTGTGCTGGTCAAAACGCACCAGCGCACAGCAGTGTGTTTGTCATTAGCCTCCCGATGGGCTGGGCTCCAGTGTCAGGATGGCAGCAGGCCATTTGAACAAGGAGGTGAAAGAAGTGGACAACTGGAGAGGGAGGAGGAATAAAAGGTAGAGACTGCTGGTGGAAAAGAAAGAGGGCCTAAGGTGAAGACTGTACCTATGAGGGATCCACGCTCTCAACACAGATTGATGGAGGGTGGAAATTCTCAGCATGGAGGGAATGTGTGTAAATCGTATGAGGGACTTGAGGCACAAAGGAAGAATCCCATCCCAATGGAAATAAATGAGAGAGATGCTTGAAAATGGGGGGACCTGCAGTAGCTCCCGCCATGATTTTAGAATGGCAAGTATTACAGGAGTAGATTACCCCAAAAACTAACATTCTTTAATTATTTACTCATACTTGTTCCATTACAAACCAGTATGTTGTTGTTTTCAGTGCAACACAAAATGAGAATTTTTGAAGAATCTATTCACAGCACTTTTTCCAAATAAACTGTCCTGCAGCTAAGACCCCATTTCCAGTAGTTCTCAATTTCTGGCTAAATAATGCAACTATGCTAATTATGGAATACCATCATTTTGGCCCACAGTAATCAGAAAAATGTTACAAATTATTCTAATGGGATCATGTAGCGCTGCGAAAAATAGTTAATGAATACACTCTAAAAATGACCTGTTGCCACACCTTAAATAAATGCATGGTTGCAATTTAAAATTTCTAATTTAATAATTTCATTAAACCTTTTAACTTGCAAACATTATTTTGTTGAGTTCAGTTGACATAATAATGTTGAACATTACATTGCAACTTCATATTGTGCATAATTTAAACACAAATTTCTAAGTGTAATTGTATGTGTTTTTCAGTAAAAGGGAAATACCTGTTAGTGTTTAATGCTGTTATGTTTGACATTTTAAAGAGTTTATGCTAATGCTAGAGACAAGTACAATTTTACTTGTTCATTACATATACATGCTTAATAAGTTACATTTAGCATGTGCTATGATAGCTGTGGATTCGAACTGAAAAAAGATATTATAAATTGATTCTAGGCCCACAAATACCTGGAGCAACTTAAAAATGTGTTTAGGTTACAAATTATTAAGTACTTCTAACTCAATGTAGTTTGTTGGTTGAACACAATTTCATTAGAAGTTGTCATACATCACACACACACACAAAAAAAGGATGCAAACTGTTGCGTTAATTAATTAATTAATTAATTTATTTATTTGAGCTAACATTTACTATCCGGTCTCATGGCAAATACGTACCCGGGGGCATATTTTTGCAAGATGCGAAATACGTACCAATAAGTACATATCACTGCAGTTTCCAAAAAAAATGAACACTAGAGGCAGTAAAACTCCGACACCTTTTAAATTATTTTCACACAGAGTATGATTTACAGAGTTTCGATTAATAAAGCGTAATTTTCACACAATTACTTGAAGAGTATTGTCACGAATCCGGTCCGTGGGCTTCAGGCCGATTGCCACTAGAGGTTATTCTCCCATTACATTGACTCACACCACACAGACTGTTACACATCACCCTGGACTGCATTTCCCATCAACCATTGCACTGATTACACACACACAGCTGAATGCACTGATCACACACAGCTGAATCCAATCAGACATGCTACATAAGCCATGGACTTCCGCTTTCTCACTGCCGAGTATTGTCTAGCGTTTTTCACTCTCCAAGTGTTAGCTGCCTTATTGAGCCATTCCATGTTTATGTCCTGTTTGGTCTCTAGTATTGTTCTGCGTTTTCCACTCTCCTAGTGTTAGCTGCTATATGGAGCCTGTTTATTGTCTTAGTTTTGTCTTTTTCATAGTTCCTAGTTTAGTTTAGTCTAGTCTTGCCTTGCCTGTTTTCCCGTGTATATATCGCTGTTTTTGGATTGCCCTGTCATTTTGCCGTTTGGACTCTGTTTGCCCATGCCTGGACCTTTTCCTGTGTTCCTGGATTTATCCCTCTAGTCTCGCCCTTTTGATTTGATTGTTCGACCCTGTCTGTGTTTCTGACCTCTCTGCTTTAAATAAAGCTTGCACTTGGATCCGCACGTCTCAAGTCTCATCAGCCCCGTTACAAGTATTATGTTGTGACTTCAAAACATTTTTAATATGCTGGGAGATTTGAAAACTGATGCTTTTGATTGTTAGCAGCGCACATATCCAGCTTCGTATCGATGGGTTTTCATAGACGATAGGTTTGTTCGGTAGCTCACGGAGTACGGAGACATACTTGAGAGGCGAGGAGCTCCGGTTCGAATCCCGTGCTACTACGGTTCATCAAAACATTTCTAATCTGCATATAAGGAAGTTAAAATGGCACGGTTGCATCAAAAAATGTGTTTTATATCAGTTTTGCATTTGTTAAGATTATCGGGTAGGTTTAGGGTTGGGTTTGGTGTAGGGCATATTTCCAACACTACAGAGCATTAACTTTTAGCGACAGTCCCCGGATATTTGAATTCTGAATCGCCGCAATACGTACCTGAAGAAGCGTTATAAAAACACAGCAATACGTACCTATATCAACGTAATAAAAACGTGCCAGGGTTGACATATTGAACCCATGTTTTAGCGCCACTCAGTGGACATTTCTCTTTGAAACTGCGGCGAAACATGCAGTAAGGTACGTAAAAACGGTGTTGCAGAAATGTACGCAGAGGTACGTATTTTTATGAGACTGGGTTGAACATTTAGAATTTATTTAAACTCTGAATGTTGAAAACAGATTGTCTGTATTTTATCTCTTTCCCTGGCATTGACAAGATTTTTCAGCATTTATGACACAACGCTTCCCTGCCATTGACAAGTTAGTACAGCAATCTGTGTTTTCACTGCTAGGGGGCGCTGTTCTGAACAAATCTTCTGAAATACACTTGAAAGAGATGATCTGTGTAAACCAGAAGGATCATGATCATGATCACCAAAAATTCAACAGCATCTGAATCAACATATCGTAAATTGCCAATTACGGATTTTACCGATAAAGATAGCTAGGTTGGACCACAATGCCCGATACCGATTAATCAACCTATAGTTTTTTTTAATGGATACTGAACGAAAACTAAATTAGTGCTTTACTATTTTTAATCGTGATTAATCTTTCTGTGTACATACTATATGTCTGTGTACTGTGTATATTTATTATGTATATATAAATACACACACATCCATGTATAAATTTAAGAAAAATATGTTATGTTTATATATAAAATATATTTATATATAAAATAAATTATATGAATATAAATATTTTCTAAATATATACTGTATGTGTGTGCCTTTATATATACCCATAATAAATATACACAGTACACACACATATATTATGTTCAAAAAAACTTGTATTTATTTATTACTGATTTATTTATTTATTATTATATATATAATTTTTATATAATTTTATTCCAGCTAGTTTAACGTTTTGTTTAACTTGATGTATTAAAACAATTAAAATGGAAATGATAAATGAATAAAAACTATATAAACATAAAAACAATAACTTATAAAAATGCCACAAAATGACTAAAACTTTAACTACAATTTAAATGAAATTGAATACTGATGATACTAATATAACACTTTTTTTGTGTGCAAGAAATCCATTAAAAATTAAACAATTACACACTATCTGGACTTTTCTTTTACTCTACCCAAGGAAAAAAAATGAATGTTAATTTAGAATTTCAAAAATGTTCATCATATCAGATGTGTATTCAAGTCACTGTCTGTATGAATTACATTTTTTATGTATTTTTGAATAACTAACCTTACTAAACCTAATCACCCAAGAAGTCAGATATGAGATACATATCAGATTTAGAAACACATTTGCAAGTGGCCAAAATCATATGATAAAAAAAATCATAAACTGGTACTTTTCTAAAGGTAAAAAAACAAACAAACAGATAAAGGCATTTGTTTTCTATGCACAGGGAATTACGGTCACACAAAGAGCGATTAAATGGCTAAAATGCTCCTCCACCATCATTCCAACTTCATCTCAAAGATTATTACTTTCCAGGACCTTGTATGTGATAATTGCTTTAATTACAAACCTCTAAATCAGTTCACTTTAATTACATTTACACTTCCATGTTAAGACAAGCCCACAGCTTCATGTGTATGCCACTAAACTGCAATTACTGTGAGCCAAAAGGCTTTGCTGAACAAAGCAACCGACGACATCGGTCTAAATCAATACTTCATCGACACATGGACAGCAGAGACTGTCCATCAATTAAATATCTCAGCCCTTATTTTATCCTACATTGCTTCAGTGCATATTTTGCTCCATGTGCAATGCCAACATCTGTATCATTCTATAATGCCAATGCCTTTGCAAATGTGACTTTTGCTGTATTTTATGTTCCTGGATCAACAAGCTGAGCTCTAACAAAAATCCGTAACATCAGTGAATGCAGCATTGATGTAAATCCTGTAAACTGACTTTTCTCCATGTAAAAAGTCCCTTCTTATTCTTACACATATCATGCATAAATTACCAGATTTAACAGCATTAAATGATCATGACAGGAGTCCATAGAGCTAAACTCAAAATGATCCCAGAGCATTTCTTTAATGCTTAAATTAGTGCCATTAAAAAGACATTCTCCATCTAATGGCAATATTCCATTGCACTACAAGTCTAAGGATATTAGTCACCAAAGTGCCATTCATTTTAACACCCCTAAAGTAATAAAGTACGTAATAAAAATGACTGTGGTCATGAAAGCTTACCGGAAAGTACAGGAGGAGCGCTCCAAACAAGATGGCCTCTAACAGGATGAGTCCTGATGCTCTGATACTCTGAAACACATAAAAAACAACATCACATTGGAAAACCTCTCTCTTTAAACTATTCTCTTGCTAGAAATGGGTCAGTGGAAAGCCATTCATTTGTGACTACTGCATAACTTATCCCTTTGTGCACAAATGCATTCTCCTAGGACTATTCTAATGTGTTTATAGGAGTTGATTCATCTTTGTTCTTTTCAGACTGATGCCTTGCCCTAGAACAACCCTGCTCTGTTTAATATTCGCTCAACATTAACTTGATTTCATTTTAATCCACATGTGATTGACAGGCAATCATAACGCCAAATCCACCATCTTGCCTGACAAACAGATCAGTCAGGAGAGTAGATTCACTTCGGTGGACTTAAACTTGAAAAATGGTGTGTATTGACACGGTTGAAATAAAATACGTTATGATGTTCATTCCTGTTTACTTCGTGCTTTACGTAAATATGGAAAGACAATTGGTTCACGTGTGTCTTGTAGGGTTGGGCGATGCCTATAAAATTGGCATCGGATGATGTCTACAGTGAAACATTGCGGTGGACGATGACATCGGCGGGGGCGAGCGGGGGGAGGGGTGTGGGCGAAGAGTTAGGGGGTGTGCCCGAAGCGTGAATCCTTCCTTATAAGGGAAAACACGATTCCTAACACATGGAATACTATAGAACCACTGATCTATAATAGAGATTTATTATATATAGATCAGTCTATAGAACTCATTATAATCAGTGATGCTGTCTACACTGGATGCGGCGTGCCATGACAAATCCCCGACAGTAAACTGCTGCCGCGTTCTATTTATGACGTGCTGACACAAATTTCAAATGATTTTCAACGGTCGCTTTGTCGCATCCAGTGTAGACAGACTTTAGCTGATGCGGCGCGGCACGACATGATAACTGTCGCGTCCGGTGTAGACACGGTGTAACGGTTGCCTGTTACATTACAGTACATACAATTTCACTTACCACATAAAGAGAGTAAGGAGAGATGACTGAGGATGATGGCGAATGATTTGCAGATAATCTTGTAAAATGTGTGGCAAGTACTCCCGCTCCATAGTATAAACAGAGTACATGCGATCATGAATCTTGAAAGTGAAAGGGGAACTAAAAGTGATCTTGCATTCAAAAGCACGATGCCAGTTTCAATGCCAGGTATAATAGCGGCTCCCTGATGCCGAAATATATATGTAGTATAATAACCAATTATATTACTGCGAGGAAAAATATTGAAATATATACGGTATTTTCCTCCCATCTCGTATTTATTCCCTTTAGGGGTTCTGCCTACATGTCATTTTCTTTTCGAACACGGTATTGGGATGCAGGGGGAATGGGGGGGGGGATCACGATGCCGGCTCAACATCGTGATGTCTATCAGCCATAGGCGATGGACGATGGCATCGTCTATCGGCCCAACCCTACTGTCTTGTCTGTCGGAGTTTTGTATTTTTTACTGTATGAGAACATGGTGTGTAGTGTGGGAGAGGCATGGCTTGTTGAACAAAGCAACGGTAACTAAGGAGGGCGGGTTTTTGTGAAGGGTCAATTGACCAATCACTGTATTGCCAAGTTCAAGCGGCACACGTGAACCGATCGTCATTTCAAAGCATGAAATGTACATGAATGAACATCAGAACTTATTTTATTTCAACCACGGAAAGACGGCAATACACAATATCTTTCCAGTTTAGGTCCACCGACATTAATCTACTCTCCTGTCTGATTTGTTTGCCGAGCAAGATGGCGGATTCGGCGCTATGATTGGTCAGATTGACTGCCAATCAAGCTCTTTGTGAGTGGTCAACTGCAATTGTTAGTGAAGGTTGCACTAAAATGTCGCAATGACAAAAATTACAGTGAATACTGCACTAAATTAAAAGTTCAAAAGTTACAAATAAGTTACAATATTGATGCTTTAACCCTCTATGGTCCAGTGTAATTGATAAATGCTATCTCAGGGGAGGAAAACTCAAATGTGAAAAGTGGTCACATTACCCACAGGTGTCCATTTTCTTTATTATTAATTAGCCTAATTTACTATTATTTTTTCTCTGTGTGTGGCACTGTGGCTTGTATATGTCATTTGGGCAGCTGGCTCAGGTATGTCTCCTTTAAAGCAGAGAAAATGAGAATTCCATTAAGAGGCAACAGGTGAGCTGTCAAATGCTTTCTGAAATCAAACGGCCAATAGAAAGCACTTGACAGCGTGAGCTGAAACAGAGCAAAATTTCTAATCCTAACTCTGTCGCTTTCATTTAGACTTCTCCAGCATTTATGGATCTCTTTCAGGCAGCGCCCAGACGGAGTATGCTTCCAGAGTAAATTAAAATGCTGGCACTATCAAAACTGAGTGCCCTACATATCGACAGCCTAAACGGCGCCTCACTGCAGGGATTAATGAACCTTCCTCGCAGTCAGTGTGAATCCAGTCTACTATTACTCAGGCCACAGTCTGCATGTCTGCTCAAGCTGAGACAGTAGCATTTGTGGCATACACTTCTGAAATACTCTCTATATACATTAATAATGTCCTAATTATAGTAAGCTGTCCGGATTTTTAATCTGTACAGACTCCTCCTGAGAAAGAAAAAAAATCCTAATGAACCTATAAGGAGAGACAATCATGAGTTTGGACATGATATTAACTGACATCATTGAAGAGAAGGTCAATGTTAAACTACAAGTTGAACTGAATCGTGCTGGCATTTGCCATAAGTGACAGCTAAAAATAAAACAAAATTAGGAATAAAATGTTACAAATCTTAAAAGTTCAATTAACCCAAAATTTAAATTCGGTGCTTGCTTGACATGCGAGAACCAATGAGGTTCTTTCTTGTGTGTCAAGCAAGTCCGTTTGAGCTAAACTAAAGCTTGAGAATTAATTGGCATACCCCTTACATATGATACAATGGAAAACACCATGACACTGCAGATGAATAAGATCTATCTGTGAAGAACAGCTAGACACAGATAGATCTCCCTTTCCTTTCCTAAAGTAATAGTTTGCAGCAAATAACACCTCTTTTTCCTTCCTCTGTAATTCCTCTGCAGTTTTTGTCTCTTTCCCTCTAATGGTGCAATCCATTCATTTAGTCTCCCGGAACTCCATTCTCTCTGTCCTTTATCAACCTTGTTTGAGTCTCAGCCTGTTTCTGCTCTAAATATCTCCTTAATTAACTAATATAAGCTTAAAATATACCATTTCTTATCTCCTTGGCATGCTGCCTAACATTTTGAAGTAAAATCAATGTCCAAAGTGACAACCTACAGTGATTAGTATATTGTACTTTTGCAATTGTTGAATTTAATTACACATTCAACAGAGCAGAGTTGACAGATGGAAACAAAGATATTGAAACATGAAGAAAACCCAGGCTCACTGCAAATATGTGCCTCTAACTGCATTTTTGCAAATCTCCAAAAACGTACCTATACTGTATGTACAATTCACTGCGGTTTACATCTGAAATGAACACTAGAGGAAGTAAAATGCCAACAATTTGTATCCCTTGTCACAAAATAATTTTGATTACAAAGGCAGATTATCAATTAAGTAAGACTTGTTTTCACGTGGTTCCTTGCACAATATTATATCCTAACGAAAGGAAAAAAAAGCTTTTGCTAGTGATTTAATTTGATTTGAAACTAAACTTGTTTTTGTTAATTACTATCGATTAGGTATCGAATAGGTGGAACATTATTTTCAAACGCAGTGAAGTTTTTAGCACCATTCACCGAATATTTCATTTCTTTTGGATACATTTTAACACGCTTTTGGTGCCACTCAATGGACTTTTCACTTTGAATGTGTCGCAAAGCGTGCAAGCAACAAAAAATCATTTTGCTGAAATGTAGCCACAAGCATGTATTTCCAATAAACCTGGTTTGCACAATATAGATTACACTTGCAACTCTAATGTATCTCAAAACCATCTGCTTTCTAATTTAACAGGGAATAAAATGTCACTACCTAACACTCGGTATTCAAGTGACTAATTGTAATGTAACTCAGCATGGAAACACCCCGGTGTCAATAAGAACAGGATGTGCTTCACGGAAACAATTGCCATCTTAATTAGCTCCCTCCGGCAGCACACGCTCACCTTGTTCCTGCGGAAATGGTAGAGCAGCACCATACTGATGAAATCCATGAGCATGCACAAGCCCTGAAAGGAGAGCACTGCCATACGCAGGGCGCCTTCACCCCGGGCCACACAGGGCGCGTCGTCCTTGCAGAAAGCACAGCCTTCTTGGCAGGGCAGACAGTAGCTGGAACTTTCTGGAACATCCCTGTGATGTGGCAAACTCTCCTTGCCCTTCCCAGTTGCTTTCCCTGGAAAACAAATCAAATAATATTACATTATGCTCATTTAAACAACTCTGCATTACATTTGCATACATTATAATCACACCCACAAAAAAGTGCAAACAATCGTGAAATTAGCAGCACAGACGTGACATTTAAAGCGGTCCAGCCCACCCTCCCCTCCAGTGATTGGTGGTCTCATCAGTAGGCAACTCACGCCGTTTCATGTGCTAGCCAGGGTGGATGGGTGTGTACACACCATCTGGGCAGTCACTTTGATGCACCAGTTGTTTCTGCCTCAGTTACAAATCTCACATCTTTTCATGATGACAATTTCATGGTATTCAATAGTTTTACTTTTTTGATTTCTTAGTGAGATATCACTAAGAAATCAAAATATTGAAAATTTAAAATAAAAAACGTATTTGCTGTTTAATGGCAGTCAGTGATTACCCACACTGCAAGATAATACACTGTAGAACAACTAGTTAGTGGCACCAGTAGGTGACAACAGTGGGATTTTAATGGTGAATTGTATAATGTTTCCTATGCTACAATATGTTGCAAGGTCATGAGTTTGAATCCTTATGCATGAACAGAAAAAGTGTATACCATGAATACAGTGTAAGTTGATTTAGATAAAGAGGTCTGCCAAATTTAAATGTACAAAAATATATGTGACCCTGGACCACAAAACAAGTCTTAAGTCGCTGGGGTATATTTGTAGCAATAGCCAAAAATACATTGCATGGGTAAAAAAATGATAGATTTTTTCTTTTATGCCAAAAATCATTAGGATATTAAGTAAAGATCATGTTCCATGAAGATATTTTGTAAATTTCCTACTGTAAATATATCAAAACTTAATTTTTGATTAGTAATATGCATTGCTAAGGACTTCATTTGGATAACTTTAAAGGCGATTTTCTCAATATTTAGATTTTTTTGCACCCTCAGATTCCAGATATTCATATACATGTATCTCGGCCAAATATTGTCCTATCCTAACAAAGCATACATCAATAGAAAGCTTATTTATTCAGCTTTCAGATGATGTATAAATCTCAATTTTGAAAAACTGACACTTAAGACTGGTTTTGTGGTCCAGGGTCACATATTTTCTACTATCTCAAACCATTTTGCACCCACTCTCAATCATTACAATCAAACAGGTCACTTGTGAATAATGACACTCACTTACAGGCTGCAGGTTTGCTGTCAGCCCAATATACAGTAGTTATTATCTGCTTCATTCTTTAATAGCAGACTTTTTATATTAAATTCACTATTAAAACTGTTATTGATTGTTTATAACAACAGGATTCTTAAGAAGAATTTGCAGAGCAGTAGGTGCTACACACAAAGATTGACAGAATTTTATTATATCCTAAATTGTATTCTTATATTGTGAGTTCCTCAAACCTGGTGTGAACTCTCTTCATGACCTAAGTTTAAATGTGTACAAGGATGACTAAGTAGGCTGTGTTGAAGAAAAAGAGTAGAAGACTTTGAATATAGTGCTCAAGTTGTATGGACTGCATTCATGATATTTCTGTTGTGCTTTTTATATACTTATCTTTAGGGCTTTTCACACTGCACTTTTTCTTGGGTTACTGTCATTCTAAATCCAGCTTTTAACCTTGGGTAAAGAAACATTTCACACTTGCAGTTTAGTAGTGGGGACTTTTCACCCGAGGTTATGAAACCCTCTTAATCCTCTTATCTTGTGACTCATATTCACATGTTTTAGATGGTCACAGAATCTCTGCACATTGTGTAAACAGTTGTTTCAGCATTTGAGGGGAAACATGTCAAATGGGGAAGGAAAACAAGTTAATTGGAGTTAAGAAGAGACTGTTTTATTGTTACCTTTGTAGTCTGAAAAGTCCGTAAAGGAAAAAAAAACAATATATAATATGAGGATGTGCAGTGCTAGAGCAGTTATGTAAACAGGTTGCATGCTGCGTTTGTTCATTCAAAGGCACTGACAGTGCAAATATGAAAGTTAAGTTACAGGGATAATCTGCAATATATACCAAGGATTAATGGTCAACTCTGAGTAAATTATGAGAAGTGTGAAACGTGACATAACATAACCCAGAATTCTGTTTACCTGTGATTTAGAATCTCCCAGGGTTAACTATTTCAAGTGCAAAAGCCTTTTTTTGTGTGTGTTTCACGAAAAAACAAAACAAAGTCATACAGGTTTGGAACAACATGAGGGCCTGACTTTTCATTTTAGGTGACCTGTTCCTTTAACGTTATCTTACTATGATATATGGAATAAAAATCTAACTGATGGCATGAGAAATAGATAGATAGATAGATAGATAGATAGATAGATAGATAGATAGATAGATAGATAGATAGATAGATAGATAGATAGATAGATAGATAGACACACACAAAATATTGCATTCTTAACATAAACCGGGATAGTGAAGGCCTGTAAGACATCAACATTATTTATCCAGAAAAATAGTTTTACAATCTGTTCTTAAAGCAGATAAAAGTTTCTGACTTTCACCACAACTACAAACTCATAGCAAAACTATTCAGTGCTCCAGGCCAATTTGAATAGTCTTACATAGCCAGAATTCTTAGAGCATAATGCCAGCCTCACAGTGCAAACAAACAATGGAAAATAAATTAACCTCTGTGTATAAAGTAACAGTTTTGAGAGGGTAGTATAAAATATTAAAAATTAAAACAAATTAGAATTGGATAATGTTGTGTTCAGAGAGGTGTGAAGGAGGGCTGGAAGGAGAGCCCTGTGGGTGTCAACTGTGCTGGGGTGGGGCCCCTACTGAGGGCCAGATACTGCCAGCATACTGTTGGTCACATGTCTCTCTCTCTCTCTCTTCTTGCTTCTGCAAGTTTTTGTAGTGTTCATTGTGGGAAAACCCTAGAGTGACAGGGGTTTCTGTGCAGAGAACTAATTCATTAAAGGGTTAGTTCACCCAAAAATGAAAATTAGCCCGTGTTTTACTCACGTTCAAAGCATCCTAGGTGTATGTGACTTTCTTCTTTCAGATGAATCCAATCGGAAGGGCTTCCGCATATGACAGTCAGCGGAAGTGAGAAAAAAAAGTGTTTACTACGTTTGAAATATGGATATGTATCTTACAAAACTGCATTGGATTCGCTACAGGAGGCCTTTATTCACCCCCCGGAGCCATGTGAGGGACGTTTTATTACAGATGCACACACTTTATTTCACGTCTTCTGAACTGTTGACAACCAACACCTGCTTACCCCCATTGAAAGGCTTGGAGGGGCCAGGATAATTTTTAATATAAGTCCCATTGGATTCATCTGAAAGAAGAATGTCACATACACCTAAGGATGCTTCGAGGGTGAGTAAAACACAGGCTAATTTTCATTTTTGGATGAAATAACCCTTTAAACATAAGGGGTGTGGTCTTGTAGTGCTCCAATGAGATTAGAGGCAAATTACATCATGTATGCTAAGTGCTCAAAAACTTTGTTGTGCATGTCTGAGAGGGTAGAGTAAAATATTTATACAAGATATTGCATCTAAACTGCACAGCGGTTAAAAACTGAAACTCTGGAATTTAAAATATAATTTAAACTAGAAAGCACTGAATAAAGGAATAAAGAAGCCAACTGAATAAAGAAGCCAATAAAGCAAAAGAGACACATCAAATGCTACAGCATTTGGAAATCCATAACTTTTCAGACAAGTTATGGTAATAATATAATTTGTAGTAAAACACTTTATTACATTACAAAAAAAATTTTTTTTTTTTAAAGCAAATTAAAATAGACTATATATACCAGCCAAAAAGACCACAAACACACAGAGCCAAATAGAGAAATTACATATCAGTCTGGAAAAATTCAGCTACGCATGACTGCCACCAAATATAGGCTATTAGTGTGTGTGTGTGTGTGTGTGTGTGGACGTATAGATGGATAAACATATGGACAGACAGAATATCAATAACATTTTCATGAGAATGTGGTTGCAGCCTAATTATGAACATCTAACATACATTTTGTTCATAAAGTTCATATCTTGTTCTGTCAATATGCTCAGCATAGCACTTACTACAGTACAATATAAAAACATCTGCTATAAGAAATGTAATGAAGATTGCCTGAAATTACATTTTTTCTTCTAAAACAATACACATACACTACTCCATAACATTTTAACATACAACTTACTTTTAAAGCCATTGACTGCAACTCTGCTTGGATGATAAAAGCCGCTTTTGCAGTGACATTTATACTTGTCCAGCACAAATCCATGACCTGGGATGGGCAAACACTGTGGAAAAAAGAGAGAGAATGGAAATATCAAAACTGTACCTTCAGGAGGCAAGAAAATATACCTTGGAAAAAGAGTTTTTTTTTCATCTCCAAATAAATATATACACTGAAAATGAATGAATGATGTAGGAATTTTTTAGGTCTCTCCAGAGATGCTCAATTGGGTTTAAGTCAGGGCTCTGGCTGGGCCATTCAAGAACAGTCACAGAAGTAAAAAAAAAACACATTTATGCAGCATGTTTGTATATGATTCAATATAGAGGTTAAAGGTTAGATTCAGTAAAGAATAACTCAATGTTACTTGCGGTTTCTTTGTAATCATTTGTGAAATTTACTAGCAATTTCTAAGTGAAAAGAGTTTCAAATGTAATTCCTACATCATTCATTCATTTTCAGTGTATATATTTATTTGGAGATGAAAAAAAAAACTCTTGATGTTGCGTTAAATATGTTTTTGCACATTTTATAAAAGGATGAATATATTCTTCTAAAATAAATAAATTAATAAACAATGGGAAACATCATTTTTTAAAAGTTGCACATGAGGTTTAAAACCAAATATGTGACCCTGGACCACAAAACCAGTCTTAAGTAGAATGGGTATATTTGTAGAAATAGCCAAAAATAAATGTATGGGTCAAAATTATAGATTTTTTTTATGACAAAAATCATTAGGATATTAAGTAAAGATAATGTTCCATGAAGATATTTTGTAAATGTCCTACTGTAAATATATTAAAACTTAATTTGTGATTAGTAATATGCATTGCTAAGAACTTCATTTGGATAACTTTAAAGGCGATTTTCTCAACATTTAGATTTTTTTGCACCCTCAGATTCCACTGTTCCACTGATTCCACAAAGGACTATCTCGGCCAAATATGGTCTTATCCTAACAAACCATACATCAATGGAAAGCTTATTTATTCAGCCTTCAGATGGTGTATGTAAATTTCAAATGGACCTTTATGACTGGTTTTGTGGTCCAGGATCACAGTACCTATAGCAAGATGAGATATTGCAGTACTAAATATAGTACATACTAGTGATATTACTAAAACATACTTTTATCGCAAAGTTCCAAACCAAATCTAGCGTGTACTAACAATATGCAATATTAATGTCAGTAATAATATAATACTAGCTATATTCACACTAGAAAATACTATTTTAATGGTTAAAAAAGTTTCAAATCAAATATAGTACCTAGAATTATGCAATATTGCTATCGGTAATAAAAAAGTAACTACAAGAGATATTCATACTACAGCATACTTTTTCAACAAAGTAAGTTTCAAACCATATACAGTACCTACTGGCGACATGCCATTTCAGACGTAGCTAGAGTGTTATTTTTCAGTTAATATGCTTTTGTAGCTGCCTCTGCAAGCAATACACAGCAAGACAGCTCTGGTTTGGAACAGAGCGAAAATTCAGAGCTATATAGCTTGTACTTTATTGCTTAATTATAGGATCTACACAGCTTCTTCTCTGTCAATAAAGACAAAGGACTAACTTTCTACTAATAGCAAAGAGCCACTAGGGAGGCTGGGCTGCCGACTCTAGAGCTGCAAGCTGTTCAGCAGGTTCAATATAAGAGCGGTGTGAGTTTGACTGAACTGATTTAAACAGTCCTCTGATATATAATATTCAAACAAGTACAGTTTTGGCACAGATTTCCTCGCGTGTGCCAAGACATAATTAATATCTGAATTAAAGACAGACTCATTTGCTGAATTCAAAAAGAAAATTAATTTAGTATCTAGAGGTTTCCTTCATGAAACAATAAGTCAAAAGCGGGAGTGTGTAATCATAATCCTCAGTATTTCAGGCCTGAGTGTTTCGTGACTGCAGTCCAGGGCCCAAAGCAGACATGTTGACCCCAGCTCAATACCGATCCACTCCAGCACACACTTAACAAGCTATGAAGGGCCAAAGCCTTCATATTTGAGCAGAACAGTAGCAACATCAGCCTTAATGAAGCACAGAATGGTAGAACACTTACACAAATCCATCTTTAGAGAGAAGAGGGCTCCATTTCTGTCTTTCATGCTTCTATAGGATCAGGGTTTGAAGACAGATAGCCACAGGAGAATGGCCAGAGAGCATTATGAGCTCACAGCTAAATTATAAATATATAAATTACAAGTCATTTTCAGCAGCATGTTTTCAAAAGGCTATATTGGCAGTAACAGTAAAATATTGTTGGCACACTGTAGCATAAACGAGTGTTTTAATGACCTAAGTTCACTCAGTATGCAGTAAACAGAAGGGAGTTATCTGGAGTGAGAAGTTTGTTGATGATGCACAGTGAGAAATCAAATTTTATTTCTGGTTCTGTTTGCACCTGTAATTAGCAATGCGTGTTCTTAGAAAAAATATAAGTTACTTAATATACTGTATATATATATATATATATATACATATATACACACACATACAGGTTTTAAGTCAGAGTCAAAGTCAGAGTCAAAACAAAAGCTGAACAACTGTTCACTGGTTTGCCATTAATCTGGTTATTGTTGTTATGACTGTCCTAAATATTTAGAATTTACATGTATTCTCCACTTAGCCATCACATTGTGAGCTATGGCTTTTATCCTTAGCCAGGCCGAGATCAAGCATATCTTGACTTCCAGTAAAGAGACAGCAACACTCCCAATATTATTCATTGTGTACTCCAGGAACTGACCCCTTGAGCTTCAGTCAATTCCTGCAATAAAAGCTTCAGGAATCACACAACTGATAATAGCTTCTGCCCGAAATGAGAGAAACAGACTCTGGCCCACACTGAGAGGAAGGGACAGGATCTTCTGATAGAGCGCGAGCTGATGCAATGAGTATTGAGCAGGTGAGAGCTTCAGCTGGGAACACTCTATCCTAATTAAAGCCAGACAGACACATCGTAGACAGAGACACTGGCAGATCTAAGCCGCTGGGAGGACACAGGATGAATTCAGTAGCTCTACACACCTTCACGCTTTTCACTTTTAATCAGAGTGAGAAAGTTAGAAACATTTGAAAGACCATTTGATTGACTAAGACTAGGGATATAGGGATTGGTTTAGATAAAGGAGCTCCGTCTCCACTAGGGCTGCCCTGACCAAAGATTTTCCTAGTCAACTATTAATCATTCATTTAGTCGACTAGTCACACGTTTATGATATTTAATATGTTATAATATTTACTGCTCTGTGCATTCAGAGTGCAGTGGGACACGAGCATCTTCATGTCTTCTCCTGATGTTCCAAAGCAGCTGACACTTGTTGTAAAAGCTCCGAAATGCTAATTTTATCTTTCACGTGTGCAAGACAACTCTTTCCACGCCATTGATGGAATTTTCACTGTTATACAGTAGGAGATGCTATTATAAATCTTCTGAAAGAGTGCTGAATGTCTGGATCAAAACATGGTAAAGACAAAGCAGAAACAAGAGATTGCATATGTAAGCAGATGAATATGTAAAATAACGCGATCATCAAACATTAAACAGCATATAAATCAAAACGGCCAAATGTTATTGAATTAAATGTCGACGAAGTGGTATAGGACTGTGGAAGTTTTGGGAGAACTGTTGGAAGTGATACCATCTATGTTCTGATCATTGTTCTGAATCTGATCTGAAAATAGTCTTAAAAATAGCCAAAAATGCAATTTTCTCAGACTTTGTTCAATTTTTGTATGAAACTTTCCCACATTCAAGTGTTGATAAAAAAATAATGCATGAAGCTAGATTAAAATGGCAAAAGCTCTGTTCTTTTGTTTGACATATTACATGTTCAGATATTCATATAACAAAATATTCTTGGGGCCATGAAAGTTTTGTGAAAATGATGAAAAATGCTGGAGGTGACGGGCAACTTTTTTTCAAAAAGAAGAAAAAAAAAACATTGGCAGAGAAAGAGTTGTTATGGCAATATTTAATATTCCAGAGAACTGCCAGAGAAAGTGAAATTAAATTACCAGTATGTGTGTGTGTGTGTGTGTGTGTGTACACTTGTTTATGCTACATTGTGGGGACCAAATGTCCCCACAAGAGTAGTAAAACCTGAAATTTTTTCACATTGTGGGGACCGGCCTGCAGTCCCCACGAGGGAAAAAACAATATTAAAACTAGTAAATAATGTTTACCTGAAAGTGTAGCAATGCAAACAGGTTTTCTGTAAGGGGTAGGTTTAAGGTTAGGGTTTGGTTAGGGAATAGAAAATACTGTATCATTTGGTTGTAGCGTCTGGACCACTCAAACACACAATATATATTTTGTTAGCTAGATTTAACAAATACTCTGTAACACCCCAGGAAGCCGAACAGGCCCCTGGTTCCATGGCAACCCTGACACCCGATACAGTTACGACCTCCTGGAATTTAGGTGAAGAAAATCGCTTCCTTGCCCATAAGGAAAATCCACAAGGGAAGGACTTTTCTTTGCTAATTAATTAATAGGAAAACCTTTCTTTGAATGAACACACATGATCCTTCAGGTCATTGAGTATATTATTGTCATCGTGTATATTTTCAGTGTCCCTGTAATTCAAAAGGCTTATAAATAATTCAGAATTAGTTTTTTTTTAATCTAAAAATGCAAAAAGTTTCCTGTGAGGGGTAGGTTTAGGGGTAGGGTTGGTGTAGGGCAATAGAAAATACGGTTTGTACAGTATAAAAACCATTACACCTATGGAGAGTCCCCATAAACCATGAAAACAACACCCTGTGTGTGTGTATGTGTGCGCGCGTGTGTGTGTGCGCAAAATGTGCTATATAAATGAACTTGACGTGCATTACCAAAGTCTAACAAGCAGAAACTTGGAAAATAGGTTTGACCAGATTGCAAAACACAATACGAAGCCGAAATATAGCTTAAATTTATGGACTCACGTACCTCTCTAATTCAGCACAAATGTTTATATGGTTGCAATATAACATTTAATTGCTTACCTTATATTTCTTTTGTAAACAGAGCTTTGTACTAAAATTGTGCTGTAATATTCACCTAAAACAGAATGTACATATAAGGGCAGTGGCTATTTGCACTAAGTGTAAATAGCAATAAATGCAATAGTGCAATAGTGCAAATAGCGATAGATTCTATTTACACTATGTTAAATTAGCAGGATTTTCTGCTATTTATACTACTTATTGCAAATGTGGCAATTATCTGCACCTCAATAGTGTAGTACATTATAAAAGAGTATGTGTAATGAGGATTCAGTGACGTTGGGATCCATGTGCAGCTTTATTAACAATAGACAGGCGGAGTTCAGTCGACAGCATACAGGGGTAAAGTAGGCAAGGCAGAATCGTAACCAGAGTCCATGCAAAGGGGTCGAGGCTGGCGGCAGACAGAGGAGAGAGTAATTCCAAACACAGAGCAAGATCAAAGAGGCGGGCAGCGAACAATCAAGACAGGTCTAAACAATCCAGGTAGGCAACAGGTAATCAAACAAGGTATAAACGCTCAGAAATGTCAGCAGTAGCAAAACAAGACTTCGCAAAGAGGGTAAGGCAGACACTGCTTATATAGTCATGGTAATGATCAGCACCTGTGCAAGTAATCAAAGTCAGGCATGGGATGATGGGAAATGAAGTCCTAAGGAACAGTTAGTACTCCGGTGAGGGTTCCCTCTGGTGGGGATCGGAGGGAGCCACGGAGGCTTGATTTGTGACAGTATGCAATAATAACGTATTGAGTGTAAATTATCATTTTAATTCGAATTATTAAATGGATAGCCCTAGTCTTCACTGATGTCCATATGCACAAATTTATCCATCTTTTTCCTGAAAAACCAATGGTAGCCACCATGAGGATTCTCTACTTACGATGTACTTAATTTTTAAAAACTGTACTTGCAGTGTACTTAAAGAGAGTAAAGAGACGGTTTATTACACACTTAAGTACAGTTTTAAAAAGTGCACTTTGTAAGTTAACCGCTAGTGTATTATAATGATTTTATGTTTATTAGGGTTTTAATAGGTTTACATATTTTCTTAGTTCATTGTATCCCATCTTTGATTTGCATCAGTGTATATTTTTTTATGTATATTATTTCAGCAATAACTACTCTTTTTAAAAGTAGCCTATGCTATATTTTACTTCTTTTTTAACAAAGGATGTTTAGTATACTCTCTCCTTTACCTTTTTGATCTGATTTCCAAATACCTTTTTTCTTTGTATCAATTGGCAATGTGATTCACAATGTTAATGTGATTCATCTCACAGCAAGCTGGTTTGGCTCAAGCTTAGTACATAACTGAATAATATTTTGAAATGCCTATGGATCAAATTAATGGGAAATATAGAGGCTGCTGATAAAAATGGGCAGTCAGTCACTGATGTTTGTCTGTGCCATCTGAAATGGCCATGCTATGCCAAAACTAATAGAGTAAACAAAATATCTTTACAACAGTGACCCGCAGCTTGCAGAGGTGAAATCGATCTAACTTTCCAGCCATAAATCACAGTGATCCTCAGACATCCACCAGTTTCTTGCATGCTCTCCCTGTTTCTCGCTTTCTCTTTTAGTCTTTTTGTGAATGTCAAAGGCACAGTTGTGGCAGCTGTCAGTCAGTGTGTGTGTGTGTGTGTGTGTGTGTGTGTGTCTGTGTGACAGGCTAATTGGCCCAGTGACACTGCTCACACTCAGAGCTAGAGGTTTTTAATGGCGGCGTCACACTGTCTTGCCAGGAGGTCCATCTGCGTACACATGCCTGTGTCCCTGCAAACAACTCGACCAATAATAGGACTCCAACTGCACTGATGTCTGACACTCTTTTATCTTCCATACTGTATATGATCCTTACTCCAGAAGCATATTAAAAGTTTATTGAACAATGTGGGTCAACTAAGTTATACCAACACAAAATTCGGTTACACTTTACTTGAAGGGGCGTGCATAAGACTGACATGACACCTTCAGAATCATGACATGACACCTACATAATCATGACATGACACATGTCATGAATATGAAGGTTTTTTATGCATGTTTATGATGTCACGGTTCATGGGTCCGGACGGTCTTTCAACACAGTGCTTGAAGGGATTCTCAGTGGAGCTCTGATTCTGACCAGGACCCGAGGATTATCACCTTGTGTCTCCGTTATTGTGATTACTAAATAAACCTTACCTTTGCACTCGCACTTGGATCCTGACTCTTCTCTGCCGTGACATATGACAACTGTCATTACGTGTAATTCGCTCAGTTATGTAATTTTTAATGCAAAGATGACATTGTTTGAGATGTCTTTGTTATGGGCTATGGTTAGGGGTAAGGGTAGGGGTAGGGTTAGGTCAAATAATGTCATATTTGCATTAAAAATGACATAACTGAGCGAATGACACTTAATGGCAGTTGTCATAAACATGCATAAAACCTCCTTCATATTCATGACATGTGTCATGTCATGATTATGAAGGTGCCATGTCAGTCTTATGCACACCCCTTCAAGTAAAGTGTTACCCAAAATTCCACTATTGGATGAAAATGTAGCCAGAACCATAGATCAGTGCGATCCTGCCCAAATTAACTAAATAAAAGAACAGTTTTACATATCTAACTTGACTAAAATTACACTTACACATATGCTTCTGTCCAAAGTGATTTAAGGTGCAACCACATTATTTACTGTCATTTGAATACATTTTCATGATTGAAAGAGTCTTTACGAATCTGCACAATCTGGACTTTTGTATGAGGCAAAAATTTCACTTTAGCTTTAAATTGGTGGCTCAGATTTGTCGTATTGACCAACAGAAAGCTGCTAGTGCTATGTTATACTGTTTGAGCTACAGGAACGTAGCTAAAGTTTTCTGAACAAAAGAACAAGCATGACTGATGTTTGATACATTGTGAAAATGTATTTGGTTTTGTGAAAATTATGTTACTAAGGAAATATTAACTGTTATCAGCAATGAAACATAACACTTACATTGCCAGACCTGAAAAAAATCCTGACATCAAACAAACTATGTAAAAAAAAAAATGGACTAACAGTGTATTTACACTTGTAATTCTGCTCTCTTGCTTCTTTTGGTCCAGACCAAAAAAGAAAATGATACATTTAGTCCTGGTTTGATTAGCATTCACACATTGTCATTTTTAACAGAGAACCTAAAGAAGATACCAATTAAAAAGCCTGATTGGATGGCTTTTAACTCTTTCCCAGCCAGCGTTTTTTTTTTTTTTTAGAAAGTTGTCAGCCACTGCCAGCATTTTTTATAATTTTCACAAAAGTTGAATGGCCCCCAGAATATTTTGATGTATGAATATTTGAATATGCAACATGCCAAACATGCAATATGCCAAAATAAAGAACAGAACCTCTGCTTTTAAGCAAAAATAAATAAATAAACACTTGAATGTGAGTCAGTTTCATGAAAAAAGCAATATTTTGAACAAAAAGCTGAGAAAATCTTTTTTTTTTTTCTTCAAAGATTATGTCTGGATCAGATTCAGAACTATGATCAGAACATAGATGCTGTAGATTGCCTCCATCAACAGATCCAATGCTTGCACAGTTCTAAACAACTTACTGGTTCATCATTTCATTCGATACGTTCGATATAATTTCAAACGAACGTTAGGTAGTTTTGATTTATATGCTGTTTAATCTTGATGATCGCTTTTTTTTTACATATTCATCTGCTTACAAAAGCATTTGCTTATTTCCAGACTTTCAATATCAGAAAATGCGTAATAGCATCTCCTACTGTACACCTGTGAAAACATGGAAAGCTGGAAAATTCCATCAACGGTGGAGAAGCACTGTCTCATAAATGACGGAAAATTCCATCAATGGCGGGGAAAGAGTTAAGATATATGTTTTGTGAACTTACTGAACATCCAAAAATGGAACACCCAAAAAATCCAAATGCTGTGTGCTGGACTTGTTACGCTTGTGTGACATATGTACAAATTATGGTATTTTCGCGAAGACCTTATAAAATTTGTGAAGAATTCAAAATAACGGTTCTTTTGTATGGTCACATCAGGCCATCACATTATGTTTTTGGCTCGTTTAGATGCATTCATCTATCAGTCGAACTGCACCAAAGTTCGTTTGGAAGTGGACCAAGATTTCCATAAAAGGCTGCTTGTTTGGTGTGCACCAAGGTTCGGATGGCAGCGCTCACACTAATTGAATTAACCACACAAACAAAGCAATTGCACCAGTTATCTTGTGACATCACATCCTGTTTTGGTTCATTTAGATGTCTTTGGTCTCTGTTGCATTCATATATCAGTTGAATCCGCACCAAAGTTTGTTTGGAAGTGGACCAAGATTCCCTTAAAAGGCTGCTTGTTTGGTGTGCACCAAGGTTTAGATGGAAGCATTAACACTTATTCAAAGGAACCATACTAACAGAGCAATCGCACCAGAGTTTAAGCGAAACAAACCTTCCAAGTGTAAACGCCCGGCCCTAGGTTTCATTAACTATCTCTTCATTTATTATACCCATAGCAGGTTGCTTTAATTAGCTTTGCATTGTTTGTTTGACAACTTTTATGCTCTCTCACATGCAGAAATTGGAGAATATGCCAGCATAAGCAAACAGCTCTACCTCAAATTGGCCTGGGAGTAGAGAAACAATAACGCTGTGGTGTGGATCTATTTTTGTGACGGTCTAAACCAGCAGGAGGGCCTTTGAAAGTGCTTCTAAACATAGAACAGCAGCACGCAGCCCATCACTCCTGCTTCTGCGGGCCGACAGATCCAGGAACAGAGTAAAGCAGACACGTGCAGCGGGACGGAGGGGTTGGCCAGCATGTGGGGTCAAACGCTGGCCGTACCGAGAGACAATGTGTGCTGAGATCTGGCCTCAGATCAGCTCTGGAGCTAATGCGAGTCCTCGGGTGGGCTCTACAGCAGCTGAGGGTGAGAATCAAAACAACTAAATCTATCTGCTCCATATGCTTATGTCTAGCAGCTTCCAGGATGATATTGTAAACAAAAGGTGCATCGCAACAAGGAAATAGAGCTCTGGGTGTCTTCCTACAGCTTCCCTAGTCTGCGCAGCATGTTTCTGTCTGCTCATTAAGTCTCTGTGGCGTCGATGAGTGGATTTTCAGTGTTTTCTCCTATTTCAGCTTAATAGGTAGAGGCAGCTACAGTATAAGTAAGCCATCTACAGGTTGATTCCCCTGAAAAGTGTAAACACTGTCTCCGTGGTGCATTCAAAATATCTCGATCAACCCAATATCTCAAACTGGCAACACTTTAACTGTTTAACTGTACTGACACTATCGGATGAGAACAAAAGAATATCCCTTAAAGACCAACTCTTGTGTTTTGGATGAACTAATTCTGCCTTAGTGTCACCTGATGATGTGCCTAAAAAAGGAAGTGTATTTCTAGCCACACGTATTTAAATCTTCAAGTCATTTCCCAGTTAAATCATAGTCAGATTAATTCTCTATGCACCCAAGCACTGCTACACCGGGGGCCGTACAGACACGACTGGAGGCTACACTTTAACAAAGACACATCCTCTGCCTGTCTGACAAACATCATTAGGCAGGAATAGCTCGTCTTCTTTAATTGCAGCATCAGGCCACAGCTGGGATGACCCTGTATTTGGGTCGTGAGGGGGTCAGTATTTCACTGAAAAATGCTGTTAATTGTTTGGGATTATTATCAGGTCAGAGCATAATGTCACAGAGATTTCATCAATACTAAAATGAGGCATAATATACTGAGTGTGTTGTCCAGAAATTGACTGAAACGTAGAGTTACAAGCAATAATCAAGTACTTATTTTGAGGCATTTGTACTATTACAAATGAGTTATTTTATTTAAGCAAGCAAGCAAATAAAAAAATAAACCATGAAAAAAATATTTAGTCATTAATGAAGTTTAATAAACTTGACTCAAGTGTGGTCGATAAATGTCTATATTCAAATGTTAAACAACTTTAACCACATAAACTGATTTTAGGTTTTAGGATCAATGTTTTATTGTGACATCAGGATTGCCCTGAAGAAATATACATAATTAACATAATTTAAGACTGCAAACAGAATTGTAACATGGTGTGATAGTTCACATACTTAAAGGAATGGAAGTTCACCCAAAAAAAAAAATTTGCTTAAAATGTACTCAACCTCAGACTATCCAAGATGTAGATGAATTTGTCTCTTCATTGAACAGATTTTGGAGAAATGTAGCATTACATCACTTGCTCATCAATGGATGCTCTGCAGTGAATGGGTGCCGTCAGAATGAGAGTCCAAACAGCTGATAAAAAACATCACAATAATCCACACCACTCCAGTCCATCAATTAACATCTAGTAAATCGAAAAGCTGCATGTTTATAATAAAAAAATCCATCATCAAGACATTTTACTTTAAACCATCCCGTCTGGCTGAAACATACGTCCTCTAACAATTGATTTCTCCAGTGAAAAAATCATCTCATCTGAATTAAAAGAGAAATATGCACAGATCAAGCACTGTTTACAAGTGAAAACAGTCCAAAACAGTTCTAAACAAATACAGTATGTGGGTGGATTTTATGTTAGAGGACAACAGGGAATTTCACTGGAGGAAGTATTATTATGGGCTCATATTTTGGCCAGAAGCAACGGTTTGAAGTTAAAAAGCCTAAATTATAGATTAGTTTATTAAATACACACAGCTTTTCACTTCACAAGACATTCACTAATGGGCTAAAGTTACTTGTAGATTATTGTGATGTTTTTATCAGCTGTTTGGACTCTCATTCTGACGGCACCCATTCACTGCAGAGGATCCACTGGTGAGCAAGTGATGCAATGCTATATTTCTGATTAAACAAACTCAGCTTAGGTGGCCTGAGGGTGAGTCAATTTTCAGAAAATTATTATTTTTGGTTAAACTATTCCTTTAGGCATAATTTATCAGGATATATCAGAAACACAACACAGCAATGTCGAACAACCAAGGCTAGGGTTTGCTGGATATGTGTCATGATTACACTGGGCCATATGGGAACCCCGGATGGCATATGCTGTGATGTTTGCAGCAGTGGAAGCCTCCCATGGGGATGGAGGAGATCAGGCTATTTTTACAGCCAGACCTGCAGCTGACACTCACACTAACAGCAGATCTCACTTCACATATACAGATAGAAATGAAAATCACATGAAAGCTAATATGAGAGATCCTCTTTCACAGGCATACAAAAATGTAACTGATTCTACACACTTGGTACTATCATTGAAGGGTGAGTTAATATATATATATATATATAGCTTTTGCTAAAATCTCAGTATTTATGCAAATTGATTAAACGTGATTCTAAACAGAGAAAGGATCATTTCAATCATTAGTTTGAAAATGTCAAAAAATGTAATGTAAGTAATAAATAATAATAATAATACTATTTTCCATTAAATGAGTAAGAATGATTTACACAACCATTCAAAACTTTGTTTAGGGTCAGTATGGTGCTTTTTTTTATGTTTTTTTTTTTTATATCATTAAATTAATTAAAAGTGGCAGACTTTTACATTGTTGCTTTTTTTCCCTTTGGCTGTTTTTAATCAAACTTTGTTTTTATCAAAAAAAAAATCCTGGGAATCCTTTTTTGTTTCAACATTAATAATAAGAAATGTTTCTTGAGTCGATTTCTGAAATCTTGAATGATTTTTGAAAAATCAAGCAACACTGAATTCATCTTTGCCATTTCAGGAATAATTGTAATTTTAATATATATTCCAATAGAAAACAATTATTTTAAATTGTAATAATATGTCACTGCTTTGTGATATTATTATTCTTATTATTATTATTATAAAGCATACACCATACAACAAAAAAAATGTACATGAAAAATGAAATTCCACATTTTTTGTGTGATGATGCAAGCAAATTTTTGTACTGAAAAATAGATTTTACTCATAAGTGACAAGACAATGAAAGTGACAAGTCTTTTCTAAACTTTATGGGAAAATCCCAGATATATTCATGATTTTGCTTAAATTTGCTTAAAATTTGTGCAAATATATTGTAAATATTGTTCATCTACCACATTCTGTCATGAACCTCTACTTCTCAAATAAGAAACAAAAAACAGGTTGATTAGACATAGAAAATCTGATTAAATCTAGATAAAGCTGAAACATGCAGGATGCAGTGATTTGATGATTTAAGTGTACATTCGTCCTCTGTCTTGTTGTATTTCTGAAGCTCATGTTTTTATTTATACAGCAGAGCTCTTCTTCTGCACGTGATGTGACCTCATGCTGGGAGATGACATCATTTCTCATCCTCGTGTCGCTAGCGGATTCTTTCTACATCTCTCCTCTCCTGACCTCGCTCTCTTGATTCCTGTGTTAACACTCGACTGAACTCACCGGGCTGGCTGTGCAATAAAACTCCAGTTTACTTTGAAAGCCTTGGATCAGACTCCCAATACAAGAATCAGTATCAAGAATCAATATGAAACAGCAATCCTTTTGCATTCTTTTTTTTTTCCAACCTATACTACATGAAGACAGTTTCAATGAATGCTGCATATAAGCGTGTCAGTTCATGGCCTTGAAATCCAAAATGTCATTAATAGTATTATGTTGTTAAACTTCTCCCTTGTTAAAAAAAGAAATGCACTTAATTGTATCGAATGCATTAGAAATCTTAAAAGTATATTTTGTTTAAAAAAAATGTACTTGCAGATAATATTTTGCAGAAAATGTTTATTTTTAATTTTGTAAGGTATTTTAAATGAACTAAATTGCAACGTGAAATTACAAATATGCAATTACAAATACATCAAATAAAATAAACTACATTCTATTATAATTTTAAGTTATCATAGATGCTTCCAAGTGTGGCAGTACACTTTAACCATATTTCAAAGACAACAGATGTAATTTTCAATTATGAACGCATATAATGACGCACTTTAATTATACTTAATTGGGTCCAATACTTACATTAAATACAAATTTAAACTATAATACATGTTCACTTGATTGCAATTAACACTTAAACAATTAAATTATGTAATTAGTACTCTTTTTAAATATGCTGAAGTGTAAATCTCTTTGCAGTCTGAGAGACCACATATCCATTTTAATCTATTTTAATTAACAAAAAAAAAAAAAAACTTAACATTTAATCCCAGGTTGATATCCCAGCACTTGTCCTAATATTTTTCTAATGAGAAATGGGAATTAATAAAATTTGATCATTTTTATTACACATATTTCATGGGGACCCAATGAATTTTCATATACCGTTAATAATATTTGCTATTGGGTTTTGATTTACTGGAACATAATAAAATAATGTATAGAGGTAATGCTTTCAAAATTACACACAGCATCCTGATTGTTTCAAAGTTTACGAAACCTACATAATATGTATGTGTGTGTGTGTGTGTGTGTGTGTGTGTGTGTGTTTGTTATAGAATTAATATTGGCAAAACTATGCCAACTATTAAATATATTACAGATAAAAAAATATGACATTATCAAATGTAATTACATAATCAAAAGAAAAAAGTAAAAATGCTAGGAATTACAAATACTCAACTTCCCACCCTCTGAGGGCAGGGAACTCTCATCCGGGTGGTCAGTCAGATAGCAGGTATCAGATTGAAACAGCATTAGTCAATTACACGCTGTTCTGTTGACACCTATTTTAATACGGCCGGGGCAGCTGCTGCCGGTGCTGTCGAGCAGATGAAGTCTCTCTCTCCTCTATGAAGATGAATGGCCCCAGCACTCGCCGAGGACACTGTCGTTCACCATTACAGCCAGTGAAATGAGGAAGAGAGGGGGAAATGAAGCTGGCTAAGTGGGGCTCAGTCAAATGCACTGAAGCCCAGAGCAAACAAACATGTTTATCCTCGGCTATTTTCTAGCGGCTCATTACATCAGCGTCACTAGCAGATCTGAGGACGGGACGGGAACATCAGAGCGAGCTGACGGAGCAGGAGGTCACGGTAATCGCGCACAGCAGATGAAACAACTGCTTAAAGGTGAAGTGTGTAATCTGTGTGCCACTAGGGGCACCAGCCACTTGTAGGTGGTTGTCAGAACATTGCTGAGAAGATGCAAAGGTGTTTTGAGTGATTTTTTTGCACATTATTGGAGTTGCTATGGCATTGATGGTTCCTGTGTATTTTGAGGCATTACAAGCAGATACTTAATGGTTCAGGTTAACTAAGTTTGAGCAATAGTAAACGTGATGCAAGGTTAATAACATAGCACAAAACGTTGTGCCGTCATTAACCTAGCATCACTATTACTTTAGCAACTCTTTTTGTCCAGGTTTATTAATTTATTCAAAATACATCTGAAATGTATTTAAAACACAAACAGTGACGGAATTTTATTTTTAATTAATTACATATCCGTAATAATTGGTATTGTTTTTTTTAAAAGACATTTATAATGTTACAAATGATTTATTTTTTTGAATAAATAATTTCTATCCATCAAAGAATCCAAAAAAATGTATCAGGATTTCCACAAAAATATTAAGCAGCACAACGTTGATAATTCTAAATATTTTATTTAATAAAAAATTTTAAAAAGTAATTGCGACTTTTCATCTCAAATTCTGACTTTTTTCCTCGCAATTGTTTTTTTTTTCCTCAGAATTTTGAGATATAAACTCGCAATTGTGAGTTATAAAGTCAGAATTGCAAGATTTTTTATAGTTTATAGAAATTTATATCTCGCAATTGTGACTTTTTTTCCTCAGAATTGCGAATTCTGACTTTATAACATGCAATTGCGAGTTATTAACAAAGAATTGTGAGATTTAAACTCACAATTCTGAAAACATATCAGATTCCCCCCCCCCCTCAGAATTGGATTGTGAGTTTATATCTCACAATTCTGAGAAGAAAAAAAAAGCCAGAACTGCAAGATATAAACTCAGAATTGTGAAGAAATAAAAGTCAAAAGGTTTTTGAAATTCTGACTTTATAAAAATTGCAAGTTGCAAGTTTATATCTAACAATTCTGAGGGACAAAAAAATTCAGAATTCCGCGATGTAAACATGCAATTGCAAGAAAAAAATTATTGTGAGATAAAAAGTCGCATTTACCTTATTTATTTTTTAATCAGTGACGGAAATGTGCTTCTGTAGTTTTTACTGTATTTTTACTGCATCGGCTGTCTTGTTATCATAATGAAGAAAAACACATTTATTATTATAATTGTTATTATCATTAATGCATTGAAGCAATTCCATTAAAATATTATAAACATTTGAAAAAAACTGAAACCGCCAAATCACAATTATGTAGTGTGACTAACATGCAAAACAAAAGTAGGGAAAAAATGGTTTCATGTTTTCCAAACGCTACAGGTTTTCCCCCCCTGAGTCAGACATGAACATGTATTAGCATATTAGTAAGCTAGCATATATTTCATCAAAAGTAAAAATTTACACGCTTCAACTTTAAAACAGTTATTCTACGAATACACTGTCAAAAAGTAGATTTTGGCTCTAAGCATCTGTCTATTACCATGTGAGAGGTTCTTCAGATAAGCTGAAGGAAGCCGGGATTTGCCATGTGGAAGTTATTTGGCAGCACATGCGGCCAGCAGTGTGGGAGTGTGCCCCACGGGTGGGTAGAAGTGGAGTGTGAGCCAGCCGAGTGATCAGTCACGCTCAAAACTCATGCTCTCAGTGTGAGCCGCAGACTGCTGCAGTCGCTGTGTGACCGTGTCAGGCTGCACGAGGACTGACGTTCGCTCGTGTTTCCACAGCTTTAGCATTACACATGCTCACAAACCTGTACAAATAAACTGAAATACAGGATGTCTGCTCTATTTCTATTGCTTTTTGTAAGCTCTATATCTATATATATGATCACTGCCAATGGTATGGGCATGATTAACGTTGTAATATTTTGTGAATAAAGTCAAAATTATGAGAATAATGACTTAATTTTTGACGTAATTTTTTTAATTTAGATTTGTTTATATTACATATTTTTTAGATATTTTATTTTATACTAAAACACCATTGTAAGATACAGTATACTGTATGTATGTGTGTGTGTTTGTGACCCTGGACCATAAAACCAGTCATTGGGGTCCATTTGTTGATATATCATCTGAAAGCTGAATAAATAAGCTTTCCATTGATGCATGGTTTGTTAGGATAAGACAATATTTGGAGGAGAATCTGAGGGTGCATAAAAAAAAAGAAATAAAAAAATTGAGAAAATCGCCTTTACAGAAGGAAATTTACAAATGATCTTTGTGGAACTTGATCTTTACTTAATATCCTAATGATTTTTGGCATAAAATAAATATTAATAATTTTGACCCATGCAATGTATTGTTGGCTATTGTTACAAATATATCCATGCTACTTATGACTGCTTTTGTGGTCCAGGGTCACATATACGTTATATAATGAATCCTCCAACAGCAGAATATCACTTCTTTAGCATTAAGAAATTAATTCCTTGTCAAATTATAATATATTAGTTTTACCATCAATATATATCATCTGTGAACGCATTTTCTAAAGATAATTTCAGATATGTAGTCTATGAACAATCAATCTCCGCATACCTGATGGCAATTCATAGATGCGTAGGTGACAAAGACCACAAAGATCAAAACGGTTTAGTAACAACGTTTCGGTCGCATGACCTTCATCAGGTATCATGCGACTGAAAACATTGTTATTAAAACTTTTTGATACTTTTGCACTAATTGACAGTGTGCGGGAATTGTTTTCTTTTTCCTTGAGATATGTAGTCTAACAATAACATTACAGCAACAGCACTATAGGAATGCCCACAAGCGACTTGAAGTACGGAGACAAGCGACAAAGTTGCTGGCAGTGTGAACACAGCTTCAAAGTCCAGATCTAATTCCAATCAAAGAAACGTGGAATGATTAGAAGAGATTGATCTGGAGCTGTTTTGCAAGCAGGAGTAGAGAAAAATGTCTCCAGGTTACGCATGTAACCATGGTTCTCCGAGGGAACGAGGTTACATGCGTAACCTGGAGACGTTCCCCTTCAGGAACTCGAGCTGCGCCAAAACGCAATGGGAACGAGTATGCCCACACCGCCAGCCTGAGAAATCTCTGGCTAGTGTGGTAGGAGCAGAAGAGCCAGGAGTGGCTCGCATATCTAGGCCATAGAATCTGACAAACATTAGGGGCGTGGACCAACCCGCAGTGTTGCAGATGTCCTGCATAGACACACCTGCCTTGGAGGCCGCCACACTTCTAGTCGAGTGAGCCTTGACCCCCAAAGGCGAGGGGAGATCAGAAGACTCATAAGCAATGGAAATGCTCACACTGGACATATATAGTTAAGCTTCTGCTGGTCAGGCTCCCGGAAGGGAGGAGGACAGAAGGCCTGGAGTACGACAGGCCATGGTGTAGAGGAGGGGACTTTAGGGACGTACCCTGCACAAGGGTAGAGAAACACTTTGGCCAGACCGGGCGCAAAGTCTAGGTAGGAAGGGGCCACTGAGAGGGCCTGCAGATCCCCAACTCTCTTTAGAGAAGATATCTCCAGAAGGAAGGTAGTCTTAATCGATAGATGGCGATCAGAGATATGCTCGAAGGGAGGCTTACAGAGAACTTCTAACCAGTGTTAATTCTTGACAGCAAATTTTGATTTAGTTTTAGTCATAGTCTTTTGGATGAGACGTTAAACCGAGGTCCTGACACTCTGTGGTCATTAAAAATCTCATGGCACTTCTCGTAAAGAGTAGGGGTGTAACCCCGGTGTCCTGGCCAAATTGCCCCCCTGGCCTTTGTCAATCATGGCCTCCTAATAATCACCAACCACTTGATTGGCTCTATGACTTTCTCTCCTCTCCACCTGTAGCTGGTGTGTGGTAAGCGCACTGGCGCTGTTGTCCTGTGGCTGCCGTCGCATCATCCGAGTGGATGCTGCACACTGGTGGTGGTTGAGGAGAGACCCCCCCCACATGATTGTAAAGTGCTTTGGGTGTACAACAATACACAATAAAGCGCTATATAAATGCATCATTCATTCATTCATTCTTAGTCAACTAAATATCATAAGATTTTAGTAGACTAAATCTACAGTAAATTTAGTCGGCTAAAATTTAATGGGTTTAGTTACAGTGCATTTATTAAGCATTTCTCTCAAATTTCTAAACTCATTATATAGGTTTGATATTAAGGTTTTATTATGACAGACACTTTTTTAACTGTGGTGACACACAACATGCCTTTATGTTAAAATTAAATAAAACCACTTCTCATAAAGAACAAGAACATGGTCTTCTTTTTAATGAAATACCAATGGTTATATAGGCTATGCATTCTTTATCGCAACTTGTTTACCATATTCTTCATTCTTTCAAGCAGACATATTTATTTCTATAAATACATTTAGATTAATTTTAGGGCTATTAAAGTTTTTCAGTCAAGAGTCTTTCTTTTGTTGCTTGATTAACATCAATGACTTGGACAATGGCAACTAAATAAGGATGCTATCCCTTTAAAACCGAATGCACAGCTGCAATGGATGCAATGTACTGTACAATGTACAATGTTCTCCCCTACTGTTTACGTTCATTTAAGATGTAATCAACTGTGTTTACGTGAATACTCGTCAAAATGGACAATTCAACATAATTTTGTGTGTAATTCTCCATTCATGTGACACGAAAGAGTACTCGCACGCTGTGAGACGCGCTTTCTGTGTGTGTATGCCTCAGTGTCTGCGCTCAGAAAACTGGATCGATTAGAGTTCTCTCTTGCGTTGTCAGATTTATCCATATGTCTGCTCTTTTCTTACTCCCACATACTGAAATTTTTTAACATTTTATGTGACGTGCAGCAAGTGTATATTAGCTTATGTCTCGTCGGTTATGCATCTAACCTCTGAACCACGCAGCAGATTCGTTCTGAATGAATCTCTTCCCAAATCGTCCCTCCCTAACATTTTCGTCTCGTTTTTATTTGTTGACGAAAATGTCAATAGATTCACGTCAACGTTTTTGTCATTCAAATATAGTTTTAGTTCGTTATCGTCTCGTTGTCGTCGGTGAAAAAAATGTTGTTGATGAAAATTATGACGAAAAGTTAACTGGGTCGAGTTGGCTGTCTCCGCACCAAGAAGTGAAAAGTTTCCACTTCAGGGCGTTCAGTTTCCTCATTGAGGGAGCTCTGGATTAGAGGATGGTCTCAACAACCTCGGTTGAGAGACTGGAAGCTATGAGTTGTGCCCCCTCAGGGGCCACACCCACAGCTTCCACAGCTCTAGGCAGGGGTGAAAGATCGTACCCTCCACTTGTGAGAGGAGATCCCTCCTGACGGGAATCTCCCATGGAGAGCCGTCGAGGAGAGAAATGAGGTCCGAGAACCATACTCGGCCCAGCCAAAACGGGACAGACCCCGTACCGGCGCACTCTGTCCAGAACTCCCGGAAGCAGAGCGATCAGGGGAAAGGCGTACAGATGAAGCCTCTGCCACGTCTGTACCATGGTATCTAGCCCCAGTGGAGCTGGATAAGTCAGAGAGAACAAGAGGGGACAGTGCGATGTTGTCCGAGTTGCAAAAAGGTCCACCTGAGCCAGGGCAAATACTCTCCATATCTGCTTCACCACCTCGGGGTGAAGCCTCCATTCCTCGGGCCTCGGCCCCTGCCTCGACAGAATGTCTGCTCCCATTTTGAGATGCCTAGGACTGTGAACTGCTCTCAGTGAGAGGAGTTTGCCCTGGGACCACACACACATCTGGTGCGCCAGCCTGTACAGGGGGCATGAATGCAGACCTCCCTGGTGGTTGATGTAAGAGACCACTGTTGTGTTGTCGGTGCACACCAACACATGGCGATCTCTTAGGTCTGGGAGAACGTGTTTCAATGCTAGAAACACGGCCAGCATCTCCAAGCAGTTGATGTGCCACATGAGATGGCAACCGCTCCACAGACTCCACAGTCCGAGCGGCCACTCATGACCACTCCCCAAGGGGCGCGTCCGTTGCTAGCATTACACGGCGACAAGGAGCTCCCAGAACCGGGCATTGAGACAAGAACCAAGGTTTCCTCCACATGTCTAAGGCACGAAGACAGCGCCGCGTGACCTTGAGCATGCGAAGCGGGTTTCCCCTTGGGGAGAACCCCTTGGTCTTGAGCCACCTTGTAGGGGTCTCATGTACAGCAGGCCAAAAGGTATCACATTGGCCACAGCTGCCATCAGACCCAGCAGCTTTTGAAACTGTTTGACAGTAAGTGACCAGCCTTCTCTCACTCTCGCGACTGCCGCTTTGCCCCCAAAAGAAAACCTCAGGAACTTCCTGTGATGAGGAAGGATGGAGATGTGAAAATATGTATCTTTTAGATCGATCGTGACAAACCAATCCTCGGATCTGATCTGAGACACGACTTGTTTGAGTGTGAGCATCCTGAACTTCAGTCGCATGACTGAGTGGTTCAACTGATGCAGATCTAAAATAGAACTTCTTCGGAACTATGCAGTACCGGCTGTAGAACCCGGAATCCGTTTCGTGAGGAGGGACCACCTCGATGGCCTCCTTCTTCAAGAGAGTGTTTACTTCTTGTTCCATAACTAGAGACTGCTCGGGGTCCCACCAGAGTGGGAATGACCCCCTTGAAATGAGGTGGAGGAGAACCGAACTGGTTTCTGTAGCCTTTCTCTACAGTATGCAGGACCCACTGAGACACATTTGGTGGTAGTTTCCACGCTGCTAAATAGTCTACTAAGGGAATCAGTCTCTCGAGACTGACCTCTGGTGTAATCAGGCCCATGACCTCAAGAGCTCAGTGTGGAGGTTGGGGAAAAATGGTAGGCTCCGGAGTGGAGGTGGTGGCCTAGTCCGCAGAAAGTGTTCATCTAACTTGCTCTTCTGTGGTTCGGCTTGTTTTTCAGCAGGCCAGTCGGTATTTAATTTGGCCGCAGCGCGAGTAACCACCTCCAACAGTTCCTCATACTGTGGCGATTGAGGGGGCCCTCGAGAGCCGACTCTGTATGCTTCGCTCCCAAGCAGACCACACACTGACTGTGTGTATCCCAGCTTGTAATGTAACGCGGGCAGGGAGAAACACACAGCCTATAACGCGATCTGCTCTCGCCCTTCAAGTGTTTTGTCTTTGCCTCGGCTTTAGACATAATGGAGCTTATAATGGGACAAACAACACCAAATAAGACTCACAACAGATAGTATGACTGACACAAACACAGAGCGTTTGCTGAATGACAGAAAGCTGACGCCGGTTACACTGCACGTGCTTTTAAGCTTCCTGGTCACTACATCACCCCGCCCGTGACGTCTCGCCTATACACTGGACTGATTACACACGTGATTCAGAGCATGATCCCATAGCGTTTCGACGCAGCTCAAGTTCCTGAAAGGGAACTTGACAAATCAAATGCAGTTAATCAATGCAGCAGACTCTTGTTTTCAAAAAGACTGGCTGCTATAAAAGTAAAAGGTGCTTCAACAAAGTAAATGATACTTGACTAGTTGTGTGTATAACAGGGCCTAAAATTAATGCTCGCCAAGTGCCAAATACATGTAAAAACTGCCGTTGGTGAGTATATGAAACTGAGGTTTTAGGCCTTGTGTGCAATTAATTAACTTTAACTGTGCATTAAATTAATTAGTTTTTTCTCTTTTATTTTTTTCTATTTAAAAGGTTTTTTGTTTGTTACATTCATTTTTTTGCTGTTTGTTTAATTAATTTTTTTTACCTCCCAATAATCTGCTTTTTTAACATGGGTTTGTAGACTTTTTTTCCAATCAGATTTTTTGAGTAAAACTATCCATTGTACAACATATACTTTGTTAATATATCATTTACAGCCATACATAAATCATCTGAGGTTTTTGGTTACTATTCTCATATTCGATTTTAACTGACACATTTTTTTTTGTGATGCCGTTATTCATTTTTGGACAGCAGCCCCATAAAATCAAATCATATTAAATCTACTTACAGCTCACGATCGGACTAATTCATTTACACGGGAGGAAACTGCTCTAAGCAGTCGCCAAAAAAATAGCACAGCTATTGAATGGTATTGCTGGCCTGTTGCCACACATCATGATAGAATTGATTGTCATATTGAGTGTGGCGGCAGTAGTTTTGCCATGACCAAATCAATGTGATTCATGAGTCTTTCCGGTTATGGCTCTGGCACACATTCCTTCATGTGCTCTCTGTAAATGTAGCTGTACTCCACTGTCTGTAATTCTTTCATATCAGCATCCTATTCATTTACACAGTCTATAAACAGAGACATTATCACAGCAGATTGAAAGAGGAGATCAATTTATCATGAATGAAGCAAAAGGTTATGAACACCATGACAGCCTGGACACACAAACATAATGTGAAATTATGAAAAGAAGAAGAAAAAAAAAACGTTGGGCTAGTGCATTCAGAAAGTACATTTGTAAGATTTTGCTATAAGACAAGCATCACTCTTAGTATTTCTCATACTTACGGTCAGTGATTTGGACAAAGCCCTAGAATTTCAGGGGCCAATCGCATGTGAGGGTGAAAGATTTCCCCCATGCTAATATTTCGCTAATGCATCAACTCAAACAGAGATCCCTGACTCAAATTTTTATTTATTTATTATTATTATTGTTATTATTTATTAAATTTTTTATGAAAGAAATATAAATGACAAAAAAATCCAAAATATTAAATGTCATGGATGAATATTTACTGAGTAATCCACTATTTTGTAGAGGGGGAGTAAAAATTACTTTAGAAATTACTTTTTATTTAGTAAGTATTTAGGTCTTTCAGTAAAATCTGCTTAGCAATATTTGTCGCATTAAATGCCAATGGTAACAGTTTTTTCCCCTGCATGCCTACAAGACGTATTAACGATATATTCATTTATTATTATATCTTAGTTCTTAACAAACTTTTCTTTCTGTATCTTCATTTTTAAGGCCCTGTATGATCTATTTTCAGGGATTTCAATGTGTTTGTTTCTTTGAATAAATTGTTAAATTGTACACATTTTCAGTGGTCAAAAACCAAATGTTGGCCAATTTTGCATTTAGCTGATACTTTTTCTTCCTTTAATGTCCCCGTTTAATCCAAATTAAAGATTTTTTGGCTTTTAGTATGAATATGTTAGCCTTAAAGGGGTCAACTAAAATTTCCTCAAACTTTTGACACATGAGATGTCCTTGAGAACTCAAAACTTCCTTCTTAGCTTATACTGAATCCGGTCTGCCAAAATTACAGCTTTTGGAATGTTCTTCTCTATGATGTAATTGTGGACAAGCACCACCTCCGCAGAAGAAGATCAACACCTGCTTCTACATTGCTGCCTGTGTAGCCCCACCCACCGATTCGCACATGTAGTGTTTACAAGAGAGGCGAACGTGCAGGTCTATACAGAAACCAAACAATAAAGATGATCCGAAGATAACAAGACACTGTGCAGTGCCAAGCTGTGTCTTTGCATTGCCTTCCTTCTGATCCCAACATTAGGAAAGAGTGGATGAACTTTATTTTTAATGAAGTTCCAGACCACATCAGTAAGAACTTGGTCCTTTGTTCACTTTATTTTACCGCAGATTCGTTTACAAACAAGACACAATTTGATGTGGGATTTTCAGAAAGATTGAAACTAAAAGACGATGCTGTGCCAAGTCTGCCGACTATATTGGATCCGACAGCAATGTCGCAACAAACAAGTGTAAGTAACTGTTTTTATTACGTGGTCACTATTGCTTTGTCTGTTAAACAGATCGTTTGATATGAGTATTTATGCGTATTAGACCTAAATCACATCAGTGTCCATCTATGAAGGATGTAGGCTGTCAAACATACACAACTATTAGCCAATCATAGCAGGCTATGGGCATTTACTTCTGAGTCACCATCATTCTGTAGCAGTGAATGAAGAGGTATCATATCGATCACAAGTGCAGTATGGAGTACCTCAAGGCTCAGTACTAGGGTTGTTACTTTTCACGCTTTAAATGTTACCCTTGGGAGATATCATCAGGAAACACGGAGTTAGCTTTCACTGTTATGCTGATGATACTCAGCTCTATATTTCTTCACGGCCCGGTGAAACATATCAATTAGAAAAACTAATAGAATGCATAGTCGATATAATAAACTGGATGACGAGTAATTTCTTACAGCTAAATTCGGAAGAAAAAAAACAGAGGTGTTAATTATCGGACCTAAAACCTCCGAATGTAATAACCTAGAACACTGTCTAACACTTGATGGCTGCTCTGTCAATTCTTCGTCATAAGTTTGGAAGCTAGGTGTGCTATTTGATAGCAATATTTACTTTGAAAGCCACGTTTCTAGCATTTGCGACCTATGCTCTCAATTTCAAATGCAGAAACGTTAATTCATGCGTTCATGACCTCAAGGTTAGATTATTGTAATGCTTTATTGGGTGGTTGTTCTGCACGCTTAATAAACAAACTCCAGCTGGTCCAAAATGCAGCAGCTAGAGTCCTTACTAGAACCAGGAAGTATGACCATATTAGCTCGGTTCTGTCAACATTGCACTGGCTCCCTATTAAACATCGTATAGATTTTTAGATCTGGCTGATTACTTATAAACACTTAAATACTTTAGCACCTCAGTACTTGAGCGAGCTCATATTGTATTATAGTCCTTCATGTCCGCTGCGTTCTCAAAACTCTGGCAATTTGATAATACCTAGAATATCAAAATCAACTGCGGGCAGCAGATCCTTTTCCTATTTAGCGCCCAAACTCTGGAATAATCTACTTAACATTGTTTGGGAGGCAGACACACTCTGTCAGTTTAAATCTAGATTTAAGACCCATCTCTTTAACCTGACTTACACATAACACACTAATACATTTCTAAATACTCAAATACTTTAAAGGATTGTTAGGCTGCATCACTTAGGTCAACTAGAACCGGGAACACTTCACATAACACCCAATGTACTTGTTACATCCTAAAAAGAATGGCATTTACACTAATATTAGTCTCTTTCTTTCTTATTCTGAGGTCACTGTAGCCACCAGATCCAGTCTGTATCCAGATCAGATGGTCACTGCAGTCACCCGGATCCAGACGGTATCCAGTACAGATGGTGGATCAGCACCCAGAGATGACCTCTACAGCCCTGAATGTCAGCGGAGACCAGGACAACTAGATGAGCCCCAGAGACAGATCCCCAGTGAAGACCTCGTCACTTAGACGGTCATCGGGACATGACCACAGGAACCAGATTAGTCCTCTGCACAATCTGACTTTTCTGCAGTATGGAACAACCTGCTGGTCCGTCTGGCCAGAGGAGATCTGCCCCCTGGTTGAGCCGGGTTTCTCCCAAGGTTTTTTTTTTCATTCTATCACCGATGGCATTTTGGTTCCTTGCTGCTGACGCCTCTTGTTTGCTTAGTTAGGGACACTTAATTTCCAGCGATATCGTCAACTTAATTGCACAGATAGCCTACTATTTGAACTAAATTGAGCTGGACGATGACATCACTGAATTCAATGATGAACTGCCTTTAACTGAAAATTGAGTGTTTACTATTGTCCTTTTGCATTATTGACACACTATTTTCCTATTTGATACTGTAAAGCTGCTTTGACACCATCTGTACTGTTAAAAGTAAAAATAAAGGTGACTTGACTTGACTCTACAACCTGCCACGCCAATTCAAATAGAGCGTTCTGATGAGGGGGGGTTAAAACAGGACAGAAAATAGCCTATTACTTCTAAATTATTATGTTATTATGTATTATGTAAAAAATCTTGATAACATTATACGTGGACCTCAGAGAACAGTACAAATTTTTAAAAAAGGCAGTTCATGATGCTTTAAGGTTATCTATAAGCTAGTGTGCTCCAAAACAATGACAAAATTCGCATTTAGAAGATATGAGCATTCAATATATAGGGTATAAGGAACAATATTATTTCCATTGGGCCAAATATAGTCTGGTTTCGCATGTCACACAGTTAGCTCCGGTGCAGAGACATGATAGCACAGAGAGGATCATATGTGCAAGTCGGCATAGACCACAAAGCGTATTGGACCCATTTGAATTCTACACAGAATGCTTTATTTTAAAGCAATATGGAAGAGATTAGGAGGAGAAACGGTTAGACAGACAAAGCATTAGAAACAGCACTGACGAGTAGAAGAGGTACCGGTGCCATAAACCAACATACACGCTTTTCAAACTACACATCCTCAGCATGATTATGATCAGGACTGCTTGATATGTCCTGCCCTGTCTTTCTGTTTCAGTTGAAATGGCATTAACACATTGCATAAAAGCTGTTTCAAGACACTTCAGTGGACCTTTAAGAAATGTCTGAAGAACAAATAATGTATTGTTTTTTCCTCTATCACAACATGAACATACCAAAAAAAAAAAAAAAAAAAGTTAAAACCCCTAAGTTTAAGAAATTAAAATATATTTAATACTT